>NC_053489.1:420216320-420566320 GCF_905171775.1 Rana temporaria
TCATCTGAATTTAAATTATTTCTGATGGGGAAATTTGTTTTGATATGCAATTGCTTTGGATTACAAGCATGTTCCTGGAACAAATTATGCTCACAATCCAAGGTTTTACTGTATATGATTGGATGATAAAATCAGCAAAGCTTCCTCTCACTTCAGATCTTCCCATCAGATCTAAAGCGACTGCACTTCCAATGCACTTGTATTGCAAATTAGATTTGCCTTTAGTGAATCAGCCCCACAGTTCAGTTTAAAAAGTTAAACTCAAAAGCGAAAATAAAAGGATTAAAGACATGCATCCTCAGAATCCTAAACCTGCAGTTGATCTAGAGTAGGCATCTCCAAACTGCGGCCTGCGGGCCAAATGTGACCCACTGCAAGATTTTTTCTGGGACTTTGATGTAAGAAGTGAATCTTGTAGAGACGGTCATGTAAGAGGGCTCTGATGGTGAATCTGATATATGAGGGACTCTGTTGTTCTAAATCAGAGGTAGGCAACCTTAACCTCCCTGGCGGTATGATTAATTCAGATTTTAGGTGCTGAAAGTGGTACAATTATTTTGCAAGGAAATTTGGCGTTTTATACTGTAGGCCTGTAATTCTTAGGAATAACTCACTTAAATCTCTCCAAACAAGAGTCTAGTAAGCATCCTGGGTATGAAAAAGTTTGAAAAACAAAATTATAAATTATAATATAATAAATAATTATAAATAATTATAACAAATAATAATATAATTATAATACAAATTATTCAATAATGTAATCAACTCAAAATCACTGAAATTTGCTCAGTTGCAGAATTGTCGCTGTCATTACTTTTATTTTTTTATGACGAATTTCCCCACAAATCGCTATCACTCAATTCTGCAAGTGATTATAATTTATTATCGCTGTTTTCTAGCTGCTCTAAAACCACTTTTGGCATAAAGGGACACTTTTGGTTGCTATGGACAATCTACAGTTTGCAGGCAGAAAGAACAGTTTTAATTATACAAAAGTACATGTAGGGCACTGGGCAGACCACTAGGGACAAGGGGTGTGTGTATTTTTTACATACAGTACTGTAATCTATAAGATTACAGTATACTGTATGTAATGTGTTTGTTTACTTTTTTTAATTTGGCGCCGTTCTCCGCCCCCGTGCGTCTTAACGTCGCAGGGAACGGAGATTGGCGGCACAGGGGGAAACTGTGAATCGAGCGAGGACCCACTCGCTCACACAGCGGCGGCATCGCAGGATCCAGGGACAAGGTAAGTAACTTTGTCTCTGGCTGCAGCGAGGCGAGCCCGAGTCTGGCTCGGGGATACCGATCTTGGTATAAAAATCTTACCCCGAGCCAGACTCGGGAATACCACCAGAGGGGTTAATGTGGAGACGATTTACCTGAACAACATTGGTGAAGTTAAAGATTACCGGGCACAGTGTCATCTCCTCACACCTGATTTAAACCTCTAATTGCTGTACTTCCATGTTACAATAACATGCATTGCATGGCAATCGTGGTTTTAAATCAGGTGGTTGACTAAACCCACAAGATATAATAGAAGTCTATGGCGCCACTCTGAAGACCGCTAGCTGGGATAAGAGGTGGAGCGCAGTTGGTATCACTCCACATGGGACAGGAGCCAGCACTACAGAGGAGCCATCGGCTTATGTGGCTCTTGCTCCCTACTACAGCTCCAACTTTAGAAGTAGTCCCTCTGCAGTGTACTCTGTTTGATGCTGTAGGATGGCAGGTCAGCATGCCCAGACTGCTATCTACCTGTCACCTGTCTGCGATCTACTGGTAGATCGCGATCTACAGGTTGCTGACTCCCGTTCTAAATCATATCATGCTGATTACATAAAAATTTCACTTAAAATGTTTGCTTAAAATATAAATGTGATTCATTAATTTATAAAGCTGATCATTTTGGCCTGTGATTATTCAATTTGGTCTTTGTATTGAAAAGTTTGGAGACCCCTGATCCAGAGGAAGGTAAAAAGTGTGGTCCAATTTTTCTAACAGGGATTAATATTTCCTTACTAATGCCCTTTCCATGTGTGGAGATTAAATATCTTTTCATCTTTTGTCATAATTTTTACATCTCAGTGCTGCTGTTTTAATCTAGCCTCTTTGCAGCATTTTCCTGTCTACATGCACTCTCTCCAGTATCAGCTGCACATCTTTGCTCATAATGCTTTAAAATGTAGCACCCAAAGTGCTAAAAAAGGAAGCACAGTACACTATCAGCGGGTACATATTTATTATTAGTGTAGTGTGAGCCTTGATGTCTTTTTTTATATTACTTTTACAATTGGTTACACCTACTCTTCAATAATTTAACTACCGGTAATAGCTAGTATATAAAATATGGAGCTTTGCAGATTAGCCATTGGAATTGATTGTCCCGTAACAGCAACGGTTGCACATAACTTTTTTTGATGGAGTAGTCTGCCCTTAAGGTGGGCCTTTCAGCAATGTTTACGTGTTTTTATATAAATTTCTGACATGTCACAATATGCAACAACGGTATCATTAATAAAGCTCCACCTTTTATTATTTAAATGCAGTCCATGAGCTCCATGCCAGTGGCTAAGATGACATCTTCAATGAGGCAGGAGGAAGCATTTGCTCAAGCCCTGTACACACGGCCCAAAGAACCGCCCTTCTTTTGAATGGCACGAATGCGGTGACGTCATCGACTACGACGAGCATGCGCTCGTCACATTCGATGCCGTCACTGCTATCTTGCTACACCCTACCTATGCCTTGGAAGCTACTTGTGCATGCGTCAAAGTCATTTCGAGCATGCGCGGGTTTCCATGGAGAGGTAAGTATACAAACGCTCAGGTTTCTCGGCAGGAAAACACTGCCGAGAATCTCACAACGAGAAAATAGAGAACATGTTCTCTATTTTTCTCGTCGAGATTCTGGGAAGTTTTCTAGACGAGAAGCCTCGTACACAGGCCTTGTCAGGCTTGTCGATAATCTTGTCAAGCTTTCTTTGCGTACACACTGTCAAGACAAAATCTTGTCGTTCTCAAACGCGGTGACGTACAACACGTATGACGGCACTATAAAGGGGAAGTTCTAATCCATTGGAGCCACCCTCGGGGCTGCTTTTGCTAATCTCGTGTTATACTGCGTGTTAAGTAAAAGTTTGGTGAGAGACGATTTGCGCTTTTCAGTCTGTTACAGTGCGATGAATGTGCTATCTCCATTACGAACGCTACTTTTACCGAAGGTGCGCTCCCGTCTCATAGTTTATTCTGAGCATGCACGGGTTTCTAAGCATACACACGAACGTGTTCCTTGTCGTAAACCAGCCAGACGAGAAACACGACAAGGAAATTGAGACTCCCAGACGAGGAAAAAGAGAACTCGACGAAAAACATACACACAACCGTTTTCCTCTGCAAAAAAGCTCTGCCACCAAGTTTCTTGATGGATTCTGTCGAGGAAAACGGTCGTGTGTACAAGGCCACACGCTCGGTTTACTGGGCAAGAAAGCTCTGCCAGCAGTTTTCTTGCTGGTTCTTGCCGAGAAAACCAAGCGTGTGTACGAGGCTTAAGTCTTCTCTTCCCCAGCAATCAGACTACAACATTGTAACTTTATAAGTTACAAAGAGAGGGGCTGATAGTTGTCAAACATTTGTGGGCAAAGCCAAGAACACAATCTCCAGAATTCACCTAAAGGATAAGTCGAGCCTGAGCTCATTCGGCTGGTCTTTTACTATGGATCACAGGAGTGCAATTAGTTTTGCACTCCTGTGAACTGTTTTCAGCAGAGAGCGGTCTGAAGTCCACTCTCTCCTGGCGTCACCAAGATCAGTCCAGCATCTCTCCGCTCAGGGAGGTAAGAGAACTGAGCCATCAGCGGTG
This sequence comes from Rana temporaria, assembly GCF_905171775.1. Taxonomy (NCBI): domain Eukaryota; kingdom Metazoa; phylum Chordata; class Amphibia; order Anura; family Ranidae; genus Rana; species Rana temporaria. The sequence goes on from NC_053489.1 coordinate 420,220,185, forward strand.
TTCGGTGGCTTGATTCTCAGTGAAGAGGCGGCGGGGGACAGATGCAACATCGGATCGATGCTGCATCCACCTAGGTAAGTGTAAATATGGGATAAAAAAGAAATCCCATACTTCTCTTTTAATCGTGCCATCCCTGAGTCAGCGATTTCACAACAATTTACACCTTCATTCATGTCAATTGAATGGTCAACACCTGTATTGGCACTAAGGGATGGGATTAGAACAGGTTACTTCCACAGCTTTTGCACCATCCCATCCAACACCAATTATGACACATTCTGTGATGTTTGTTTTAAGTTCACAGTAATAGCACTGTCTGTCTGTAAAAGCTGGGATATGTTCTTGACACTCATTAGAGCTACAGAAATGGCTTGGATAATCTACAAAACATCTTCAACATTACAGCACAAGTCAGTTTGAATGTGACTAACTACTGATTGATATACCGTGACCTGGATAGATAAGAACCTTCACAGACATATTCCTGAGCCAACATCTAAGTCCAGGAATCAAATGCTGACCTTGGATAATTCCTGAATATAGATGGCTTCATCCCTCTGGAAAAAAAGACAGAATAAAGCATTGCCAGGGGGAGAACTGTGATCTCTCTGTAAGGTAATAAATAACTGGAAGCGTTACACTTACAGTACACATTACTAAGCTCTGGAGGAATCACCCTTGCAGAGTGCATCTGCACTTGCAAAGTGCACAGTCTATTTGCCTTTAGTAAATCAACCCCTGGGTTTTTACTTGGTCTGAACTAAAAGCACAAACATTTTTATTCAAATATATTCCCCGAATAGAAATCCTTGTGTGCACCTAATGCCTTTGCAAACTTTGTAAAAGTAGTGGTGACATCATCACTGTGCTGCGCATAACCTGTGCATCTTTGCATAGAAAGGAGCTGTGGGTGAAACTCAACAGACCCATCCACTACAGCGGGGATATGCAACAACCTCCAGCTGTTGCAGAACTACAAATCCCAAGAGGTATAGCAAGACTGACAGCCACGAGAATGACACCCAGAGGCAGAGGCATGATGGGATTTGTAGTTTTGCAACATCTGGAGGGCCGCTAATTGCATATCCCTGCACTACAGGCTGCCTACAGAAAACTACAGGAAGGGGGTGAATACAAGACCAGTCACCCTGCAAAGTAGAGAGAGCAGCAGTGACCGGTCTTAATACAGGAAGCTCCTGCACAAAGGCAATCTTTCACACAGGATTACTGAACAAATCTGGAAGAAATACACAAAATACACCAAGATTGAGATAACATGGCTCTTATATTTAGACAATGTTTACTTATCCTGGAGTTCAACTTAAAATTGGGTCTGTTGAATACAGATCATGCAGACTTTTCTTTAAGAGAGGAGAAAACATTTATACTTACCTAGATGGATGCAGCATTGATCCAATGCTGCATCTGTCTCCCCGCCATATCTGCCCTGAGAACTGAGTGAACAAAGACCACTGATAGCTCAGTTCTTAGCATTCTGTGAGCAGAGAGCTGTGACTGTGAGGCCTCGTACACACGACCGAGTTTCTCGGCAAAAACCAGCAAGAAACTTGCTGGGAGATATTTTTTTGCAGAGGAAACCGGTCGTGTGTACATTTTCGTTGAGGAAACTGTCGAGAACCTCGTCGAGCCAAAAAGAGAGCAAGTTCTCCATTTCCTCGACGGGAGTCTGATTTGGCTCAACGAGATCCTCGACTGGCTGGTTTTCAACGAAGAACTCGGACGTCTGTATGCTATGAAACCCGCGCTTGCTCAGATTAAAGTATGAGACGGAAGTAAAAGTAGCATTTGTAATGGAGATAACACATTTTAAAAGCTGTAACAGACTGAAAAGTGCAAATCGTCTCTTACCAAACTTTTATTTAACACGCAAACACATGAAATTAGCAAAAGCAGCCCCAAGAGTTTAGCCAGTGGAATCGAACTTCCCCTGCCATTGTATGTGTTGTATGTCACCGCGTTTGAGAACGAGGAGATTTTTGGCTTGACAGTGTGTACGCAAAGCAAGCTTGTCGAGTTCCTCGACAAGCCTAACAAGGAACTCGACGAGGAACTGGATGTGTTTCGCCCGTCGAGTTTCTCGGTCGTGTGTACGAGGCCTGAGTCTCCAGCTCTCTGCTCTGCCCCTCCAGTGCTCACTGGAGTGCTGGGCTGTGGAGGAGACAGGAGGAGCTGGCTCACTCTCTCAGCCGATAGAGGAGAGGCTGAGCCAGCTGTTGGTCCAGGCTTCTAGGAGCATCCCGACCATATGGTAAGGACCTTTTTAGAGCCTGGACCGGCTCTGTGACATTAGTCAACAGCGGGCTTTAGCCCGTTGTTGGCTGCAAACGGATCACAAAAGTGCAGAACGAACTGCACTTCTGTGATCCATAAGAGAAGTATAGCCAAAATAGCTTTGGCTATACTTCTCCTTCAAGTCATTAATTTATAATGCTTATTAGAATATTTCCCCCAAACTGTTTCCAACTTGTTGACATCTCTTACAGTATACCATTTTTATGTACCCTTGACAGAAATTGCCAAATGATTTTGGGAGATCCACTTTGGCTCTAGTGTCCTGATGATGTAAAAGACTTTTCTGGTATTTGGTGTAGGTAATGCTTTTACAGCTGACCATTACTTAGCCATATTAGCAACTAATTTCACTTTAAAGACTCTTTCACAAATCTGCCTCACTATATCAAAAGGATTACTATCTAATTTAATTTTCTCTTACTAATTAGTTTCAGTTAAAAATTTATGATAGCTCATTTTTTCAACTGGTCTAGAGGATGAACACCCAAATAAAACCTATGTATAATTAGATTATAAAAGCCTGGGCACATGGTGTTTCTGAATAAAACAGTAAGCCTGGTTCTCATATACTTTGGTTCGCTTCCAGTCCAGACTAAACGCATGCTGTACTTTACTTATATTTTCCACAAAGCCCCATTTTATGGCTCTCCAGTGCTGCTTAGCGTGAGAGTACGTGTCTCTGCCAGTTTCGCCAGTGTGGGCGCAGTTATAGCCCATGAAGGGAGCTTAGCAAAACGGATAAAACAAAGTATGTTTTCTCTTTGTATTGGAATTGTATCCATGGACTTTTACAGTTAGGGAAAATATCTAATGCGGTGGCTTTCTGAGCATTTACTTCAAGTAAAATACACTGCATATTAATTAGAAAGGTTATGTTGGTAAATTTACTAATAACATGCAAGAATTTGCAAAAAAATCTTAGTATTTGAAATGTAGCCTTAGGTAGGAATAAAATATCCCTTTAAACTCTATTATATATTCAGTAAGCATTTAATAGTATCTCAATCTGTCAATAGCCTCAGTTCATATTTTCAGTTCAATGAAATGTAAAATTTATAGTCACATGGCTAACTTTAGATATTTATTCTTATGGTAAATCATTAAAATCTAATTTGATCATATTTAACCTGTCAATGTCATTTCAAAATTCATTTTTAACCTATTTTTTTTTTATGGCGCTTGTTTAGCCATTTCCTATTTTAGGGTGATAATGCTTGTCCCTGTCCCCTAAATGCACTTCTGCATTGTCACCCTGTCATATTCACTTGCGTGACAATAGTGAACCCTGCCTATGTAACGAGCATTGAGTACTTTATAAGCACTCAATGTGCGTTACACAGGCAGGGTTCACTGGTAGCACTCTTAAGCCTAATACACAGGGGCTGAGTGTCAGGGGACATCAGCTGGTTCAATGAAAAATGCTCAACATTCGGGCTTGTGTGTATAGCAGCCGGTCCGACAAAAGCCAGCCAGTCGGACAGTTTCTGTCAGACGTACATGCTGGAAAACTATCGGCTGACCGGCTCCGATGAGCGCTCTTAGGCCCCGTACACACGTCCGAGGAACTCGACGTGCCAAACACATCGAATTCCTCATCGAGTTCAGTGTTGAAGCCGCCGAGTATCTCGGCGGGCCGACCTTCCTCATTCGGCCCGACGAGTTCCTCGTCGGCTTCCTCGCTGAAAAGTGTACACACGACCAAGTTTCTCAGCAGAATCCAGCTCGATCGAGTTTCTGGCTGAATTCTGCCGAGATACTCGGTCGTGTGTACGGGGCCTTAGCCAATGGCCGGAGTGTTATGGCGGGGGCCACCCCCCCTGTCAGAACACAACAGCCCCGCCGGGGGAGATTGCTATACTAACATCAGATCCTTAGTAAAGGGGCTCCGACCAAAGCTGCCAGTTTTTTTTTCGTTGAACCAATAGTGTACTAGGCTTTAGGAAACCTGGCCTGAAAATAGCCATGGTGGAATAAGTGCATGCAGACAGCTTGTTTAATGAAGCGTTGGCAATAGAGCCTGAAAGCTGATTGTTTACTATGCAGAGCTGCACCAGATTTTGTTTTCAGTTTTAGTAAATAACCCCCTGAGTGCCTGCAAAGATGCTGCATGAGATCAGCAGCATCACAATTAAACAAATTATAAAAATTGTAAAAACTCTATTTCATAAAATACAAATAAATGGCAGTTGTTAAAGTGTATGTAAATGCTAAATATTTGTTCAGTATTTTTAAATAAAATATACGTGTATATGTAAGATAGAAGATATGCATTACTGATTCCAAGTTGCGCAGGGATATAGCATTGCATACATCTCTCTCAAGATATCAGCCGTACAAACGTGTGCTACAATATGACAAATAGTCTAGAATAGACTGTTGAACCAGAAATAGGAAGAACCTAAGCAGTTCAAAGTGAATAGATATTTTTGTAAATGGTAATTCTCTTTTATTCAATAAAGCTTTTGCTTACCATGATTTCTTCTTAGTAGTTGCTCTCCAGCATACTTTCAGTGGTTTTCTTATATGCAATTCTACCTCTTCTTACTGCATTCTGAAGGCCTATCACCTCTGTGATAGGACCTAATTTACTAATGTATATGTGTGTATGAGCTTGAATCAGTGCCACATAAACAAGAAAAATCTATGATTAATGAACTTATCATTCATTCTTACAGTGGACAAACATTTACATTTTTTTTTCTCAGGTAGGGTAGTTTGCATGTAAGCTCCAGTATCTGAACATACACTCTGTGGAAAAGTGGAACTTCCCCTTTTAGGTGAAGTTATTCTTTAAGGTGTATCTAAATGTAAAAGGTCTTCTTAAGTTTTGGAGTGCATGGGATTCAATGCTTTGTGAAGAAAGTAACAGTGGGTGCGTAAACTATGAAACTTGTGTATGCTATGGTGATAGACGTCCAAGGGACATGTGGCAATCAGGACCAACTTACAAGCGGTAAAGGGAACTGTTGGTTAGGGGAAGGAAAGCTTTCCAGGAAGGTGAGTGCAGAGTAGACGTTTGGAGCAAATGGCACATATTAACCGATTATTTAAAGTCGTCCAGCAATAAAGTAGTGTCATCTTAAGTGGCTTTGGGGTCAGAAGATGAAGCTGAAATGTGGCCAGGGGACATATGCATCTGACATTCCCAGAAGTGTTGAATGCTAAACAACCCCTTAGAGGCTGCAATTCTAAAGTGGAAGGATATAATGCTTCTTTTGTTGCAGGAAACTTCCTTTTAGATTTTACTACGTTGCTGGCAGGGTCACTTTCTGAATATATAAATACTTTTATGTTCATAGCCTAGCCACAGGTTCACTTTACGCACATTAAATATATGCATGTGTAAGTAAACTAATGGAAAACGGAATTATGCTGCTTTCTGAATATTGTTTCAGCACTCTAAATATTTAGCTAAAGAAGAGGCTAGTAGTGATAAATCTTTTATATATTTAATACATTTTTCTGATTGCATATATACTCGATATAAGCAATATATATTTCTTTTGTTGACTTTTAGTGCCCTCTGTGGACATATGTATACCCATATAAAAACTTAAAAAAAAACTGTCATGGTATAATTGGAAAACTTAGTAAGCTTTGGGTGGCAATTATATAACTGCACTTGCTTTAACCTCCCTGGCGGTATGATTCTGTCTGGAATTACGTACCAAAAGCGGTACAATTATTTTGCAAGGAAATTGGCGTTTTATACTGTAGGCCTGTAATTTTTAGAAATAACTCACTTAAATCTGACCAAGCAAGAGTCTTGTAGGCATCCCGGGTATGATTTTTTTTTTAAAACACAATTATAAATTATAATATAATAAATAATTATAAATAATTATAACAAATAATAATATAATTATAATAAAAATTATTCAATAATGTAATCAACTCAAAATCACTGAAATTTGCAGTTGCAGAATTGTCGCTGTCATTATTTTTTTTTTTTTATGACGAATTTCCCCGCAAATCGCTATCGCACATTTCTGCAAGTGATTATAATTTATTATCACTGTTTTCTAGCTGATCTAAAACCATTTTTGACATAAAGGGACACTTTTGGACAATCTACAGTTTTTAGGCAGAAATGACATTTTTTATTATATAAAAGTACATGCAGGGCACTGGGCTGACCACTAGGGACAAGGGGGGTGTGTATTTTTTACATACAGTACTGTAATCTATAAGATTACAGTATACTGTATGTAATGTGTTTGTTTACTTTTTTGAATTTGGCGCCGTTCTCCGCTCCCGTGCGTCGTAACGTCGCACGGAGATCGGCGGCACACGGAGACTGTGAATCGAGCGAGGAGGTCCCCGCTCGCTCACACAGCGGGGTGGCATCGCTGGATCCAGGGACAAGGTAAGTAAACCAAGCCTGTGGATCCAGCGAAAGGTAAGCCCGTCCAGCCCGAGCGTGACTCGGGGTTACCGATCCTAACATGAAAAACCAACCCCGAGTCACGCTCGGGTTTACCGTCAGGGGGGTTAAAGATGTAAGCCACATGGCCATCAGCAAGATACATATGTCTTTAGGGAGGCCAATGACCGTTTGCCGAAATAACTGATTGGGATCCTTTAGATGTGTCCCAGCATGGACACTTGCAGCTTTGCGGATCAGTGGTAGCTATGCCATATACCGTAGACAAGTTGCATTTTGATGTTGTGTCAAGTTCAACCAAACCATTGTAACTGAATGAGGTTTTGATTAAACAAATTAATTCATATTTTTCTTATTTGTTTTTTTTCCCCCAGGGAGCTTTGAAGATATTAATCAGCATATTTTCAATTTAACATCACTAACATCTTCGGAAAATATATTGTCAGCTACATTTCATTATTATCTTGGAGATATTTTAAACATCAGTCAGCGATGCCAACATTCATCATCTTGCTCCAGGCGTGGACACAGAAAACCTGAACTATCCATAGATTTGAAAGTGTCCAGTTTAACATCTCTTGAGAACCAAACAAGAATCTTGGGGAATTTTCTTATAAACATTTCTACAACCTACCGAGACCTTCCATCTTGGCATTGGAAGGATATCACTCAAGTCTTGCGTGAAGCCAAACAACATGGAGAGGCCCTCATTGCAATCAATATGACAGTTGATACCGCAAATAAACGAAGGAAACAGCTACTAGGTCATAAGCCTTATATCCTGGTTTATGCCAACGATTCTGCTATATCTGAGCCAGACACTGTGGTTTCCAACTTACATGGACAACGTGCTAGTATAGTTCATAAAAAACAAAGAAAGGAAGGCCTTATTGATCACAGGAGTAGACGGTCAACTGATATTTTGTTGCCGCTCCAAAACAATGAGCTACCAGGAGCTGAGTACCAGTACAATGAAGATGAAGAAAGATGGGTGGAGAAGAAACCTTACAAAACTCTTCAAGTACGGCCAGCCGAAAAGGAGAAGTCTAATAAAAAGCTAAGGAAAAGTGGACGGCAGAAAGGCCAAACACTGCAATTTGATGAACACACCCTGAAAAAAGCTAGAAGAAAGCAGTGGAATGAGCCACGGAACTGTGCTCGGCGTTATCTTAAAGTAGACTTTGCAGACATCGGCTGGAGTGAATGGATTATTTCTCCCAAATCCTTTGATGCATATTATTGCTCAGGTGCATGCCAGTTCCCAATGCCAAAGGTACTGTAAATATTTTAATAGTATTTTTTACACAGACTTTTATATCAAAATATAGTTTCACACAGTGCTGGTCAGGAACGTGCATCCCTTTTTATGAACTGTACGACTTTTTATTTCTTAATAAAATAGCCCAGCTGTTTTATTAGGGAGCCCTCTGAAGCTGTAAATAAGTAATATTTTTATATCTGTTCTATAAGTGTAGTTGTTAAAATAGTGAGATTTAAAAACTGAAGGTTTATGTGCAGGAATTTATTGTACAGTATCCAAACATTAATGTCTCACTGTGTATAAAAGCCTGACCCTTTGTCCTCTGGAGAAGGTTCATGTTCCACTTCTTGCTGCATTTGTTATTGTCCACATTTCACACTTTTGCTAATAGCAAGCATTCCAGCTTTGTTTTGTCAGGCTTTCCCAACAAAACGAAGACAGCAAACTGAAAATTTTAAAAAAAAGGCTCTGATGTAACTACCAATATAGTACAAAACTACATTCATACATTCTCCCCTGCCTATAGAAATCTTCAGAAGCTAGCCATTGAATTTACATTTATTACAAACAATTTTTACAGTTTTTAAAGTGATATTAAAGGTTTGATTCTTTTTGTTTTTAAATAACAAACATGTCATACTTAGCTGCTCTGTGTAATGGTTTTTGGCACAGCGTAGCTCTGATCCTCCTCTTCTCGGGTCCCACACCACCACTCCTGGCTCCTCCCCCTTGACCAGTGCCCCCAATAGCAAGCTGCTTGCTATGGGGGCACTGATGCGTGCTTGCTCTTGAGCCCAGCTCTATGCATCTATAAGACACATAGAGACATGGCTAGACATGCCCCCCCCCCCACTCTCTGCTCATTGACTGTGATTGACAGCAGTGGGAGCCAATGAGGAGAGAGAGACCTAGGACAGCTGAGGCTCCCGTGCACATCACTAGATCGAGAGGGGCTCAGATGAGTATGGGGGGGGGGGTCTATCATGGGAGCAGCACACATACGTTTTTTTACTTTCTTGCATAGAATGCATGAAGGCAAAAAACATTCAGCCTTTACAACCACTTTAAATATTTCCAGTCATTCTAATCTTCCTTATAAGAAACATGGATCTTCCATTGCTGATTTTGTTTTCTAAAAAAAGCTAGTTGAATGGCTGTCATGCAGACTCTATTGATTCAAAACTTTGAGCCACTGATCCAAAACAAGAATGTGGACAGAGGGGTGGATTTATTAAAGACAAAAAGACTGTGCACTTTGCAAGTGCAGTTGCACTCATTTTCTCCGCAGCTTAGTAAGGCCCCTGGAGGTGCGGTGACGGTATAGCGACGCGATTTTTAGCGCCGCTATACCGTCGTATTTACCACAATATTCGGCCAAAAATGGGTTAATACCGCCCGCAATGCGCCTCTGTATTATCACAGTTTCCCATTGATTTCAATGGGAAGGAGCGGTTTAGGAGCGGTAAACACCCTGCTCCTATACCGCTCCAAAGATGCGGTTAGAAAGACTTTAGGAGCGGTCCTGCTAGCGCCCTGATTCAGTGTGAAAGCCTCCGGCCTATAGCAGATTGATGGGCAGGTGGGTGCTTTACCATCCTGACTGTACACAGTGCATCACGGATCAGGGTAAAGAGCCGATGATGTAGGCCAGCGGTCTCCAATCAGTTATTCACGTTTCCTTTCCTCAACACTGTCAGTGTCTGAGGAAAGGAAAGCTAATAATGGCTTTACAGTTACAGGGGCATTTACACTGATAATCAGAGCACTGATCACCAGTGCCCTTATAATCAATGCAACCCAAGCAACCCAACGCAAGCATATCAGTGCCGCCTTATCAGTGCAGCATCATCTGTGCTGCTTATCAGTGACCATCAGTGCTACTTATCAGTGCCGTCTCATCAGAGCTCATCAGTGCCCATCAGTGCAGCCTCATCAGTGCCCATCAGTGCAGCCTTATCAGTTCTCATCAGTACAGCCTCATCAGTGCCCATCAGTCTCTTCGGTGCAGCCTCATCAGTGCCCATCAATCCAGCCCCATCAGTGACCATCAGTGCAGCCTATAGTGCAGTCTCATCAGCGCACATCAGTGAAGAAGAAAACATACTTATTTGCAAAATTGTGTAACAGAAACAAAGAACATTTATTTATATTTTTTTAAATGTCGTATTTTTCATTTGTTTAGCAAAAAATAAAAAACCCAGCGGTGATTAAATATCACAAAAGAAAGCTCTATTGGTCTCAAAAAATGATAAAAAATGTCTTATGGGTACAGTGTCGCATTACCACGCATTTGTCATTTAAAGTGCAACAACGCTGAAAATTGGCCTGGGCAGGAAGGGGGTGAAAAGTGCACTGTATTAAAGTGGTTCATTTTCCTTGCTTCTGATTAGTTATTTATTTTTTCTTTAACAAGCCATGAATTTGATTTAAAACAAACTCTTGCTGGTCTCTGCAATTAATTCTTAAATGTAATATCAGAGGTCATTTAGGTTGTTCTCTCAGGTAGCTCAGCTCACACGGCTAGACACGCCCCCCCCTACTCTCTGCTCATTGGCTGTGATTGACAGCAGTGGGAGCCAATGAGGAGAGAGAGACCTAGGACAGCTGAGGCTCCCGTGCACATGGGTATGAGTATGGGGGGCAACAAACTCTTGCTGGTCTCTGCAATTAATTCTTAAATGTAATATCAGAGGTCATTTAGGTTGTTCTCTCAGGTAGCTCACCTCACACCCCCCCCCCCCCACCCCATTCCTCCCAGAGCACCTAATGTGTGTTTACATTAGAGATTGGAAGGCTGAAAGTCTGCCCAGCCACTGGGAGAAGCTATACGGTTGAGAGAACAACTACAGTGCTTCTACTATGAATAAAATAATGAATTACTTCACAGTGCATGCAGCTACAGATATCAGAGAGGACTTGTTTTAAAGGGAACTCCAGGACTTCTGTCAATTTATGAAACGTGCCAGCGTTTAATGGGGTAAATCCAGTGTGATGTATTTAACATGTGCTGGGAGTATAGCTATCACTATACTGGTGCTCTAACGGGAGAGATGTGCTCTGCTACACATCAACCATTTTGCCCACCCCTCCCCTCCACTAATACAGGAAAAAGGAGCTACTACCCCAGATTATATAGAAATTCTCCTGAGCTGTCGGGTGCAGGGTGTGCAGTCGCTCAGCTGCCAACTAAGTAAATAGGTAGAATATGCTAATGCGTTTCAGCCCTAATGGCCTTGTTCACAACCTTGTTGTGAACAAGGCCATTATGGCTTACAACACATTAACATCTGCTGTATATATTCATCTTTTATGAAGTTATAATAAATGTGGACTTATTAAAGACCATATATGGAGTTGCGGACTGTCTTCTACCATCAGCTCCACTATCCATTCACAGATGGCTGTGCATTTTGTGAATAGAGTCACATAAGTCCATAGTTGGGCAAGATCGGAGAAGGCCTTCGTGAAACCCTGCAGCTGCAGGATCTAAGACCCTAAAGGTCCAGCATAGAAATGTTGGAAGTATAGTGAAAGCTGTACTCCCAGTTCTTCCGTGAACTGAATAGCTGGTTGTTAAGAATATGTAAATACTTGACTGTCTATAACCAGGGCATAAGTTTATATTTAGCTAGCTTGCAAGGATAACATTTCAGGAAACTGTAACTGGGGGTAGGCATGTTAGAGATTTTCCCACCTGAGCTGACCAATGTAAAGCAACTAATGTATAGAGGAAAACGCATAAAAAAAAAATACTAAGCTAGTACTGCAACCACCATAACATGCCTACAATCACATTAAAAGCATGCTTCGCAGGGGAGTATGTGATAGCACTGGGCCAATCCGTATTGTCACGTCTATAACCCTGTATAAGCAGAGATTCTGTTGACTTGTAGCTTGCACAGGGCTTTCCTTTTATTACTGGTGGTTGAATGGAGCAGGGAAGGGAAAGGAATTTAAGTGTATGTGCCTGTGGCGGTTTGGATTTATGACAATCTATTGATTGACTTAGCACAGATCCACAGATTCAGATTATCTTCAGAAGTGTAGTTGTGATCCTGTATTAAGGTTTTATAGGGTTTTGTAAACTTTTTTTTTTTTTTTTTGTAAATGAAAGTTAGTTTTTTTTTGTAAAAAGAGTAACCAATCCTTATAATTAGTTAACTTAAACCCTCAATAATGTGTTTAAAAATAAAGTTGGAATTGGTGTTGTCAATTATTAAACAGGCTGACCCTATCAGGGCAGAAAAAAAGAACACTTTTTGCAGGTATTAAGTACAAGCACACAGAGGTGTACAAACATGTAGCAGCCTCCAAATCCTTTCTATCATGACCGAGTCTAGGGCTATTCTGGCAGGCAAGGCTTCAGTACATCTTAACCTCTTGACCTCCGAGGACGTCCCTGGGACGTCCTCGGCTTTGTGCGGTGATATCTGAATGATGCCTGCAGCTACAGGCATCATTCAGATATCGCTGTTTTCAGCCTCCGATTCTGTTCACAATAAGAATGATCAAAGCGGCGATCCCACCGCTTGATCGTTCTTATAGGCAGCGGGAGGGGATGTCCCCCCCCCCTCCCGCCGCCATCCGGTGCTTCTCCGGGCTCTCCCGTGCCATCGGGGGCCCGGAGTGCGAATCGGTCGGCGGTGCTGGAAAGCATAGAGATGACTGGTGACCAGATGGTCACCAGTCATCTCTATAACAGTTGGAGGCCCGGGCGTGATGTTATGACGTCACGCCCGTTACCCGGAAGTAAACAAAGCCGCAATCGCGGCTGTCGGCATGTGATTGGTGATTTTTTTTTCACCGATTTCATGCTTGTAAGCCTGGATGAGAGATGTGGGGTCTTATTGACCCCACATCTCTCCATAAAGAGGACCTGTCACACTGATTCCTATTACAAGGGATGTTTACATTCCTTAAAAGAGAAGAAAAAGAGCGGAGGGCGCACCGACCTCGTGTGATACTGATAAAAAAATATTTATTTGAATAATAAAATCAATGGTTATACTCACACATTAGGAGTTAAAAACAGGCTTTAAAAATGAATACAGCAGGTCTCCAGCATCGTCAGTGGAACATGAGTGATCGTTTGGACCAATCAGTGGAAGTAAAAGCTGACGCGTTTCGGGGGCGTACCCCTTTCCTCAGAGCTGACGTGGCACTGCAGACCACGTCAGCTCTGAGGAAAGGGGTACGCCCCCGAAACGCGTCAGCTTTTACTTCCACTGATTGGTCCAAACGATCACTCATGTTCCACTGACGATGCTGGAGACCTGCTGTATTCATTTTTAAAGCCTGTTTTTAACTCCTAATGTGTGAGTATAACCATTGATTTTATTATTCAAATAAATATTTTTTTATCAGTATCACACGAGGTCGGTGCGCCCTCCGCTCTTTTTCTTCTCTTTTATAGTTTTATGAATACCCACGATTCTGAGGAGGGCTGCAAGACTCTAGATGATAACTTTTAATCGAACTGCACCACTGCATAGCATTTCCTTTTGAAATATCAGAGCGCAGGAGACTTGTTCTTGTATATGTTTACATTCCTTGTAATAGGAATAAAATGGATAAAAAAAAAGTGTAAAAATAAAAAGAATTAAGTAAAAAAAAAAAAAAATTCAAAACGCCCCTGTCCCCGTTATCTTGCGTGCACAAGCGTACACGCATGCAGGTCCCGCCCACATATGTAAACACCGTTCAAACCCCACATGTGAGGTATCGTTGCGTGCGTTAGAGCGAGAGCAACAATTCTAGCACTAGACCTTCTCTGTAACTCGAAAATAGTAACCTGTAAAAAATGTTAAAACATCACCTATGGAGATTTTTAAGTACCGAAGTTTGGCGCCATTCCATGAGTGTGCGCAATTTTAAAGCATGACATGTTAGGTATCTATTTACTCGGCATAACATCATCTTTCACATTATACAAAAAAATGGGCTAACTTTACTGTTTTGTTATTTTTTAATTCATTAAACCGTTTTTTTTCCCCAAAAAAGGTGTTGGAAAAATGATTGCGCAAATATCATGAGAGAAAAAAAGTTCCAATGACCGCCATTTTATTCCCTAGGGTGTCTGCTAAAAAATATATATAATGTTTGGGGGTTCTGATTAATTTTCTAGCAAAAAAATTGTGATTTTTACATGAAGGAGAGAAGTGCCAGAATAGGCCCGGTGGTAAAGTGGTTAAAGGTTCCTAATGTTTCCCAGCCTTTTCTGTCTCCTGCAAATTTCTCCTGGCAGGTGAGGCTGCCCACAGTGATGAAACAATACAAATATGCCGGGTGAGGCTGAGTAGCAAGAAAGTGTTGGAACTTGTCAGTGTCAGAATAAAATTAAATGAAATTCAGCCATTGCAAGAAGGCTTTTCCAAGCTGCCATAAATATATGGAGGACCCTCTAGCTACCCGATCTTTATACCTGTATAAGTTATCCCTTTATAGGAAAGGTATTGGAACATAAATACTATACCGACCAATGTGTTTTTTAAGATGCAGGTATGCTGCTGTAACTTCTTAAAAAGTGTTCAGCTTTAATTTCTTAGTCAATCTAAATCCGCTAGTTTTTTTTTAACATTACCCTCTCCCCAGTTTCCATTGATATTCTATTGGAGTTGGAAACTCTATGACAGGAAGTATGTTTCTAGCCAGATCACCATTTGAAAACAAAGGGAAAGAAGTAAAAGTTTTTTACTTGATTTCAAATGAGATGCATTGTTGTCTATGGGATATTGCACCCGGCTGAGTAAAGATCAGTATCACAGCATTGAGTACAGAGCAGTAAAACAAATAGGAAACATTTTTAATTTGAGTGATTTACTTGCATATGCTTGTTTACTTGTCTATAAGCATGTTTATGCGAGTATAAATGAGTATATTACAATACTGGCAATGAAGAATTGTACTCCTCTATTTAAGCACCAATACTCACCTATACTCAACATTACTCAGGTCTTTGCACACAGTTTTTGGCCCCTTGCATCGGTGTCACAAGTTCCTAAGTAAACTTCCGTAAATTATGCTGCCTGTGTGCAAAGGGCCTCCCGTTTGGTAAGCACCAATACACTAAATGTTTGTTTTTATTAATGTTTTTAATATTATTTTTACTATACCGGATTTATATAGCGCCAACAGTTTGTGCAGCGCTTTACAACATGAGGGCACACAGTACAGTTACATAACAACACAATAGAAGAGGAATCGGAGGGTCCTGTTTGTTTTTGGGATTAATAGCACTATGAGGTGGCAGATTCTATTTAAAGATCAACTGCAGCAATATTTTTTTTTTGTGAAAATCTTTGAAAATTAATCCATGTCAAGTGTCCCATTGGTAAGATTTCCCCTTATTTTCACTTAAGTATAGGATGTGAGACACAATCTGTCCATTGGGTTCACAGAAAGTGAGTTTTTATCTCAAAAAACTTAATAATAATTGTCAGGGCTAAGGCTTTAATAAAAATTCTTGGTACTCAAGCAACGAACTGCAAGAATGCTAAGCTCTTTAAGGCCATATGTTTCTACATTATTTTCTTCTGTAGTTGTTTGCTTGGGGTGCTATGCAAATCAGAAATTATAGTAGACGAAAAAAAAAAATACATACCTTATATCTGAGGCTATTTAAACCTAATCTGCTTTCATAGGGTGTGCCCTTAGCATTTACCAGTGTTTATGTTACTTTGAATAGAACAGTCATTTTATATAAGCCAAGTGAGTTCAGGTCAAAATGGAAGGTTTGTATTGTATTTCTAGCTTTAATGCTTCTTCAATTTGGTTGCGGTGTTTATCTGTGGAATTGAAAGTATGAATTGGCTTCAGCTCTCATTTGTGACATGGGGCTGGGTGGAATTGGATATAGCACATGTTTTCAAAATGTAATATCAAGTTTTACAATTTACAAGCAGGGAGATTCTGGACGTGTTTGTAACATTTTCTGTAAGTTCAAGCGTTTTGGTCCACCTGTATTTTGTGGAATTCCTGGGCCTCTAGCAGATTGGATCTGTGCCTAAAGGTTAATTATAGCTGGTTGACACTGATAGCGTATCGTATTCCTCCTTTGGGTTGAAAAGTTAGTCAAATGGAAAGGTACATTTTTTTTTCTTAGTACAAGAAAAGCTAGAGTGTTTACAAGGAAAACCATTGTTTTTATTAACAGCTATATACAATATAGGCTCTTGAGGACTTGTGCCCTACTATTTGTATGAAACACTCAGAAGAGAAAGCTATTGGAAATAAACCAGTTTACTGAAAATATTACTGCATCCCCCTCTACAAGTAATTTCCTTGAAATGAAATCTCCGTAAGTCAGGCGTGTCATTCAGAGCTCCCTTGAAAACAAGAGTAGAACATCACCTATTGTTTTCTTGGAAAATGCAGTAGACCCAAACTCAGCTAATGTCACCTATTGTTTTCTTGGAAAATGCAGTAGACCCAAACTCAGCTAATATAACCTATTGTTTTCTTGGAGAACTGCAGTAGACTCAAACCCAGCTAATGTCACCTAGTGTTTTCTTGGAGAACTGCAGTAAACCCAAACTCAGCTAATGCCACCTATTGTTTTCTTGCAGAAATGCAGTAGACCCAAACTCAGCAAATGTCACCTCTTTTTTTCTTGGAGGACTGCAGTAGACTCAAACTCAGCTAATGTCACCTAGTATTTTCTTGGAGAATTGCAGTGGACCCAAACTCAGCTAATATAACCTATTGTTTTCTTGGAGAACTGCAGTAGACCCGAACTCAGCTAATGCCACCATTGTTTTCTTGGAGAAATGCAGTAGACCCAAACTCAGCTAATGTCACCTATTCTTTTCTTTGAGAAATGCAGTAGACCCAAACTCAGCTAATATCACCTATTGTTTTCTTTGAGAAATGCAGTAGACCCAAACTCAGCTAATGCCACCGTTGTTTTCTTGGAGGACTGCAGTAGACTCGAACTCAGCTAATGTCACCTAGTGTTTTCTTGGAGAAATGCAGTAGACCCAAACTCAGCTAATGCCACCGTTGTTTTCTTGGAGAAATGCAGTAGACCCAAACTCAGTTAATGCCACCGTTGTTTTCTTGGAGAAATGCAGTAGACCCAAACTCAGCTAATGTCACCTATTGTTTTCTTGGAGAATTGCAGTGGACCCAAACTCAGCTAATATAACCTATTGTTTTCTTGGAGAAATGCAGTAGACCCAAACTCAGCTAATGTCACCTATTGTTTTCTTGGAGAATTGTAATGGACCCAAACTCAGCTAATATAACCTATTGTTTTCTTGGAGAACTGCAATAGACCCGAACTCAGCTAATGCCACCATTGTTTTCTTGGAGAAATGCAGTAGACCCGAACTCAGCTAATGCCACCATTGTTTTCTTGGAGAAATGCAGTAAACCCAAACTCAGCTAATGTCACCTATTGTTTTCTCGGAGAAATGCAGTAGACCCAAACTCAGCTAATGCCACCGTTGTTTTCTTGGAGAAATGCAGTAGACCCAAACTCAGCTAATGTCACCGTTGTTTTCTTGGAGAAATGCAGTAGACCCAAACTCAGCTAATGCCACCGTTGTTTTCTTGGAGAAATGCAGTAGACCCAAACTCAGCTAATGTTGGCTATTGTTTTCTTGGAGAAATGCAGTGGACCCAAACTCAGCTAATGTCACCTATCATTTTCTTGGAGAACTGCAGTAGACCCAAACTAAACGAATTGTACTCATGACCAGATATTTGCAGCACCAATGAGTGTTAGGCTGTGTATGCTTTACAATTGTTCTCCGTTACTGCAGTTTGATAGAATGGGGAGGAATACAACTTTATTCCAATTTGTGTCACTATTTGAAAAAATTATCTTACTAGGCTGCCCTTGCACCACCTGCCACCATGATAGGAATCAATAATAAATCTCCCCAAAGGGGACCTAAAGTTTAATAACTTGACAGAGGGTTGTGACGTTTCCCAGCTGAATCCTTTTGCAGCATCGTCATCAACTGAACATTAACAAAGATGGGGATTAAAGTTGTAGTGGATCTCATTGGTACAGTGATTTTAAACAAATGTAGGAAGATTTAGTACTCAATAATTGCTGCTCCATTATTGCTAAAAATATAGTACAGAATTAGGCCAGTATATACATTCATCATCTGGGTCCCACTAATCTGAGCTATCATTTACAATCAGTATTAAGTCATATTTACATATTGACACCAGGACAACAGCATTTAGGACTATCAATATAGTTTACAATGATGCCAAAGTCACAAACCTTCATTTCGATGTGCATAAGTTCAACAGTATTTAACTTAAAGTGATTGTAAATGCAAAAACTTTTTTCATTTAAAATTAAAAAAGAGGTTTACACTTACCTGCTCAGTGAAATGGTATTGTACAGAGCGGTGGCTTACCTCCTCTTCTGGGGTCCCCCCTGTTCGTAGAGGTGCGCTCATGAGCCAGGCTGTGGGCCTCCATAGACACACACAACATGGCTCGTTCCTGCCCTCTCCTCTCTGGATTTGATTGACAGCAGTAGTAGCCAATGGCTACCACTGATCTAAGCAAAGCCTGTGAGACCAGTAAGAGAAGAAAGAAGAGCTGCAGCTGGTCACAGCACTGCATCGATAGAGGAGCAAGGGGGTAACAGGCAGTGCAACAGTTTTTTTAACTTAATGCAGAGAATGCATTAAGGTAAAAAAACTTTGGTGTTTAGAATCACTTTAAATGTATATAGAATTATGAGTTTATTGGACATTCCACTGAAGAACTTTGCACAATTTGTGCTGTTTATATATTGGATATATTATATAAACAGTACCAATAAAATATATACATGATGAAAGCGCAGTCAGTTTTCTCCACTTTATGATGTTCCTCCACCAAACGCCAACTTCAACTGCACTTAACTAGACTTCCACAGCGGATTGTCATGCATACTTTTAGAGGGAACGAGAAGACTTTCTTGCACCAAGCTTGACTATACTACATTTAGAAATGCAGAAAATAAGTTGTGTTGGAAGTTGACGTCTAAAAGCAATACCTTGCAAAATAAAATACATGAAATGCATTTAAGAACATTAGGCATTACGCATTTAGCTAAGATGGAAAAAGACAACAAATTAAAAATATTTTCTGGAAATCATTAGTCACCTAGGATTTTCAGAACAGGCTAGCCCAGACATCATGCATTTTTTGTACTCATTCTTATATGGTCTAACAAGATCAGTTAGAAATGTGTGTTACCAGCTACAGTGCCTGACTCATGTTTATGATGGTATTCATGTTTTTGGCTGGATCAGCATTTGGCATATCTTCACAGGGTCTTTAGAGACATTAAGTATCAATTAACGGTAAAAGGCTAACATTTAGCCTGAAGCAGAAAATATGTAGATATTAGCAGAAAGGGAATAGAAAACATGAATTAATCACATACGGAGTATTTAGATATAGTTTTAAGGGCCCATCATTTTCAAGTTAGTAGTAGAACTATGAGCACAACCAAAAATGACAGTCAATTACCTTTTTTTGTCTCAGGGTCCTCCTGTAATATAGTTGTGTTAACTGTTGATCCGGCCAATAGCCAATTGTTAGTATAAGTAAGTTGCTTGGACTGTGCTATGAATATTTAGAAATCTTTGCATGGAAGATATTTTTGACCTTCACTCCACAGTCTGATAATTATAATAGAACATAAAATTTGTACTGTCATATTTTCTCTATTTGTCTAGGGGAGAGGGAAAGGGATATATATTTACTTAAGTTGGTTCTCAAGTTTTTTTTACCTTCATGCCCCCCTCTCACGTCTCATTGGCTTTACTGGCTGTGATTGACAGCAGAGGGATAATGGTTCCTGCTGCTGTCTCAGCCACTGAAGAGGGAAAGTCCCTGGAGAGCCGACACCCTTGTGCACATCGCTTCATATCACAATGGGGCTCAGGTAAGTATTGGGGGCGCTGGGGGGCTGCACAAAGAACGCTTTTCACCTTCATGCATAGAAGTGTAAAAGGTAGAAGAACTGCCCGTCTAATCTAATTTATATATATTCTTAATATATCATTGCTTTCATTTTTTTCAGTCATTGAAGCCATCCAACCATGCCACCATCCAGAGCATCGTACGTGCTGTGGGTGTGGTACCCGGCATTCCTGAACCATGTTGCGTCCCAGAAAAGATGTCGTCTCTCAGCATTCTGTTCTTTGATGAAAACAAGAACGTCGTGCTCAAGGTTTATCCCAACATGACAGTGGAGTCCTGTGCCTGCAGATAACAGTTCAAGCCTTCATAGCTGTTTGTAGCAAACTTCAAATTTTGCACTTTCAGTAAAACTGTTTCCGGAAATGTTACAGCCTAACAGAGAGCAATGCAAAAAGAAAAAAAAAAGGCAAAAAAAACAAAGTATATATTATATAAACACTGGGCGATGGATGTCTGCTGTGTTCAATTCATGCTGGACTTGAGTCAGTGAACTCACAGAAAACTGACACATAGCACACAAGAAGATAAGCTCCTGAATCAAATAAGCTCTAAAGAAAATACAAGTCTTGCTACTTTTTTCAAAGACACATTTATTTTTGTACCGGAAAAAAAAAGACTAGACATTTGAACAGCTGAGGCTGTAATGTGCCTTCAGACTATCAGCATTCACCTGCCTATGGTGTTCTTTTGCTATATATACAGTCCTTACATTTCTTGCGTCTGTTACACACATCTGTTACCATAGAATGGACAGGAAGTTAAATATTTGATGCTTGGAAGTACTGAAGGAGTATTGCGTGTTCCTCACCACATCATAGCAAGTATAAATAGTCTGAAGACATACATCATGGAAAGTGGTTTGTGACAGCAAGTTTATGTAACATAATTAGAAATTTTATTGATTTTTCTGTGTTTTTTTTTTTTTTTAACCAGCACTTTTTAATAGTGTAAACAAAAGGTATAATGGACATGAAAGATTATAAATACAATTGTGTAAAATAAACAATATTTAATTTTGTTATACAGTACCACACAAATAAATCTGCCTGACGCTTCTTTATAAGAAAGTATTGTCATAGGTATGATGACTGGTTTACCCCAAAGAGGATATCGAGCTGTGAAAATGAATAATGGGTTTATGATAATTTAGGAAATTAATATCAATCATTGATGATCATTTGTTTAATGTAAAACTATGATAACTCAAGAAAAAAAAAAACGCTGCAGCAAAAAAATGCTCCTTATGCTTGTAGAAGGAAAATAATGTGTGAATTTTCATAGTCTTCCAGACTGGCTTTTTTAATGGATGCACCAACACATGAATGGTTAATCAACCTGTTATTTCAGCTACATCCACATTTTCTGTAACAAGCAGCTGAATTCTTGAGCACAAGAGTGTTTAAATCTTAAAGCGGAATGAAACCCATTGACTTAATGGTTTTAAAAAACAGTTACATTTCAGGCACGTGTCAGGAATGATAACTGTCATGGTTGGCTGTGCTCTCAACCAAACTGTTAAACCATCAAATGGCTGGGATCATTACTGATCACATGTGCAGCACCATGGCAGTTGAAGATCAAACAGAAGCTAATATGGCAGCTTCCTTGGGTAAAACAATAGGGGGGTTTAGTTCCGCTTTAACTGCTTCCCACCTGCCACACGTCATATGACGTTGTCGGATTTGAGCGGTAATATCTGAATGATGCCTGCAGCTACAGTCATCATTCAGATATCTTCTTTTAGCGCCGGCGATTCCCTACACCACAGGTGTCAAACACAAGGCTCGCAGGCTGAATCCGGCCCTCCAGGCCATTTCATGTGGCCCTCGCATCTCTCCTGCAGCTGCAGGAGAGCTCCAGCCCTCCTCTGGTCCTACTCCAGATCCTTACTTTCTGCTTTCAAGCAATGCATCCAGCTTCTTCCCAGCAGCAACATAAAGAAATGTTTATGCACTTTTGATGTAAAGAAGAGTGGGGGACTTGACTTCTGATGGTGGGGTGGCTCTTGACTAGTGTTGAGCAGAATATGCCATATTCGATTTCGCGATATATCT
The DNA here is from genome assembly GCF_905171775.1 of Rana temporaria. Taxonomy (NCBI): domain Eukaryota; kingdom Metazoa; phylum Chordata; class Amphibia; order Anura; family Ranidae; genus Rana; species Rana temporaria. The sequence goes on from NC_053489.1 coordinate 420,242,137, forward strand.
CGAATATATATTCGAATATTCGAGATATATTCGCTAAATTCGAATATTCGTGATATTTTATCGAAAGTAAATGATTGCGATTTTTCGCTATTGCGAATGCGAAAATAATTGCGATTTTTTGATAACTGCGGTAGGAGCACTCTGATTGGCTCAGAATATTCGTGATATTTTATCGAAATATCGCAACATGCGAATGCGATATTTATTGCGCAATTTCGAGAAATGCTGGAGGAGCGCTCTGATTGGCTCAGAATATTCGTGATATTTTATCGAAATATCGCAACATGCGAATGCGATATTTATTGCGCAATTTCGACAAATGCTGGAGGAGCACTCTGATTGGCTCAGAATATTCGTGATATTTTACAATACAAAATAATTGCGAATATTCGGCAAATGCGGAAGGAGCACTCTGATTGGCTCAGAATATTCTTGATATTTTACAATACAAAATAATTGCGAATATTCGGCAAATGCAGAAGGAGCACTCTGATTGGCTCAGAATATTCTTGATATTTTACAATACAAAATAATTGCGAATATTCGGCAAATGCAGAAGGAGCACTCTGATTGGCTCAGAATATTCTTGATATTTTACAATACAAAATAATTGCGAATATTCGGCAAATGCGGAAGGAGCACTCTGATTGGCTCAGAATATTCGTGATATTTTACAATACAAAATAAAAAGTGTTTTGCATTGGTGGTGATTCTTTACTCTATCCATCTGTCACAGCCATTTGTCAATCAAACACCTTGAAGATTGAACACGTTCATGCTGCATGCTTTGGACTTTTTTTCACTTCACATATCAAAGACATTTTTCTGAAAGATTATTTTTCTATTATTGGGACTATATTTCTTTATATATTTGTTTCACTGTGTATTTCACAAGTTATTTGCGCTTGCTTATTTTATAATTTGCCCACATGTCTTGTCACTAGACATATTTTTTATTCTTGTAGAGCGACTCCATTTTCTGTCTTGTATTAATTTATGTTGTATAACATTTTTGAGTTGCTGCTGTATTCTCCCCTTTTTTAAGGTATGCGCAATTTTTTCCTTCTTACAAAAAATAATAATATCAAACATACAAATATTCATAACATACACATACACAAAGCCCCCCCCTTTTGCATCAGAGACAATCAGAGTTCTCCTACCACAGTTATCGAAAATTCGCAATCATTTTCGCATTCGCAATAGCGAAAAATCGCAATTTTTTTTTTTTTCAATTTGGCAACATAAAAGGATCGCCTCAGCTTAGCTACTCGGCCCAGGGTCTCTAATCATACCAGCAATGCTTTTAGACGTCGATAGGATGTGATCTGTTTTAAAAATCAAATTGAAAAAATGCGAATATTCGGAATTGCGAATATTCACCGCGAAATTCGAAATATAGCGCGATTTCTCGAATATGCTATATTCGAGTCGAATATTCGCAATGCGAATATTCGTGAGCAACACTACTCTTGACATCTAATGTAAAGGGAGGGGATGCGCTGGACATCTAATCTTACAGATACAACGGGCCCTTTTGAGGGCAATTATAATGCTGATGTGGCCCACGATGAAATTTAGTTTGACACCTCTGCCCTACACCATAAGAATGATCATAGTGGCTGTTCAGCCACTTGATCGTTCTTACAGGCGGCGAGAGGGCACGCCCCCCTCTGGTGCTTCTACCGACTCACCCCTGCCATCAGTGAGTCAAAAAAGAGAACCGCTGGCGTCAAATGCTGATGATAGAGATTTCTGGGAAACCAGATGGCCCCCTGGAGTCTCTATGATCGTTTAGAGTCTGGGCGTGATGTTATGACGTCATGCCCGACCCCGTATTTAAAAAAAATGTCGCCTCCTTGGCTGTGAAGCAATCTTTTTTTTTTATTTCAGGCTTCTTATCCTGGAGGTGAGACGTGGGGACTTATTGACCCCATATTTCACTGTAAAGAGGATCTGATGTTTACATTCCTTGTAATAGGAATAAAAGTGATCCAATTTTTTTTTTCTAAAAGAAAGTGTCAAACTAAAAAAATAAAAGTAAAATTAACAATTACACTTTTTTTTTTTTTTAAAGCGCCCCTGTCCTCGTGTGCTCGCACACAGAAGCGAACGCATACGTAAGTCGCGCCCACATATGTAAATGGTGTTTAAACCACACATATTGCTGCGATCGTTAGAGCGAGAGCAATAATTCTAGCCCTAGACCTCCTCTGTAACTCAAAACATGTAACCAGTAAAAAAAAGTACCAAAGTTTGGCTCCATTCCATGAGCGTGTGCAATTTTGAAGCATGACATGTTAGGTATCTATTTACTTGGCGTAACATCGTCTTTCACATTATGCAAAAAATTGGGCTAACTTTACTTTTTTTTTTTTATGCATGAAACTCTTAAAAAATTGCTGCGCGAATATACTGCAAGATAAAATTTCCCAGCTTGCATTGCTCTAAATGACGTCGCTAGGACGTCATTGGTTTCGACGTGAACGTAAATTACGTCCATCCGTATTCGCGAACGACTTACGCAAACGACGTAAAAAATTCAAAATTCGACCCGGGAACGACGGCCATACTTAACATAGGATACGTCGCATATAGCAGGGGTAACTGTACGCCGAAAAAAGCCGAACGCAAACGACTTAAAAAAAAAGCGCCGGGCGGTCGTTTCTGAATCGGCGTAACTCCTCATCCTGATGTAAAGCGCTGCGCAAACTGTTGGCGCTATATAAATCCTGTATAATAATCATAATAATTTGCATATTCCTCGCGTATACAAACGGAAGCGCCACCTAGCGGCCAGCGTGAGATTGCAGCCTAAGCTCCGACGGTGAAAGTCACTTACACCTGTCGGATCTTAGGGAGATCTATGCGGAACCTGATTCTATGAATCAGGCGCATAGATCCGACCGACGGAACTTAGAGATACGAAGGAATATCAGGAGATACGCCGTCGTATCTCTATCTGAATCTGGCCCCTGGGGTTTAATCCCATTGTGGATTTGGGCCTTATGAAGGGTAATGTGTGTACAAGTAAAACCTTGGTTTGAGAGCGTTTTGCAAGACAAGCAACATTTTTAAATACATTTTAAATTGATATACAAGCGATGTCTTGATATAAAAGTAACGTTGGGTACAACATTTAGCAACTCACATGGTTGATGATTAAATGTTAAATGTAGGTTTATTTATTTATTTATTATGTATTTATTACAGGAACTTACATAGATTAAGACCATTATTAACAACTATAAAAAATATCTGTTAATCTTGCCAGAAACAAAGTGTCCTTTTCATCCTGTGTGCCCCTCACCCCCCATGTACATTTAAGCAATAAAGATATGTTTGAAATCCAGTCTGGGTGGCAACCATGGGGGTGAGTGTAGCCAACCAGGGACAGGAAGTGTATTATTTTTTTTACAGGATGATAAAATGCGATTGCAGGCACCTAAGGGCTTGTAAACTGCAATATGGTTCATTATTATTCTGGTTCTGATTGATCATTTTCTTCTTTTATTTGTGTTATGTTATTTTTGATTCTTTGTAATTTAGGGTGATTTGTATAACTTAATCATCTTGCATTCACAGTGTTAAAAGTATGGAATATGTCAAGATACATTTGTAGATGTCTTCCTCCTACAACTCCTTCCTCCTACAATTGAACTAAAATCCCCATTATACTCGCCTCCACCTTCCAGCGATGTGGCAGTTACAATCTTTGCTTTGCAATTTCATCCTCTCCCTTGGTGCTTGGTTTATGGCCTCTTGATTGGTCAACAGGGATGAAATCATTCATCTCATGCGCACTGGAGTCAATCATTCACTGTACATTCATTATTAAACTGCGGGCAAGCAGGTAAGTGTGTATTATTGCAGAAGAGACATAGCATGCCTGCACACAGTTATCTAAAAGTTAGGTTTAGTTCCACCTTAAAAACTTGGGGACCACCTACTGCCGATATACTGTGGCAGAGCACCCCCCCCCCCCGTGCCAGATCACATACAGTGAGAAAAAAAAGTATTTGATCCCCTGCTGATTTTGTACATGTATCCACTGACAATGAAATATAATAATATAATTTAATGGTAGGTCATTTTAACAGTGAGAGGCAGAATAACAACCAAAAATATCCAGAAAAACGCACTTCAAAAAAGTTATAAATTGACTCCCAGGTGTCTTCTATAAGTAACAAGCTGAGATTAGGAGCATTCTCTTAGGCTGGGTTCACACTACTACACTACTTTCATCCTACTTTGCTCTGTGTTCAATGTTTCCCTATGAGAGCGTCTTGTAGCGTCCTACACAAGTCGGTCTGACTTTGAAAATGCTCCCTGTACTACTTTTGGTCCTACATTGATCCTACTTCAGGCCCATTGAATATCATTGAAGTCGGACCAAAGTAGTATCCTGTTCATGAAAGTAGGATGGATGTAGGACCAATGTAGGATAAATGTAGGACCAATGTAGCAGAGCAAAGTAGGATGAAAGTAGTGTAGTAGTGTGAACCCAGCCTCAAAAGGCATGCTCCTAATCTCAGCTTGTTACCAGTAAAAAAGACACCTGTCCACAGACGCAATTAATCAATCAGAATCCAATTTCTCCACCATGGCCAAAACCAAAGAGCTGTCCAAGGATGTCAGGGACAAGATTGTAGATCTTCACAAGGCTGGAATGGGCTATAAGACCATCGCCAAGCAGCTTGGTGAGAGGGTGTCAACAGTTGGTGGGATTATTCTCAAATGGAAGAAACACAAAATAACTGTCAATCTCCCTTGGTCTGGGGCTCCATGCAAGATCTCACCTTGTGCAGTTTCAATGAACATGAGAACGGTGAGGAATCAACCCAGAACTACACAGGAAAATCTTGTCAATGATCTCAAGGCAGCTGAAACCACAGTCACCAATAAAACAATTGGTAACACACTACACTGTGAGGGACTGAAATCCTGCAGCGCCCGCAAGATGGCCCCGGTTCAAGACAGCACATGTACAGACCCGTCTGAAGTTTGCTAATGAACATCTGAATGATTCAGAGGAGAACTGGGTGAAAATGTTGTGGTCAGATGAGATCAAAATCGAGCTCTTTGGCATCAACTCAACTCGCTGTGTTTGGAGGAAGAGGATTGCTGCCTATGACCCCCAAGAACACCATCCCCACCATCAAACATGGAGGCAGAAACATTATGCTTTGGGGGGGTTTTCTGCTAAGAGGACAGGACAACTTCACTGCATCAAAGAGACGATAGACGGGACCATGTACAGTAAAACATTGGATTGCGAGCATAATTTGTTCCAGAATCATGCTTGTAATCCAAAGCACTTGTATATCAAAGCAAATTTCCCCATAAGAAATTATGGAAACTCAAAAGATTCATTCCACAACAATTTATTCATAACTCTTTCCGTCTATAGTCCATATGAAAAGATTATAGCAATGTGATAAGTTGTGTAACCATAAAATGTCCATCCACAAATAGAAACCTCCACAAGGGGATTAGAAGCAAAATCCAACAGGAGCTACAGAGTATAAAAGAGAAGATAGGCGCCTATAAGTGTAGTAATATGGTTACATTTAATGAAGGTACAACATTTAGCTAATCACATGGTTGATGATTAAAACAGGCACATCTAAGTATGCAGGGATCCGGGGTAAAGCTGTCCACATAGACCGTCCTCACCGCCCGGCTCTCATCACTGTCAGTCTGCAATCGTGACCAGGAAGACTACCCTGCAGTAGAGCGATCTAAAAGCGAGGCTTGAACCGCTCATGGAGCACAGGGTGGAAGGGACAACATCAATTTGTGGTGCTGAGGATGGTCTATGTGAACAGCTTTACCCTGGATGCCTGCATACTTAGATGTACCTCTTTTAATCGTCAACCATGTGAGTTTCTAAATGTTGTAGCTTCATTAAATGTAACCATATTGCTACACTTAGAGGTGTGTCTCTTCTATTTTATACTACATTGTGAGATGACACTACTCTTATATCAAGACATTGCTTGTATATCAAGTCAAAATGTAGTAGACAATTTTGCTTGTCTTGCAAAACCCTCTCAAACCAATTTACTCTCAAATCTTGGGTGAGAACCTCCTTCCCTAAGCCAGGGCATTAAAAATGGGTCGTAGATGGGTATTCCAGCATGACAATGACCCAAATCACATGGCCAAGGCCACAAAGGAGTGGCTCAAGAAGAAGCACATTAAGGTCCTGAAGTGGCCCAGCCAGTCTCCAGACCTTAATCCCATAGAAAATATGTGGAGGAAGCTGAAGGTTCAAGTTACCAAACGTCAGCCTCAAAGCCTTAACTGCTTGCCGACCAGCCGCCGCAGTTATCTCGCACGCGCGCCCCCGCTCGCCCCTGGTGCCGACGCCCGTGCCCGACGGGCGCGATCACCGCTAGGGACACACGTTTGCTCGTTACAGAGTGAGAACCGGGAGCTGTGTGTGAAAACACAGAGCTCCCGGTCCTGTCAGGGGGAGAAATGCCTGATTGTCTGTTCATACAATGTATGAACAGCGATCAGTCATTTCCCCAAGTCAGTCCACCCCCCCCCCTTCAGTTAGAACACACCTAGGGAACATAATTAACCCCTTCCTCGCCCAGAACTGGTGCCTTGACACCTGCTCCTCGTAGTCCAACAGTCCATCCCCCACACAGTATGAAAGCACACCCAGGGAACAAAATTAACCCTTTGATTGACCCTGTATTGGTGTCACTGGTCCTCAAAAATATTTCACTTAGTGTCAAAAATCACTGATTTCCGCCATTACTAGTAAAAACAATAAAAAAATAAAAAAGCCAATAAATTTATCTCAAATTTTATTTCGGAGGTTTGTATGGTTGGTTTCCAACACAGACATTACTGCACCAGTCCTTAATGGTTAAAATATGAGAACAGAGAACAAACTGAATAGGTAATGAAACCGTATCAGTAATCTAGGACTTTTCGTGGTGTGTCGTGTCATGAATAGGTGAGCAAATGATACAAGGTATAGAAGAATATATAGAAAAATATCAACATTTATTATAAATACATGAAAACAAAATATATAAAAGATACAATGACTGAGATCATTGATTGCCCTGTGACAGATAAGATGCGACAAGAATTAGATGAATGGAACAACTGGTCGCCGACATGTTTCGCACAAAGCGTCTTCTAGGCGCAGCAGTCATCTATGACACACTCTTATCTGATAATATGTAAACAAACGTAAATTAGTTACATATAATTTTTTACAGGGTATACAGTATACATTCATGTAATTCATTAGTAAACTCATATAGAAAAAACGTAAATAATATATGTACATGCTCACCAACAACTGTGGGATGTTGAGCAACGCCAGCTGAGACACAAGAGACAGGACTGAGGGAAGTTGGAAAGATACACACCGGGCAGGGGCGCGTCTAAGCACCTTTACCCCCTACGGGAGTCAGATCCGCAGGGTTCTGGGTGATGCAGTACCCTTAGGTAGGTTGCAGATTTTAAGAAATTGGGTAGTTGGATCTATAAAGATAATAATAAGTGTAACTAGTATGGGTCATATATATAGACGTGTATATATATATGAAGTACATGTTGCCACAGTCACAGAAGTATATAGGACTATGGTGTTACTAATGGGATATAACTTCCCCACCAGTACTGCAGTATATAAAGAGATCCCTAAACAATTTAAATAATATTCTGATTTAGGAGGTATAAAAGATTATATAGCATACCTACTCTTGTGATTTAACACCGCTTAGATTCATATTGGGCCATAGTAGTGGACACAGAGCAATATGACCAATAAGGAGGCGCCGTAGTGCCAGATATGGCATGGAAAAAGGTAGTCCCACACCTAAATAATAAATGGTAATTTACATTACTGCAGGTATAATGCAGAATAAACGACCCATATAACAATTCCTTTCTCCCTGAGTTGGGGCTAGGCGAATCCGGGGCGTCACAAAAGGGCCAAGGTATCCCCCCACCGCCTTAGTAATAAGTATCTTGATAAAGTGCCTCTAAGGCCAGCATCCTATTAGATAGGATGCTGGTCTTAGAGGCACTTTATCAAGATAAAAGATATGAAAGAAAGCACCGCCCACTGGGGCGGTGAAATAGTTCTATGCACTGTGTGCACTCACTGCACCGGCCTGGCCATAATACGGTCTGCGCCACAAAGGCATATTTTAGCTGCCAATGTAGCGCCGCGTCTACAATCTTGTGATTGCACAGACGGGGCGCTACCCATACCGCACCATGCCCGGCGCCCGGACACAGTGCACATAAGGATTTTTTTTTTCATTTTTCGTTTTTTAAAGGGACATGTTTAAAAACTTTTTTTTTTTTTTTTTTTTTTTACTGGCTGGGGGGAGGGGGGGCGGCGCCCGGGCGCCCCCTATGGACGGGCTGCCACTGGTAAGGGCATATACACCACAATAAACGTTCCCTTTTGCTGTAATACTACACCAGAGGCCCTCTTTCTTCCTCTTGTTCCCCTGGATGGAGATTATACAGGTATTGTGTGAGGAGACTAGATAAGGCTTTGGCTATCTGGACATCTTATGCCGCATACACATGACCGATGGACCGTTTTCATCGGTTAACCGATGAAGCTGACTGATGGTCAGTCGTGCCTACACACCATCGGTTAAAAAAACGATCGTGTCAGAACGCGGTGACGTAAAACACAACGATGTGCTAAAAAAAAAACTAAGTTCAATGCTTCCAAGCATGCGTTGACTTGATTCTGAGCATGCGTGGATTTTTAACCGATGGTCGTGCCTACTAACGATCGTTAAGTTTAAAACAAGATTGCTTTTTTTTAACCTATGGATAAATAACCGATGGGGCCCACATACGATCGGTTTGGTCCGATGAAAACGGTCCATCAGACCATTCTCACCGGTTTGACCGATCGTGTGTACACGGCATAAGACTATGCGTATTGCTGGCTTTATTCATTAGTGAGAGTTCTGGGAGACCAGACAGACGTTTTTGGTACAGCGATCTTTTTCCTCTCTGGGATCTGTGGACATTCAGTTCTTCTCCTTTAGCAGTATTTACTGCCACATTACACATGGACTATATTATTTACATATCTATTTAATTTTGTTTATCTGTTTATTCATCGCACTTTGGATTATCTCTGCACTATTCACTATCTAAGCACTCTTTTTAGTCACATCATTAGTGTGTTTTACAGATTATGCGCAAGAATTCGCTTTTATTTATTTACTTATTGCTGTGTATTGCAAACGCTGCCAGTTTTTGCTGCATTTTCAGCACTGTTTATTTTGGAAGACTTTGTTTATTTATTCACTGTGTAGTAGCGCGAAAGACGTTATTCATCATAATAATAATCAAATACTTACCGTAATTCTCCTTTCCTGGCCTGTCCTCACTTCAGCACAGGACTCCCTCCCTAGTGGCCTGTCGCAGGCTAGGTTATCAAACATCTTAGTGGTGGAGAAGCTGTCTTTTATTTAGATAGTAAGAGGTGGTCCTGTGGGCCCCAGATGAGGCGTTAACCCATTGTGCGCTGATGTGAGGACAGGCCAGGAAAGGAAAATTACAGTAAATATTTGATAAAAAATTTCCATAATATTTCATTGGGTTACTGCAAGTTCAACGCCGTATATTTCTGTGCGTACTGCAAGTTTAACGATGTATATTTTATTGCAATACTGCAAGTTTAACACCATATAGTTCTGTGTGTTAATGCAAGTTTAAAATTGTATATTTCATTGCGTAACTGCAAGTTTAACGCCATATATTTAATTGTGTTACTGCAAGTTTAACGCTTTATATTTCATTGCGTTACTGCAAGTTTAACGCTGTATATTTCATTGCATTATTACAAGTTTAACGTCATATAGTTCTGTGCATTACTGCACGTTTGACGCAGTATATTGCAGTATTTTATAGTCTAACCATCATGTCTGGGAGGACAACAAGGAGAGGCAGACGTTCCCATGGCACTGTAAGGGTGTCAGCAGCATATGTGCCCACAAGCAAAGGTGGACGTGGCCAGTCAGGCAAGACATGATGTTGCCAGTGCTATCCAGCCACAGCATGCAGAGGTGGTGGACTGGCTTACTAAACCAACCTCATCCTTCTCATCCTCTGTCATCCAAGCAGAGACTAGTGTGCAGTCCCCTGCAGCTGCCAGAGTGGCTAAACCTGCCTCCATGTCCACAGCTATTCCTGCCATAGCCCCAGCATCAGGAATGGAGGAGTCAGCGGAGATATTTGAACACAGCATCAGCCACTTGCTCCTTGACAATGCACAGACATTATTCGTTTCAGATGTTGGTTCTGAGGTTAAGGAAGGCAGGAACATGAGCGTACAGAGAGGGGAGAACACTGGTATACAAATTGACATTAATGTTCCCCCAGTTGCAGCGTATTGCCAAGTTGTCTCAAGTGGTAATGAGGATGAAGGAGATGATGATGATGATGAGTTCACTGACCCGACTTGGGTGCCAGATAGAGCAGAGGAGGAAAGTGAGGGTGAGGCACAACCCCGACAAGGCAGCTATCATGGAAGAGTAGAGAGCAGCCAACCTATTCCATCACGTTGTGGAGCTGTTATCTCCCGGCCCACTTCCCACAGCTCAGCTGTCTGGGCCTTTTTTAGTACATGTGCATCCGATCACGCTGTTGCTATTTGCAAACTTTGTCTCAAGCTCATCAAGTGTGGCAAAAACACCAACCATTTTGGTACCACATGCTTGACAAGGCATTTAACCTCTCACCACTTAGCCCATTGGCAAGAGCACCTAACAATCACACAAAAGGGGCACAAATCTGTCCCTCCTTCTTACTCACCTCAGTCTGTCCCTGCTACACCTCATGACCTTTCAGCAGCCACCACTGACAGGGATGATGGTATAGCCCCAGGTCATTCAAGCACATCTGCCAGAAGCACATCACCAGCTGTAGACTATAGCCAGCAAATTCCTCTGCCCCATCTGCTGCAGTAGGAAAACAAATACAGTCCCTGCCACCCTTATGCCCAGCGTCTAAATGCAAGCTTGTCAAAGCTGCTGGCTTTACAACTTCTGCCTTTTCTCCTAGTGGATTCTGCCCCTTCTGTGAATTTGCAGAATGTGCTGTATAACAAGAGCAGATTCCCAGTCGCTATTTCTTTTAACTTAAGGCCATTCCAACTCTCTACCATCACATGGAAGGCAATGTTGTGGTATCATTGGGCGAGGGAGTCAGCTGCAATGTCTATGTTACTGCTGACACATGGTCCAGCAAGCATGGGCAGGGATTATATATTTTGTTTACAGCTAAAAGGTTCCATGCAGTGCTTCAGCTGGTGTGTCTAGGGGACAGGAATCACACCGGAGCAGAGATTCTTGCAGCTCTGAAGGGACAAGCCCAGGTGTAGTTCACGCCACGCCAGCTGGAGCCAGGAATGGTTGTGTGTGATAATGGCACAAACCTTCTGTCCGCCCTTAGACAGGGAAAGTTGACACATGTGCCATGCCTGGTACATGTCCTTAATTTGGTGGTGCAGCATTTCCTAAATAGGTACCCAGGGTTGTAGGATCTACTAAAGCAGGCCAGAAGAGTCTGTAGCTATTTTATGGCGATCATACACAGTCAGTGCTTGGCTGGCTGAAATTCAATGGGAATTCCACCTGCCAGTAAACCGCCTGATATGCCCATCAGGTGGAATTCGACTTTGGCAATGTTGCAGCGGCTGCACAGAGGGTCGTCAATGAGTACCTGTGTGAGTATGGCTCAACAACAGGCTCAGTCCGGCTAGGCTTTTTTTTCCCCACACCAATGGCTGCTCATAAAGGATGCATGCACTGTACTGTCTCCATTTGAGGAGACCACAAGGATGGTGAGCTGTGACAATGCATGCATCAGTGAGACAATCCCTGTTGTGTTCCTGCTGGAGCAGACTCTGCATGGCATTATGGACAGGGCACTCAAGACAGAGCAGCAGCATGAAGAGGTGGACTTCCTTTCCTCTTAAGGCCCACTTTATGCAGACACCATTATCCCTATGCCACAGAACACACAAGAGGAGAGAGAGGAGGAGTAGGATTCTGTCAGTTTCAGAGGCATTGAAGCAAAGGAAGATGTACATCAAACAGTAATAGATGGTTTTCCATCCCCAGAAACCTTGGAAGTAGTACGTGGCTGGGAGCAGGCAGTTTCAGATACTGGAATCTCTACAGGACATTAAGGCCTAGTACACACAACGTCGTTTTCCCTGATGAGATTCTTGGCAAGAAACTCTTGCTGCCAGGGTGTACAGACTTTTGTTTCAAAAGAACCACCGTTCTCTTGAAAGGAAAGAAGGCGGTGACATCATCGCGTACGACGAGCATGCGCTCGTCACATTCGATGCCGTCGCCACCATCTTGCTTCACCCTACCTATGCCGTGGAAGCTACCGCGCATGCGTCAAAGTCATTTCGAGCATACGCGGGTTTCCACGGCGACAGGTAAGTATACACACTCTCGGCTTTCTCGTTGGGAAACAGGCCTTTTTTTTTTCTCGTCGAGATTCTGGCCAGATTTCCAGAAGAGAAACCTGAATGCCTCGTACACACGAATGGGAATCTCGGCAAGAAGCAGTTTTCTTGCTGGTTTTTGCTGAGAAACCCGGTGGTGTGTACGAGGCTTTAGGCTGCCTAGTGTTGTGAGTGTTGATTTATTTGGAAGAATGTTTTTGGTGTAGGTTTCATGGGCACAATTAACAGCCAAAGACCAATTTTTCTGCACCTGTTTGACAGGTGCATATCATTACAATTTTTGACAGCAAGGCCAATTTTTGTTTTAATCAAGAGTACCTCTATAGCTTTATGATGTGAAGGTGCCACCGACACCCAAAGACCAATTTTTTTGCACCCATCACTTCTATCCAACGTCTGTGGTAGAGACACCAGAATTTATCCCAAAAATCTCTAATCTTGTTCCCAGTGCACTACATTGTGTCCTGATCATACAGACTGGCTCCTCAAGCTGTTGCTTACAAAATAAAGAAAGCTTGCAGGAAAAATGTTTTTTTTTGGGCTTTATAAATGCAATTATTGCTGAAGCAGATTCTTTACACAGTACAGGTGTGCCACTTTACAGGTGGACTAAGGGGATCCCCCAGGCACTATATTGAAAGGAATTTTTCATTTTTATGCTTTCACTTTAAGCATCAATATATCACTGCTCATTTAAAAATTAAGTTTTTCCCATTGATACATGTCCCTCATGGCAGTACCTGAACCACCATAACCATTGTATGACCAATTACTTGCATATAAGCCTTCAAAATGGGCACTTTTGATTTTTCAGGTTGCATAGACTTCAATGGGGTTCATTATTCGGTTCCGAACTTTCGCAATGTTCAAAAGTTCTGGTGCGAACCGAAAAGGTCCCTATTGACAGCTTGTTTTTAACTAACGTCATCATTTGCAGACTGAAATTCATCCCTTTGATCTGTAGATGTATAAACAAAAAATAAAAAACAAACAAAAACAAAAAAAAAAGCAGCTCCAAATGCCGGACTTTCCCTACACTTCAGCTGTCAACAGGGGAAACCCACTGAAAGCTGGATTAGTCATCGGTTGTTAAGTATGCGGTGGCCTCGCTCCTTAACAACCGATAATTGCCAGCTTTTTTTTTTTTTCTTTTTACATTTCAGCTGTCAGCAAGCGAGTACCGATACTCGCGCAAATGTTTAGTATCGGCACCTATACCGGTGTTCTGTCGGATAGTGCCCGCTATCGAGAAGTGCCCGGGATGGAACAGCTGATTTTACGATCAGCTGTTGTGACGGGGAGACGGCGCCTGCGCACAATAGCTGACGGAACAAATTTTTGTGTCAAATTGTGCCTCGCCCTGCTGAGGCGTGTACATGTCAGTGAGGGGTGGATTTTTACATGTTGGGGGTGGATTTTTTAATGGTGGCCAGTGCTGCAAAGCGAATCTTTTTATGCTATTTTTCCTGGGTGCTTGCGAGGTGAGTTTAGTCAACTGAAGGGTGGCTTTGCAGGGTGTATTTTGTTTATTTTGCAGCATTGGCCATCTTTTAAAAATCCGACCCCTTCTTTGCAGCACTGCCCATCTTTTAAAAATCCGCCCCAACATGTTAAAATCCACCCCTCACCGACATGAACACACCGCAGCAACTCCTTTGCCTATTGTGCGCAAACGCCTTCTCGCTGTCACAACAGCTGATTGTAAAATCAGCCGTTGTGCTGTTCCGTATAGCGCATTCGCAGTTCGTCCTGGGCACTTCTCTAATAGAACACCAACACTGATGACGGTATCAGTGCACCCCTAATTACAACCATTATCAGTGGATCACTGATGCAATGTCAGACTCCTGCAGGCATATCCTCCAGCTATTTGCTCATACCTCTATGTGGGCTTTTACTTATAAAGCTGGAGAAAGTATCAATGGATTAAGAATACATTGATTACCACACTTGTACTTCATTGAGTATTAAGGGCCAGATTCACAGAATAAGTATGCCGGCGTATCTACTGATACACCGGCGTACTTTCAAATTTGCCGCGTCGTATCTTTAGTTTGAATCCTCAAACCAAGATACGACAGCTTCTGGCTTCGATCCGACAGGCGTACGGCTTCGTACGCCTTCCGATCGTAGGTGCAATACTTCGGTGCCTGCTGGGTGGAGTTTGCGTCGTTTTCCGCGTCGTGTATGCTAATTAGCTTTTTCCGGCGATCCACAAAGGTACGCGCAGCCATCGCATTCTCTTACGTCGTCGCTAGTCGGCTTTTCCCGGCGTATAGTTACAGCTGCTATTTTGTGGCGTATAGATAGACTTGCCATGTTAAAGTATGGCCGTCGTTCTCGCGTCGAATTTTGAATTTTTTTTTTTTTTTTTGCGTAAGTCGTCCGTGAATAGGAAAGGACGTAACTCACGTCTACGTTCAAAAAATTACGTCGGTGCGACGTCATTTCGCGCAAAGCACGGCGGGAAATTTCGAAACGGAGCATGCGTATTTCAATCGACGTGGGGACGCGCTTCATTTAAATGAATCACACCCCCTACCCGCCCAATTTGAAATACGCGCCGAGAAATACACTACGCCGTCGTAACTTACGGCGCAAAATCTTCCTGGATTCAAAATTCCGCCAGGTAAGATACGGCGGCGTAGCGTATCTCTGATACGCTGCGCCAGGGTAAATGACTGTGAATCTGGCCCTGCAAGTCCATCTGCTGTGGTGGTGATCAGGACTTGTAGTTTAGTCATTCACAGATCACTGTTTAGATTTTAATTGTGACATGATTAGGAACATGTTACAGCTGTAAATACAGGTGTATCAAGCCTGTCCCTAAAGTTGAACTTAACCTTTAATTATAGTTTTGCTTACAGTGTACCTTTAAGAAAAATAAGAATAAAATATATCACCAGCGCACCACCAAGCTTGTTTCAAAGTGCAAAGCTCTTTATTCTTGTATGATCACATAGCTACCCAGCTTTTTTATGTGATTGTACAAGAATAAAAAGCCTTTCACTTTGAAACAAGCTTGTGAATGTTGTACACGGTAAGCAGTTGGGAGTTGATGCAGCACGCTTTCACCCATATAGTCAATTCTGGTATGGCATGCGAGAGGAATATACCACATTAACCACTTAAGGACCGATCCTCTTTCTGAGATTTGGTGTTTACAAGTTAAAAACTGTTTTTTTGCTAAAAAATTACTCAGAACCCCCAAACATTATATATATATTTTCTAATGCACAAGAGAAAAAAATAGCGGTTGTTGCAATACTTTCTGTCACACCATATTTGCGCAGCAGTCTTACAAGCGCACTTTTTTGGGAAAATATACACTTTTTTAATTAAAAAAATAAGACAACAGTAAAGTTAGCCCAATTTATTTTTATATTGTGAAAGATATTGTTACGCCGAATAAATTGATACATAACATGTCACGCTTCAAAATTGCACCTGCTCGCGGAATGGAGACAAACTTTTACCCTTAAAAATCTCCATAGGCGACATTTAAAAAATTCTACAGGTTGCATGTTTTGAGTTACAGAAGTGGTCTAGAGCTAGAATTATTGCTCTCGCTCTAACGATCGCAGCGATACCATTTTCATATGTGGGCGCTACTTACATATGCATTCGCTTCTGCACAAAATCTCAGCGGGACAGGGCATGTCTAGAAATGTATTATTTTTTTTAATTTATTTTACCTTTAATTTTTATTGTTTTACATTGTTCTTTAAAAAACATTGTGTCACTTTTTTCCTATTACAAGGAATGCAAACATCCCTTGTAATAGAAAAAAAGCATGTCAGGACCTCAAAAAGACCTCAGATCTCATATTTACACTAAAATGCAATAAAAACAAAAATGTAATGTCATTTGAAAAAAGTCCCTTTAAAAGTAAAATTATGTTTTGACGTCGCTTCCACCCTGCCATACTATGGAGACGGGTGGGGGCCATCTTCCCCTCAATCATCTCCATTAAGTGGCGGAGGGCACCTGGAGCGCAGCGGGAGGGGGGCCCTCTTCCGTTGCCGATAAAAGTGATCTTGTGGCGAATCTGCTGCAGAGACCACTTTTATCGGAAATCGGACCGTCCGCTCTTCAAGAGGATACCGGAGTTATGGCCGCTAGCTTCTGCCATAACAATGATATTCCTCTTCAAAGTAGCAAAGTAAAACGACAGTGGGCGGTCCGGAAGTGGTTAAAGAAAAACAAAACACACAGCCACTGAGTTTTGTAGCCTATACAAAAATACTACATGGGAGTCTCTAACCTCTAGGCTGAAGCTTACATGGACATTGAAACAGTTGGATTAAGTCATTATTATATCAGAACTATTCTTCAGTAAGACCAACCATAGACGGTTCAAATCTTTGCCGGTTCAGTAGGAACCAGACAAGATTTAAGTGATGTATGGGCAGGCTGAATGTACCAAGTTAAACAATCGATCAGCTTGGGTACAACCAGCCTTCTGGATTTTACATGCGATTATCGCTAATGGCTGTTATAGCCACTGGCAATAATCACTATCTTCTCTCTGGCAGGGATGGCTTCCCTGGGAGGGATCAGCGGGAGGGATTCCCCTGTCAACATTGTCTGTCTATGGTCTGCATAAGGTTGGGTTCCTCACTGGAGATTTAAGCAGCGTAACCTTAAATCACATTCAAGGACTTCCCTTTCCTATTTGTAAATGTAGCCAGGATGCTACTAAAATTATTATGTTAAGTAGTTCATTGTTCTTAAGTAAGGGTTTGGCTCCCTCTAGGGACCGATGAAACTCTATCAGGATCTTTCTTTCATTTAAGTGGACAGTTATGCATTATGGGATATATAGTATAATGAGGAAGTGACTCATGTTGTTAAATCAGTCTGGGAACTACTGGACCCACAATGCTAAGTCACAGACCCACAATGCTAAGTCACAGACCCACAATGCCAAGTAACAGATCAGCCTGCTGGGTAAACAGATAAAAGGACAGGCTTGGCCTGCTTTCGGTCTCTCTGGACGCCATTCAACTCCCAGCAGGAGGTCTGTGTGTGTGACTGGGAGTGAGAGACTGTGGCCTAAAGCGGAGAGCCGGATCATCCACCCCAGAGGGATCTTTGGAGGACGGCCCTGCTAGTCGAGCAGGTGGATCGGCCTGCGCTTTTGAGCATTTGAAGCAATCTGCTTTCCAGTATACCAGGAGGAGCTGCGAGGTGTGGCACTGCCATCTTTACTGATGGAGACATCTGCAGGTTGGTTCCGGATGGAGTCTATCAGCCAGCTGAGGATCCACGGTGGTGAGAAGGCACCTGCCTATCCAGGTTGACTGAAGTATTGCTGAGTGAGTTTCTTTCTTACAGACTGCTGCTGAGACCTGTAGTTCCACTACTGTGGTTCTGCTGCACCTGAGCATCTTACATCCAGACTTTGGGGTTTTGTCGTTCTCCCCTGCGCTGTAAGGTCAGTACTGTATTACTCACATATAAAAGGAATCACAAGTGGGAATAGTTCTTCAGTTAAGGAATCCATAGCATCATAATCTACAGTTATTGCTATTTCACTGTCTGTTTTGGATTACAATTAATCACACAACTCAACACTGCAGTATAAAATAAGCTAGCTGAAGATAAAACTGGAACCTGAGGAACATTCAATGTTTTAATCCTTTACAAAAGCTTTACTGCTCTACACTGGAGAATTACTCTGAACTGCGACCTAGAGGGAGACATTTAGTGAGATATAGTTAAAACTTTTATTGTATTACTGTATTCACTGTCGTGCATTCTTTTATTGCATTGGTGTGTGTTGAGGCCACGGTGGGAAGGTACTCAATACCTGTGTTAAAAGTATTGAGAATATATCTCCCTGCGCACCTGTTCACATATACCCTCATCAGGTTGCTATTGGGTACAAGTGTGTGATATTATTGCATTGAACAAATACTTCTGCAATCGTAACCTGTGTTCATTCATTGTTTAACCGTACCATTTCCTTGTGTTATCTTTTGCCATAGTAAATGTTCTTTGAGTGGTTCAGTGATTTTGTCTGAGTTTCTCATTATTAACGTGGTACTTTACAATGGAACCCAAGGTGTCAGATGTAAGAGAGGGTCTGCAGAGTCGGGACAGCCAGTGGGGTATAGAGTCAATCAGCAGCCCCCATGGGGATACCGCTACATAAATGTTAAGCACAAGCATCGAGTGAATTTCCTAGCATAAAATCAACACTTTTAAATTTGAGTTTTTTGTAAAGATAAATAATCACAGCACAATATATTCTCACAAATAAAAAGACTTGCTAAAAAAGAATTTTTTTTTTTTTTTTCAATGTTCCAATTACATATGAATACAAAAATGTAAAGACTACAAAATGTCTTGCAAAACATTTTACTATTGTCAAGATTGTATATTTGACATATGCACCTTACATTTCCAGCAGGTGGCGACATTTAACAGTCCACCTATATCTTACTTATACTATTCCTTCCTCCTACCACTAGAGGGAGCACTTAACTCAGAGGATCGCTGTGTCTGAATTATGTGTTTTTTTATATATATTCATATTTTATCTAACATCACTGTAGAAACACTATATGTCTAGATTGATCGCAATGATGTAGATGTACTTTTATTTTATGATTGCTATCTAATTGCATAGCTCTTTACTTGTGATGCCGGCGCTATAAAAATCATGTCCACACCAGCTGCCCTCTATCCTATGATTAAGCGACGTAGGGCTGTCGCGATACGCGTGAGGAGGACACAGAGGGCTTGCTGGTGAAGTCACCTGCTTTGCGGCCGCAGAGCGGTGACACTCGATTGTACACACGCTGTTTAACACAGCAATGTTTGTGAGTGTATTTGTTTTTCTTTATTAAACTGATATCCTGTGGTTTTATGCTATGGAGGCATTCCTGTGTTTCTTTTTGAGAGCCTGAATGGGGAGGAGTGTGAGCCGTCTTTGGATCCTGGATTGTATTTATGTGACTGCAGAGCAGCTCCTGTTACAGGCTTGGTAAAAGCCTCAAGAAGGTAAGAGGCTGGTAAAAACAATCCCCACACTGAGGAAAATCGGGCTGGTTTGATTCACAGACATATGAGCACAATGTAACAAGTCTTCATTGAATGAGCACAATGTAACAAGTCTTCACTGAATTAACCACTGATCATCTGAATTGTTGAATGGAGCACAGATGCACTTTGCACTTTGGACTTTATTTTTAATATTTTCATTATCACTTGATTGTGCACTGGATATAGTTTTATTCACTATCACTAATCCTGCAGTGATATTGTACTATCTGTTTTTGGACTATTATTTATGATTTTTTTATTTTTATATTTTATTTTTTATTTTATTATTATATTATTATATCTTTTTCATTGCACAGAAAAACAACAGTTTTATGATTGAACCGTTTAGGTTTTTAGGACACTTGCATTTTTGGACTTCTTTTCAGTTGTTGCTTTTTCCTGCATGTGTTTGCTAATTAGTAATTAACCACTACTTTCCAGGAGAGCTGGAGCTTTCATTCACTGCTATTATTGTTTTAATTATTAGCACTTTGCACTTGTTTTTCATCAAGCACTTTAAGGATTTATGACACATATTTTTTAAAAAAGGATTATTATCCCATGTACACTGTGCGGCCAGTCAGGCACTTTTATCCATTGGATTTCATTATTTATTCACTCGCAGTTCCTTCCACATCTAATTATTGATGTTGGATGGTATTGTTTGGGCATAGACCTCGAGTGTTACACATTTTTACCCCAGTAGAGGACGGACTCACTCTCATACTTTAGGAATCATTGTTTAGAATATTTTATTGTTTTAAATTATTGTCGGTTTTTAGTATTTGCAAGCGCCACTACATCCCCCTGTCTATCATATTGATGTATAAATGTAGTAGATATGTTGGTTTCTACAATCAGAAATGTAGGACAAGCATTACTGAAAAAGTAAATGTATTTTACCAGACAATAAAGATCTGTAAACCACACTTTACCATGCAGTGGCCACCAATACTGTACAGTAAAAAATAAAGTTGCATACCACACGGGTTATCTTCATCTGATCCTCATCTAACCCTGCATTTCATATCTGTCCCGTATAATGGAAGATATCAAAATGTCCTTTAACCACTAGCCATCCAGGCCAATTCTGACATTTCTCTCATACATGTAAAATTATTATTTCTGAACTCCGTTAATTTCTCCAACTTCTTTTAAATAGTTTGTGGGGTTTTTATTTGGACAATAGATGTTTGCTAGGGTACAGTCCATGTCACATAGTCTTCCTCTTAGGAACAGGTAGCGACCCTTAGGGTCTAGCATCCTTTCCTCTAAGGAAAACCGCACTACTCTAGCAAACCCAATGGTTACTCCCTTTACCCTTTTTGTTGTAGAGTCTCCATATAACACCAGATAAAGCACATACCGTATTTGCCGGCGTATAAGACGATTGGGCGTATAAGACGACCCCCTAATTTTCCAGCTAAAATGTTGGTTTTGGGATATGCTCACCGTATAAGACGACCCCTCACTGTGCCATTATTACATTCCTCGCTGTGCCATTATTACATGCCTTGCTGTGCCATTATTACATGCCTTGCTGTGCCATTATTACATGCCTTGCTATGCCATTATAACATGCCTTGCTGTGCCATTATAACATGCCTTGCTGTGCCATTATAACATGCCTTGCTGTGCCATTATTACATGCTTTGCTGTGCCATTATAACATGCCTTGCTGTGCCATTATAACATGCCTTGCTGTGCTATTATAACATGCTTTGCTGTGCCATTATAACATGCCTTGCTGTGCCATTATAACATGCCTCGCTGTGCCATTATTACATGCCTTGCTGTGCCATTATAACATGCCTCGCTGTGCAGTTATTACATGCCTCACTGTGCCATTCCATTCCCTACCTTCTCCAGTTTGCAGCGTACAGACGGCGGCCATCCATTATTCAAAAGCCGCGCCTCCTTTACAGGCTGTTCCGTGATAGGCGGAACACTAATTTTCCCAGCAGAGCCTCTGTTCAGTGTTCCACCTATCATGGATGTCCTCTCGTCCGAAGCCGAGGCCGAGGATGAGAGGACATCTGTGATAGGCGGAACACTGAACAGAGGCTCTGCTGGGAAAATTAGTGTTCCGCCTATCACGGAACAGTCTGAGGATGAGGCGCGGGTTTTGAATAATGGATGGCCGCCGTCTGACACCCTCTGACGCAGGTACCCGGCGTATAAGACGACCCCCGACTTTTGGGGCATTATTTTAGATGCAAAAGGTCGTCTTATACGCCGTAAAATATGGTAAATATCAAAATGGGGTATCACAGCTTTGCTGGCGAGGATGCAAAAGCAGTGGAAAATATATGGTGCAAATGCCCATACATTTTAAGATATTGGAGGTGTTTATTCCATGGGGTGAAACGTCAACAAAACAATATATGGAAATAGTGAAACCCCATCTGATGAAGGCAACTAAAAGTTTAATACCGCAACAGTGGCAAGAGTTGGAAAGACCTACGATGGGAGAGTGGTTTAAAAAACTGGAAGATACATATAATATGGAATACTTGAGATGTAGTGGGGAAGAGGAAATGGTGGGGTTTTGAAAATAAGTAGAAAGATTGGACAGTATTCAAGAGGACAAGGATATACGTATAAGTGGTGAATGCAGAGGAATGGGAGATGGCAGGTAATTAAAAGGTATGATGAGAGAGGGTAAGAGTGGGTTGATGGCGTTCGGGGGGAGGTTTAAGGTTAAATAAATGTAAAGTATCATTGTTTGCTGATAAAAGTTTTATATTTTGATATAATGAAATTGAATAAAGAAATTGAAAAAAATAATAATGTACTAGTATGCACCGCACACTAGTAAATTTTGACAGATTTATCTACAGACAGGCCCTCCAGAACTGTGCTGTTATGGCTCTCCCTTACTGAGCGGCTTCCATTTTCACCAGGTTTTCCTTCTGGGTTTAGTATCTTTGGTCACTTAAATGGCCAAAGCCAAGGTGACGTCACTCCTGCGCTTGAGCACATGAGTCACTTTACCACGACACAGAGTGGGCAGGCGGGGGGACATTTATGACATAAGAGACCTCTAGAGTCTCTTCTATTATAAAAAAAAAAACCCTAGCTGTCAGTGAATTTTTTAAATCTTCACATTACTACCATTTTAATTCACACAAAAGGAATGTGAATGCAGTTTCACTGAATGAATAGCTATGGATTTTTTTTTTTTATAAATAGACCCCTTCAGCATATCAAGAGCAGCACTACCACTAAGGAATATTAACACATAAGAGTATCTATGTATAGCTGAAACAGTGTGCTCAGTGATGGACTTGGCATCAAAGCTGTGCTTCATGTCCCATCATTCCATAAGGAAATATAAATGTTTTTAAAAGTAATTATAATAATAACCCCCAAAAGCAACAGTAACAATTTAGTAGTGTTGCTACCAGCAGTAGTATGTTTGTGAAAGTTTTCATGTATCCATGTCATAGTAGAGCTAATACCAGTAAATACGATTTAAATGGACTTGTTCTGTAATGATGAGACCTTCCACCAATTATTTAAATGGCTGCCTCGGTCCAAATAAGTCAGTCACATCCTCTGCATTAATACCTTTTTTGCCACCTTGATCTCATACTTCATGCTGACACTTACCTGAACTGAGGAAGCCACTTAGATAGCTTCAATCATGCTAAATTAATTCAATAATAGTAATCATCAGCCTTGGTACAATTAAAAAATAAATACTTGGTATTATATGTCCAAATAAAACCCAGAGCAAGCCTTAAGCTGGTCATACAAGGATCAAAAATTGGCCAGATCAGCAGGAACTGGATGATTTTTGATCCATGTATGCGCATTGGGCACTGTGGTTGTACAAACGTCAATCTACCGATCAACCTCTTTACAACCACCCTAACGGGTTTACCCGTCTCCATCAGTGCTGCAGGCTACAGCCAGTGTATTCAGTGTATTCTGATGTTGGGTAAGTGTCCCCGCTGTCAGAATACAACAGCTCAGTGGGAGGATCCGCTCATCCACCTCGAATGTGGGGAGGGGGGAATCCAGTCAGTTTTTTTCATTTAACCCCTTGGTTGAATGAAAAAAATGGACTCATGCATGGGCTGTCTTAGGCCGCGTACACACGGTCGTTCCAAACCGATGAGAATGGTCCGACGGGCCGTTTCCATCGGTTCATCGATGAAGTGGCCTGACGGTCTGATGTGCGTACACACCATCATTCCAAAAACCGATCGGGTCAGAACACGGTGACGTAAAACACATGACGTGCTGAAAAAAACGAAGTTCAATGCTTCCAAGCATGCGTCGACTTGATTCTGAGCATGCGCAGGTTTTGAACCGTTGCTTTTCTGTACTAACCATCAGTTTGGACCGATCGGTCAGCGGTCCATCGGTTCGATTTTAAAGCATGTTTTAAAATTTTGGACCGAAGGACAACAGACCGATTGGCCATACACACGGTCGTTTTGGACCGATGAAACTAAACTTCGGTCCATTCTCATCGGTTTGGAACGACCGTGTGTACGCGGCCTTAGTGTTACTAAATCCATGAATGTAAAAATTATACATTCACACCCCCGTAGTACACAACCTATACATGTTTTTTAATTCATTAAAATAAAACCGATATATACCTTTTTTCCGACGAGCAGTATATAGCGGTCATGTAACATATAGCAGTGTGCAGCCAAGTTCTGAATATTCTTGTAGGAGGAGACTTCACTCTCCTCTGACGTGTTTTGTGATGCTGACCAACCCCTGACCCTCTGTCTGGCCAGCGCTGATTGGAGGGAGGAGGGAGGGGCTTGGCTGTTATCTAGGATCTGTATACATGCCCAAATGTGTAATGTTAATACCATGTGACCTGAGTAGCTCAGAGGAAACAGGAATTTTTTAGAGGAGCAGCAGTGCCTGCTGCACTTCTGAATGAGCCCTTAGTTGCATTTGGCAGCGGCACCCTTAGGGCTCGTTCACTCGTCAAGTTGGGGGGTGGTAAAACTCTGGAGTTTAGTCACGGTTTTACTGCACCCAATCCCTACCCCCTTTAGCCGCTAAAGCAGCAGCCATACTCGCTCATTTTTATTGACCTTGCTTTGTGCACCGATCCAAATCATTTGGTGGAGGGGGGATTATAGTGTGATGTTGTGTTTCAGGGGTAAGGCTTGGCCCCTTGGTTCCAGTGAAGGAAACTCTTAAGTTGACATTATACCAAGACATTTTGGACAATTTCATGCTCCCAACTTTGTGGGAAGGGAACAGTTTTGGGATGGCCCCTTCCTGTTTCAACATGACTGCACACCAGTGCACAAAGCAAGGTCCATAAAGACATGGATAAGCGAGTTTTGGGTAGAGGTAATTGACTGGCCTGCAAAGAGTCCTGACCTCAACCGATAGAAGCCCTTTGGGATAAATTAGATCGGAGACTGCGAGCCAAGCCTTCTCATCCAACAACAGTGAATGACCTAACAAAATCTGGAATAATGGTCAAACATTCCCATAGACACACTCTGAAACCTTGTGGAGAGCCTTCCCAGAAGAGTTGAACCTGTTATAGCTGCAAAGGGTGGACCAACTCAATATTGAACCCCACGGACTAAGACTGGGATGCCATTAAAGTTCATGTGCGTTTAAAGGCAGGTGTCTCAATACTTTTGACAATATTGTGTGTATCATGCAGGTGTGGTGCACTTTATGAAAGCGCACCAAAATTCCTGCATTCAGGAGATTTGGTGCGCTTTCAGAAAGTGCACCAAACCCACAGGATATAATAGAGGTCTATAGCTAAGGGCAGCAAATCCGCAGGTACACTGCACATTAGTGTGAGAGCAGCCCTATACTATTATTGCTTCACACTGACCTGAAGACCTCTTCTTTCCTGCTGCTGGCACCACTCTGGAGACCACTAGCTGGGATAAGAGGTGGAGTACATTTGGTATCACTCCGCATGGGACAGGAGCCAGCACAACAGAGGAGCCATCGGCTTTTGCGGCTCTTCCTTACTACAGCTCCAACTTTACACATAGACCCTCTGCATTGGACTCTGTTTGATGCTCTGAAATGGTGGGTCAGCAAGCCCAAACGACTGTCTACCTGTCTGAGATCTACAGGTTGCTGACTCCCGCTCCAGGTGCACTCCAGTAGACTGAAAACCAGATATTAATAAGGCACACCGTCTGCTGAGTGGCAAATATGTAGGCTTGGTGTTCCATTAATGATTTACAGGACTGAATAATATGACCATGGGTCATACTCTAACCAAAAAATCTTTTTGAATATGTCTCTTTTTCAGCAGGGATGAGCAAACTGGGCCAATTGGCTGAATTCTTTTGAAGTCTAAAGGAGCCAAAACTTGCTTTTGCAAAGCTATTGGTAAAAAAAAGGGCATGTGTAGTTGGGCACTGCCATGGAGGGCAATGTTCCAATGAAGGCTTTTAGAATATAGAAAAATTGGGTGGCTTAAAGTGTAACAATTAATTATACAAATTCTTCAAAAAACATGTGTGGGGCATTCATTAAGGCTGCAGGGTAGGTGAATTTACAAAGTTAAAGATTTGAAATAAAAAAATATATATAAAATAAATATAGTAGAGCGAAAATTAAACCTGGGTGGTTAAACCGCAATGTGAGTAGCCTCATCAAGGAAACAAGTATGGCCTTTAAAAAATATAAAAGGAATGGGTCATCACCAGCATTCCTGCACTACAAGGAATGCAATAAGAAATGACACGTAGCGGAAGAAACTAAAAATAACCCAAACTTTTTTTTAGCTATATTAACAGTAAAAAGACAAAATCAGAGCACATTGCACACTTAAAAGTGGAGAATGGGAGGATGGTTACAGATGACACAAAGAAGGCACAGCTTTTACACAGGAAAAACAAGGATTTACCGACAGCGACTGCAGTGTTAGTGACATACCCACGTGGCTACCAGAGGCCGGAGTCAACAAAAGACTTAATAAACTTAACACAAATGAATCACCAGGACCAGATGGCTCACATCCATGAGTCCTTATAGAACTTAGTCAAGTTATAGCCAGGCCATTGTTCCTAATCTTTGTGGACAGCATACTGACAGGATTGGTACTAGCTGATTGGAGAAAAGCCAACGTGGTACCAATATTTAAAAAAGGGCAGAGACATATTCCTGGGAGTTATAGGCCAGTCAGCCTAACCTCAATAGTGGGTAAATTATTGGAGGAGATGATCAGGGATTGTATACAAGGTTTTACTTAGAAGAAGACTATCATTAGTTGTAATCAGCATGGGTTTATGGGAGGACGTCCCTGCCAGAGCAATCTGCTAATATTCTACGAGAAAGTAAGCAGGAATCTAGATATAGGGAGGCCTGTTGATGTGGTGTATCTGGACTTCCAAAAGCATTTTATACAGTCCCCCATAAATGTTTAATGTACAAGCTGAGGTCTGCAAGACTTGGACCATTGGGTTTGTGCTTGGGTAAAAAAACTGGTTACAGGGACGGGTCCAATGGGTACAAAACATGTACACAGACTGGTCTGGAGTGGAGAGTGGGGTACCCCAAGGTTCTGTCTTGGGACCAATTCTTGTCAACATATTCATAAATGATATAGAGTATGGGATAACTAGTTCAGTCTCAGTCTTTGCGGATGACACAAAGATAAGCAGGGTAATAAATTCGCATCAGGACATAGAAATTTTGCAGAACAACCTGAACATAATAAAGGAGTGGGCAGACAAATGGCAAATTAGGTTTAATGTGGAGAAATGTAAAATAATGCTCTTGAGGCAAAAAAACATTAATGAAAAATATTCACTAGGTGAAGAACAGCTGGGAGAATCAAAGATGGAGAAGGATCTAGGGGTGCTAATAGATGACGTATTGAGCAACAGCAAGCTGCAGGTACCAAAGCAGGCAGAATATTAGCATGCAAAAAAAAAGGGGATACACTCCAGAGACAAAACTATAATTCTGCCACTGTATAAAGCTTTGGTCAGACCTCATCTGGAGTTTTCAAATTTAGTTATGGTCACCAGCCCTCCGAAGGGATATGCTGGAGCTGGAGAGAGTCCAAAGAAGGGCAACAAAACTAATAAGGGGACTGGAGGACCTCAATTACAACAAATGGCTGCAAACACAAAATGTATTCTCGCTGGAGAAAAGACACTTGAGAGGGGACATCAGGCATGTACTGGCCATCAGGACTACCGGGAGTTTCCCGGTGGGACGATGGCTCAGTGGGCCGGTTTAAGTGACAGGCAGCCTGTCAGAATAATGGATGCGCGGCCCACGCAGCCATTATTTTGAGCACTGCTGTACTGCCCAGGGCCGGCCCCACCATGGGACAGAGGCAGCGATTCAGGGGTGGATTGGGCCGAGATGGTGGGATCTTGCTGGGTGCTTCAGTGTTTCACTGCTTCTTATTGTTGCCGGCCCGCCCACCACCTGTAGCACAGATATTATATAGGAAGAGAAAATGGTGGGATTATAGCAGTGCTAAATTAAAAAAAGTATTAACATAACAATAGTTTTAATTATTTATTAAAATATCATGAAATATACAAATCACATGACATACAAAGTGTTTAAAAACATGTGTTTTGTTACAAACATATTGGCCCGGATTCAGAAAGCACTTACGCCGACGTATCTTCTAATACGCCGCGTAAGGGCACTGATGCACCATCGTATCTATGCGCCTGATGCTTGAAATAAGATACGCCTGAATTTTGGCTCCATCCGACCGATGTAAGTCTCCTAGGCCGTCATATCTTGGGCGCATATTTCCGCTGGCCGCAAGGGGCGCTTCCATTGATTTACGCGTTGAATATGCAAATGACCGAGATACGCCGATTCACGAAAGTACTTGCGCCTGTCGCTGTAATCTACGCCGTTTACATAAGGCGTACGTCCGGCGTAAAGTTATTCCACCTATAGGAGGCGCATCCCATGCAAAGGTATGGACGACGGAACAGCTGTCGTCTTTTACGTCGTTTACGTAAGTCGTACGTGAATGGGGCTGGGCGTAGGTTACGTTCACGTTGTAGGCATTGAGCCGTCATATCTTAGGGAGTATATGCAACGTGATTCTGAGCATGCGCGCGCATATGAGATGCGCTACGCCGGTCTAAAGATGCCCTGCACGTGAATCCGGGCCATTGTTTTTTTCTGGGTTACTGGAAGTCCCAACTTGGAATATGCTGACGGTCAAGTGAGATGTTATTTCCCAATATATTTCACCAAAAATGGCTTCATCAGGGGTTACACAATGACAGAAAATGGACAGCCGTCTCTGTTGCCCCAGATAGAGACCACCTCAATCCTGCCACGAATGAGGAATCAAAACAGGATTCCACACAATAAGCATAGAGCCCTAATCCAATTTTCCACGCTGTTAGGGGGGGGGCGAAGCTCAATCGTAGGGAGAAAAAAGAGCCAGAAAAGAATAATTGCAAGGACTTGCGGAGACAGCCAAAGAAGCCTGCGGTTTAAAAATTAAACCCACAGACAGTTAACAAACATATCAGTTCAAGGAACCTATATGCAACGTTGCTCCAGTAAGGCTGTCCCCGTGTCCACCTGTAGCACAGATTCGACTGGCTTTTGGGGCACTCTCTTTGGCTCTGCCGCTGTGATAGGTGTCACGCAGGTGGGTGGGGACATAAGTCCCCCGAGGGCCACTGCCGCTCCATCCTCCGGATCATCCCTGTTGTCAGTGAGTGGGCAGCGGGTGACAGGTGGCTTGGTGCAGCTGCCCTTGAAGATTGGATCTCCATTCAGCATGCCTGAGCCAGCTTGTGACACACACTGCTTCTCCCACCCCTCTCTCCCTGCAAATGTGTTGCATCTATGAAGAGCAAGAGGCAGTGGGAAGATTAAAAAGCTGCATCTGGTGGCAGGTGACGGTGGCGAGTGACATGTTGCATCTGGTGGCAAGCGACAGTGGCAAGTGACACACTGCATCTTGGGGCAAGTGACACGCTGCATCTTGTGGCAGGCAGCGGTGGCAAGTGACACACTGCATCTGATGGAAAGTGGCACGCTGCGTCTGGTGGCTGGTGATGGTGGCAGTAGTAATAGAAATAATGTGATTTGATCAACGTGACACCGTAATAAGTATGGTGTAGAGATGTTTTCAGTGCTAGCACCAGCCATTCACCCGACAAATCAGCCCCACCGCTGAATTTCCCGTCAACCCTGAGACTACATTCCCCCCCTGGTCCTTGGTAAAATTGTCCCTAAATGGCAGTCTGGAAATGTTGTCACCCTACCGCGGGGCAAGGTGGCAATTTTTCTTTCGGGCTGCTCTGATGCCTCATACAAAGGCTGCACTGCTTCCCTCAGATCCATCCCAAACTCAATAAGTATCCATATCGTGCGATTGCGTACAGTTTTATATACTGTTTTTGTGCATGTTTGCAAAATTAAAGTGGGCTTGTCTGGGTGAAGTCCAGGGCCAAATTTTTAGCCCAGTCCAGTCCTGGGGGACATGATAGCGATTTACAAATATCTCAATGGGGATCCCAGCATACAAAATAAACTATTCAGTCCTAGGGAGTGTAAAAGGACACAGGGCCACACAACGAGACTGGAGAAGCGGTTTAACCTCAAACTGAGTAGGGGGATTCTTCACTGTTAGGGCAATAAGTATGTGGAACTCTCTCCCACAATTGGTGGTAGATGCAGGGAGTATGGATATCTTTAAAAGACACTTAGATATACAGTACATCTTAAAGGACACAACATACAGGGATATGGGAAATCATTATAGATACTGATACACATGCACCTAGGATGTCACCCAGGATCTCCAGCTGGTTTGTTTAAAAACAGAAGCTGGCCGGGGATCTGTCATTTTCTGACAGTAATTTGATTGTTTGGTAACATCATTGTTGACTCCACATCTAAAAAAAGCCGGCTTGGACTCGACCGACACTAACAACTTCCGACCCATTTCAGCTTCTCATTTTTTAGCTAGAGTTATCGAAAGAGTGGCTCTTCTCCAGCTCCAAACTCATTGTGAGGATGGCCTGCTCTTCCACGATCTACAGTCGGGCTTCCGCCCTGGGAGGGGAACCGAGCTGATAGCTTTGTCCACTCGAGAGAAGCTCCTTAACGTGGTGGATGCGGGCGGGTCGGCAGCCCTGGTGCTGCTCGACCTGTCTGCAGCCTTTGACACCGTGGATCACTCAATCCTGCTATCCAGACTCAAGTCCTCTTTCGGGCTGGGAGATACCGCCCTTGCTTGGTTCCGTGATTTTTTAACAGCTCGCACCCACCAAGTTAAGATGGGCTCTTTTCTATCCCCGATTACCACAGTGGAGAATGGGGTCCCTCAGGGATCAGCCCTGTCCCCCATTCTCTTCAACATTTATCTTAGGCCTTTACCCGACATTATTGCTAAACATGGTATCTGGTTCCATTTGTACGCGGACGACGTCCAGTTGGTAGCCGATGATCTAACTTACCCTGACATGCCCCTAAGATTGGCCAATTGTCTGCGCGACATTTACCACTGGATGACCATCAACAAACTGTGCCTCAATGGTAACAAAACAGAGGTCATGATAGTTGTAAAAGGCAAGACCGACTTTCTTCAAAATTGGCCCACTGAGTTGGGCTTGACACCAAATCCGAAAGATAAGGTGACGGTCCTGGGGGTTATCCTTGACGAAAAACTAAGTATGATTCCCCAGGTTAGACAATCGGTTTCGAGAGCCTCCCATTTTCTACGACTTATCCGCAAGGCAAAACATCTCCTGATCCAAGACCAGAGGAAAGACTTAGTCCAGACACTAATTCTTTCTCGCCTTGACTTTTCAAATGGAGTCCTACTAGGCATTCCAATGAAATGGTCTAAGAAACTGCAGCTGGTGCAGAATTAAGCAGCCAGGCTTATCTACAATCTTCAAAAGCAAGACCATATCAGCCCTGTGCTCAAAGAACTTCACTGGCTCCCTGTTACAAAACGGGCCGATTTTAAAATCCTCTGTCTGATCTACAGGGGCTACCACCAGCTGGGCCCACAGTTCCTATCAGATCTGACTCTACACTATATACCTAGATGCTGTCTTCACTCAGCCGACAAAGCTCTACTCATTGGCAATACTGACAGGCTAATTTCTATAGGAGGAAAACGGATTGGCTCCGTGGGGGCGACTCTCTGGAATCAAATCCCGCTTAACATTCGCATCTCCCGAAGCCTATATACGTTCAGGAAGAAGCTGAAGACCTGGCTATTCTGCTAAGCATTTCAATCCTAGGCCAATTTTTCTTCGCTGATTTCTTGTCTTTTTCTCCCTTCTCTTTTATTTATGCTCCCCTCGCCAGAACATCCGGGCTATTTTGTCACAAAGCGTTTTGGCACCACCGACCGGTGGTATATGCACGCTTCCCAAACAAATAGTAATAAATGAATAAAAATAAATAAATAATTTAAAGAGTTCCGCCTAAATATATTTTCATTTTAAGTCAGCAGCCACAAATACTGCAGCTGTTGACTTTTAAAATATGGACACTTACCTGTCCAGGGCGCCCGCAATGTCGGCACCTAAAGCCGATCTGTCCCTCAGCTCTCGGATGGAGGCGCAGCCATCTTCAGTAAGGGAATCAGGAAGTGAAGCCTTGTGGCTTCATAGACTGGTTCCCTACTGCGCATGCGCGAGTCGCGTTGCACATCCTCACTAGTCCCTGCTGTCTTCTGGGACCTGTGTGTCTCCCAGAAGACAGCGGGGGACAGAGGAGGGACGGGATATGGCTTAGATATCTGCGGCTAGACAGGCATCTGCTCCCCTCTGAAAGGTGCCAAATGTGACACCGGAGGGGGGAAGGATTCCCAAAAGCGGAAGTTCCATTTTTGTGTCGAACTCAGCTTTAAGGAATTTTTAATGTACCTAGTAGAGGTCAGATATGAAAGGTCCCTCTTTTTAGAAAGGGGAGTCCATATTCTCCCTCTGAAAATACTCACAATACCTTTTGGGGGACAGGAATTGGGAACCAGGCCCTTGTCCTCTCAACATAGGGAAAATGTGCCTTCCAAAGGGGAGCAGCTTTGCCCCCCTCCCCCCCCTAACCTGGCCACCCAGGCTAAATGCTTAGATATGGGTCTGGTAGTTTAAATTTTAAGGGAGTCCCCAAACCATTTTGAAAGGAACAGTACACCTTAAATTTTTTTAAAAAAGAGCATAGGGTTTCCCCTAAGCCCCCGTTCAGATAGGACACATACAACCCACCTACGTGAGCTTGGGCTCTCCCTCATGAACTATACCAGGTCACTTGTGACATAGCTCCTCATTAGTAACGATGATGCACCATATGGCAATGCTTTTTGGTTGCTAATCTGTTGCAAATGTCAGATCGCCAGCTGGTAAACAAATTGGCTAGTGATCATGGGTGAGGTCAATTACTTCGATGGTTTGTTTTCAACTTAGGCCCTGTACACACGATCGAACATGTCTGCTGAAACTGGTCCGCAGACCAGTTTCAGCGGACAGATCCGACCGTGTGTACAGCCTAGCAGACAGGTTTCCAGCAGACAAAAGTTTTAAAGCATGCTTTAAAACTTATCTGCTGGAAACCCGTCCTCCGACATGTCCGCTGGTTAGTACGCTTAACCAGCGGACCGAAATCTCCCGCATGCGCCGAATGGATTTGACACATGCGTGGAAGCATTTTACTTCCTGGTTTGCGGACGTGGCGGCGTCAACGTCACCGCCACGTCACCGCGCTGTCTGTCCGTGGGGATTTTGGTTTGATGGTGTGTACAACCATCAGACCAAAATCTCAGAGCGCACATGTCCGATGAAAATGGTCCGCGGACCGTTTTCATTGGACATGTTCGCTCGTCTGTACAAGGCCTTAGGGTTCAAGTGGAAAAACTGGCCTAATTTGGCCAGTTTGTTCAGCTGTTTGCCAAACCATGAACAGGCTGGATTTGAGTCAAATTAATGCCTAATCCCAACCTGAAGTTCATTTCTAATATTCAATAATGATTCAGTCATAGACCCTCAATTGTCAGCCCAGAACTTCAGGTGCAGGACTCAAAAAGAAAAACAAATGTCACATAGACTTTGCTAACTGAGAGGCAGCCTTATTTGCCTTCAATTGCCAATAAGCTTGATAAATGTCCCTCAGACTTTCTTATGTCACCACTGTTGCAGTGTTACCTGTGTAGCACCCTCTAGCAGGGGCGGACTGACCATTGAGTCACTCGGGCACTGCCCGAGGGCCCCATGCCACTAGGGGGCCCCATCAGGGTTGCCAGGCTCAGTAAAACCAGGGACAGTATGTAAAAATCTGTGTTTTTTTTAGATCTGTCCCTGATATGTCCGAAACTGACATGCTTTTAATGTAAAGATCCCAAGATTTTAGCTGCCCTGCCTCTGCACTGCCTCCTGGCGTGGTGGCCATCTGTAAGCCAGAGGGGCCCCATAATCTTCTATTGCCCGGGGGCCCCATGAGTTGTCAGTCCGCCCCTGTCCTCTAGTGTAAAGTGCTAGTGTAAATAGTTTTTTTGATAGTGTAGGTAACTTCGGCCTGGCTGAGAGCCAGGCTGAGTTGAATCTGGGTTAGGCTGGATGACTCCTCGGGCAGTTTTCCTGGTATCTCCCTCTACCTGCTCGAACCTTGGTGAAGCTTCCAGAAGAATGAGATGAAGGTTAGGAGGAGCTGCCTGGAGTATTGAGGAGGGCCCCAGTCAATCCCCAGAAATTCAGCTGGCAGGGGGTAGGCCCCTCTTAAATACTTAGGGTCAAGCCTGCAGGGGCAGTAGAGTTTGGGTTTAGGCTAGTGAAAGGGGCTGCTGCAGCCAGGCGGGCTGACAGAGCCTAAAGAGGTGGTGTTGGGACCAGTGAACATGAGAGGAAGTGCAGTGACAGTGCTAGTGGTTTCATCCCAGTGT
Source organism: Rana temporaria (assembly GCF_905171775.1). NCBI lineage: Eukaryota > Metazoa > Chordata > Amphibia > Anura > Ranidae > Rana > Rana temporaria. The sequence goes on from NC_053489.1 coordinate 420,276,537, forward strand.
TCTCAAGTTTTGGATCCTGCGGTCCCTGCCTGGGACTTTGTTAAAGATTTTCCTTGGGTGACCATGCAGTGGATCCACAAGGAGGAAGGAGTATATGTTGAATTGTCCCTGAAGAAAATTTGTTCCAGTCAAGTGGGCATCCCTTAATACACTTATCCCCATCCAAGTTTATTAACCCCCTAAATAAATCACAAAAACAAAGTTGCTGGAGTGCTTCTTGTCTCAAGTAGGGATGGTCTGAACACCCCTGGTTCGGTCCGTACCAGCACGTGCGAACAGGAAAAAAATTTGTGCGAACCCCATTAAAGTCTATGGGAAACGAACATGAAAAAGTGCTAATTTTAAAGGCTTATATGCTAGTTATTGCCCTAAAAAGTGTATGAGGACCCGGGTACTGCCCCAGGGGACATGTATCAATGCAAAAAAGTTTTTAAAACAACCGTTTTTTTTCAGGAGCAGTGATTTTAAAAGTAAAAGTCAAAAAGTAAAAAACACAAAAGACAGTTTTTGACAATTGCATTAATAAAAAAGGGAAAAATGTGTCGCGCAATGAATATCCATCGTCAATTACGTCGCCTGAAGGACCCGAAAAATTAAAAATAAATACAAAAATACTCCACCTCCATGGGAGGGCTCCCACAGACTGCTGTCTTTTCCCTGTGACAGCTGTTGTTTAGGCAAGGGGGGCAATAAGCTGATGTAACCCGATGACCCGCCCCCTCTGATGGAAAAAATTATGTCAGAATGGACGGGGTCACTCGGTTACGTCACCGGGTGGCCCTACCCTTGCCTATATAATAGCTGCCAAAGTGAAAATACAGCCGTCGGCGGGACGTCTCCCATCGAGGCAGAGCTTTTATTTATTTATTTCTTCTTATTGGGTTCGTCGGGCGGCGTGACTGAAGATGGATGGACATCGTGGGACACTTTTTTTATAATAAAGGAATTGTCAAAAACTGTCTTTTGAAGTTTTTACTTTTTCACACTTTTTTTGGTGAATGGGTAGGGGGACAATGTACCCCCTACCCATTTATATGGTAGAGTGGGATCTGAAGGGGGCTTCCAGATTATGATAAACCCCCTGCCCGCAGACCCCCACAACCACCAGGCAAGGGTTGTGGGGATGAGTCCCTTGTCTCCATCAACATGGGGACAAGGTGCTTTAGGTGGGACCCCAAAGCACTCTCCCCATGTTGAGGGCAAATGGCCTGCTTTGGTTCAGGAGGAGGGGCACTCACTCGTCCCCCCCTATTCTGGCCTGCCAGGCTGCTTGCTCGGATAAGGGTCTGGTATGGATTTTGTGGGGACCCCAAGCCAATTTTTTTTAAAACAATTGGTGTGGAGTTCTCCTTAAAATCTATGCCAGACCCATTTGCACAGGAATCAGAACTGGTTCCAATAATGCTAAAATCATCAGTTTAGTGTAGTGCACTTTATTATAGCATATATAACAACCAGGACAAATATCTTTTATATTACAATTTATTATCAAAAAACATTTTTACACATTAAAATATGAACAATGTACTAATTATCTACTACAATAAGTTACACATGAATGTGTTAAAATGCATAACAGAGTAATAAAACGTGTTTCACGAGTTCTGAACTTGTCTCCAGATGACTGTATAAAGCAATAGCAAATACTTTAAGGCTCAATAACACCCCCCACACCTGGAGGTCCAAATGGCCTCTTCTGTGCAACCTGACTATGTTAAAATTTGAATACTATTCCGTATGTAATATAAATATCTTTGTTCAGACAGCACTTAGCATCCCACATTTCAATGCACATACCTTTCAAATAAACCTAAAGTACCCACTGTGGTTTGTGTGATAAGGCATCTGATTAACTGTCTTGTATAGTTCTCATTTAGGCAGTGCTCTGTGTGGTAGCTCATTGTAGATAGGCCTGATATCTTCAAAATACCTATCACCGTTACTGTCGGAGTTACTATATTGATGTTCTGGCTCCATCTGACTTCTCCCACATGCCAGTGCACAACAGGATGAAAAAGAAGCATAGATTGTCATGTGACCCCTTTTTTTCTATCCAGTTTTAAGGTAGGAAACGTATATAAATGGACAGATGCACGCACAGCAGGCCGAGCAACTATAACTAGAGTTTTGCCTATAGGCTGGATGTATATTGTGTAATTCCAACTCAACCAAGCAAACTGGACAATTAATCACTGTTGGAGATCAATCGATCAAACAGGGTGTCACTTCCAGACCTAAAGCCTAATGGGGCATAAATAGCAATTTATGTTGTCTGCCTCTAGGCTGTGGATTTTAGCTTCCATATAAGCTTTAGGAAGTCAGAGAAGATTATTTGCTGACTGATTGGCGTAACAGTTAGGTAAAATTATCTCTTTGATAAGTAGCTAAAATTCTATGGGTAACTATGAAGGGTAAGAAAATTAAAAAAATACAAATATATACATATATGTACAAAGTGTAAAAATACAGCAAAATTGAAAATTTACATTGTTTTATAATGGAAAAAATATTTATAATAAAAAATAAAAACACAATAACACTACAAAAAATAATACATAAAATCATAGGTTATGTTATTGAAAATAATAACGTAATGATATATAATGTTTTTGAGTAGATAGATAGATAGATAGATAGATAGATAGATAGATAGATAGATAGATCTTTAGACATGGCAGATACATTCTAGTCTTTGTTTATAATACATGTTATATCTTATAAATTATGTCCAACACAAATATTTTAAGATAACACAATTTTGCAGACAAATTGAATTTTTTGTAATTTTCCAGACTGTAAAATGAATGAACATGAAGGCTGGTACTAAACAGAAATCATTGATGATGGTGATAAATGTACTCCTTACCAATTTGCAAGGTTTCCTATAGTTATTAGGGCCCCTTTTCATTTTAAAAATGTTTGGATGATTATGACAATTTTTTTCCAGCTCCAAGCAACCAACAGACATGTGACATGTGACATGTATGGCCATCTAACATTTTCTATTGGCCTCTAAGAATATTTTCAATTTCTCTTATATGAACTCCAAGATTGTCATAATTTGTAGAAGTGTTTTCAGAAATCTTGATCCCACCCAGACATCTCATTAGGGGGTGTTTCATCATCTGGTGGATAGTTGTCAAAATAGCTGTGATCCATGGGACCATCAAGCTGGAAGTACAAAATGAAACAGAAATGACATATAACTTGTGTTTAAAGATGATGTGTTTTTAATACTAAAATGTGTTTAAAAGCTAATTAACCTTCTTTGTTGATCTTGAGTTTTTTTCTTAGGATTTCATAATCGTTGTGATATTCAGCTTCAATTAGGAGTGGATGCTAAATGTGACCCCAACCCCCCCCCCCCCCCATTGAAGATTTTTTTTTCTAAATAAAATCAGGAATACAGTGTCACTCTTTTCCAAAAACAGCAAACATCAAAAACAAGCCACAAAAATAATAAACCTGTGTGGAAGATAACAGTTTGTATTAAACATTTTAACCTGGTGACTGTTTGGTGATATAGACATTTTATATTGCTGCGCCTCTGGGGCCTACTTACCAAAGGTTAAAATCAATATTTCTCTATTTTCACTCCTATTTCACTGATGGTTTTTGTAAATTTTGTAAAGATGTTCTTTTTTACTGTAATCTGTATATTAACATTCTACAGCACGATGCCTTGAGCTTGACAATGGCTAAGAATTATTGGAGCCCTGACATCACCCATAGGCTCCAAAGGCCCATCCATTGTTGGCACTCCTACCTTCCCTCTTCAGCAACTGCTCACTGATACAGGGGAGCCAAACCTGCAGGATCAGGTGACCAAACCTGACTAAGTACACAGATGTTTTTTTACATAGGGTATACGGGATAAGTAGGAGGAGGGAGGAGGGAACGTTTTAAAGAATAGTTATAGTAAATCAGGTGTAAGATGGCGTGATTTAATCGATCAACACAATCAGAATCCCTCCTGCAGAGCTATTGTTTTCTCCCAGCGGGGGGGGGGGGGAGTGCTGTCCCGGGCAGGAGAACAAACAGTGATTATTACCATCGGCTTTAGCCACTGGCAATAATCACATAAAAAAATCAAACAGGCTGGTTTGAAACCATCCAACCATGCAAACCATCTATGGCCGGCTTTAGGCTTATCTTAAATTTTAATACTGTAATTGTCTGTTACAATTATAGTTGTGGCAAATAGACACTCTTAGCCTCACCCTGTACAGAGTTTTTCTAGCTTGTGGGACAACAAAACACCAGCAGTCTGAGATTGACAGTCGTTAGGGCAGATCAACTAAGCAGTTCCCCTTCCCAGGAGCAACTGTTGTTCTTGAATTCTTTTTAAATCTATATAACTAATTTCCTCATACACACAGGAATCTAACAAGGTTTACACTATGGTAGGTACTTCTAAGAGGCAGAATTCTTAATTGCTAGTTCTGAGGCCCCGTACACACGACCGAGTTTCTCGGCAGAATTCAGCCAGAAACTCGGTCGGAGCTGAATTCTGCCGAGAAACCCGGCCGTGTGTACACTTTTGGCCGAGGAAGCCGACGAGGATCTCGGCGAGGAAATAGAGAACATGTTCTCTATTTCCTCGTTGTTCAATGGGAAATTTCAGCTCGCCGAGATCCTCGGCGGCTTCACAAGGAACTCGACGGGCAAAACTATGTTTTTTGCCCGTCGAGTTCCTCGGACGTGTGTACGGGGCCTGAGATTTAAATGTTGATTTAATGAAAAAAAAAAAAGTAAAACGCTGCAGGAAATATTTACAGAAAATATGTTAAAAAATAGACATAAGCAACAGTAAAATAAAAATGTTTTAAAGTAAAAATAAATAAATAATGAAGTGCTCAATGAAGAAGGAGGGTGGGCCTTTCATTCATCTAGCCATTCTCCATTCAAAGAGCACATTTCATTGTGGGAACCAAAGGTATGGCATCTATGAATGTAACACAGTAGCACAGAGGGCTGGCACAGGACACTCTTAAGTAATGGTTAGTACAGTCCCTGGTGCTTATTTTCTCCACTAAACTTCAACTTTAAATAAACATCTGGAAGCATTTTGTTATATCTACTTGGTAAGTGCAAAAAAATACCTGTTGATTATGTAAGTAATTTAGAGGGATCTATTTAGCCCTCCCAAAATCTATCATGGTTAGGGATGAGTCAAACACCCCCCTGTTCGCAGCAGAACATGCGAACAGGCAAAATATTTGTGCGAACACCGTTAAAACCTACGGGACACGAATGTGAAAAATAAAAAGTGCTAATTTTAAAGGCTTATCACGTACCACAGCAAAATTACTTTTTTAAAGGAAATTTTTTTATTTCAAATTTCTTGTGGCTGGCAGGCAGGAAAAGGGAAACGAGAGAGCACCCCCCCCCCCCTCTTGAATCATACCAGGCCACATGCCCTCAACAGGGGGAGGGTGCTTTGGAGTCCCCTCAAAACGTCTTGTCCCCATGTTGATGGGGACAAGGACCTCCTTCCCACAAACCTTGTACAGTGGTTGTGGGGGTTTGCGTTTGGGGAGCTTATCGGAATCTTGAAGCCCCCTTGAAGCCCCCTTTAACAAGAGGCCCCATACCCCTGTGAATGGGTATCAGGTAAATTTTACCCCTAGTCATTCACCAAAAAAGTGTTAAAAACATCAAAATGACAGGAGTTTTTGACAAGTCCTTTATTAAAAAACAAGATAAAAGGGTCCCGCAATGTAAATTCATCTTCAATCACAGCGCAGATGGATTGAAAAAAATACCCAGAAAAACTCCATGGGAGGCGTCCCGCCGACTGCAGCCTTTTCACAATGACAGCTGTTATACAGCTGAGGGCAGGGCCACCCAGTGACATAACCGGGTGACCCTGACCTCTTCTGACATCATGTGATGCCGTAATTGAAGATGGATGGACATCGTGGGACTCTTTTTTTTTAATAAAGGACTTGTCCAAAACTGTCTCCTGTCATTTTTACTTTTTTTTTTGGTGAACACAATATACCCGATACCTATTCACATGGGGGGGCGGGATCTGGGGGCTTTCAGATTCCGATAAGCCCCCCGCCAACAGACCCCCACAACCACCAGGCAAGGGTTGTGGGGATGAGGCCCCTGGGGATGAGGGACCCCAAAGGACCCTCCCCATGTTGAGTACGGTTCAGGAGGGGGACCACTCTCTCTTTTCCCTTCCTTTTCCTGTGGCCTGCCATATTGCATGCTCGGGTAAGGGTCTGGTATGAATTTTGGGAGAACCATATCCATACCAAACCTAAAGGGCCTGGTAATGGACTGGGGGGAACTCACAGTTTTTTCAATGATCTTTATGCATATTGCTAAGAACCGGCAATACTTTTTTTCCTTTAGAAATTTCATTTTGCTGCTCTCACTCATTATACTATGTATGGCCACCCTCAGCCATGATTGGCCAAAGGCACCCTGCCTTTGGCCTATCATGGCTCTCACAGAAGAGAGCGCTGTGATTGGCCAAAGCATGAAGGTCAGGTGCATGCTTTGGCAATTAGCAGCCTTCAATGCACTGCAATGTCGCAGTGCATTATGGGGCATTCCGTAAGCGCTCTAATTTCCCGCGAACGCATCATAATGTTCTAAATTCTGCAAACCCCCGATGTTTGTGTTGAACTTACTTTGACTCGAACATCGGGCTCATCCCTAATTATGGACTACAGAACAAATACTTTGTGCAGATTGGGGGATTTGGTATTTCATCAAAAAGCTAGAACCTATATCATCAAGAACCTGAAATAAGGCTTACCTGTAGGTACTGTAAATACCACCTAAACCTGCACGGTTTAGGAGATATGTACCATATACGATTGGCCCTCGCTCGTGACATTTCTTCAGCAGCCGCATTGTGACCAGCGACTTCCGCGCGCATGCATAGGAGTGACGTCATCGTGGCTCCGGCCGCAAACCCGGAAATACCTCCAGGAGACATGTCGCCGGCCACAGCGGTTTGCTGCGCCGCTGCAACAGCTTCGAATTTAAGGTAAGTATTTCATAATGAGCTAGTATGCCATGCATACTAGCTCATTATGCCTTTGTCTTACAGGGGTTTTTTTTCGGGGTTTACACACACTTTAATAATAAATAGAAAGTAGTTATTATATTAACTATAAAAGCACATTTAAAATAAAAATAAAAAATAAATCTGACTTTTAGGTCAAGGTTATTTTTAAACCATGACATTCCTATTTACAAAGTGCAATGTCATGATATTGTTCCCTTATTAGTATACTTTACCTCCTGTTTTAAGGGTGATGGCAGACTTCTTGAACTTAGTCCTTCCCAGTTAAAGCCATTAAACCACCTAAATTAGAAATCAGGCATTAACTTGTTATATTATACTGTATGTATTGCATAGTAAAATAATTTTTGTTCCATGTCCAACTCTTGAACTTGCTAACTAAAGGCTTGGTTTTAGGCATCCAAAGCAGTGTCTGGGAATTTGCTGATGACACAATATTATGTAAGCTCATAGCAGGATGTTTTTTCTCTATGAGGGGATCGGGAAAAGCTGCCAAAGCCAACAACATATTGTCATGTATGAAAAGACAGGCAGACTTAGGGGAAAAAAGCATATTTCATTTTTTTTTCTGTAGCCCTGGGTAGGCCTCATATTAGATTAGATACAGTGCATAGTTTCTGTGCCTTTAGTTCCACGAACAAGCACTGTTTGGAAAGATTGGTACATTACATGCACTGAAACTCTTCTCAAGTCCAGATGAATGGCTGAAAAGAGGTAAAAAAGCTTTGTGAACTGGGAAAACCAACCCCAACAGAAAAGTATACTCATCTATAGAGTGCCCAATCACTTATGGAAACGAAAAGCAAGTAAGACCACAGCATGCCTCTTCAGTTGTTAGAATGAATATGTTTTACCCGGCTATATACCCTCTTGACCACTGGGCACTTAAACCCCCTTCCTAACCAGACCAATTTTAAGCTTTCCGTGCTCTCACAATTTGAATGACAATAACTCAGTCATACAACATTGTACCCGTCTGAAATTGTTGTCCTTTTTTTCACACAAATAGAGCTTTCTTTTGGTGGTATTTGATCACCTCTGCGGTTTTTATTTCTTGCACTATAAAAGAAAAAAGACCGAAAATTCTGTAAAAATTGCAGAGTGTAGGGGGGTATTGCAGAGTGTGGGGGGTATTGCAGAGTGTGGGGGGGTATTGCAGAGTGTGGGGGGGTATTGCAGAGTGTGGGGGGGTATCGCAGAGTGTAGGGGGGTATCGCAGAGTGTAGGGGGGTATCGCAGAGTGTAGGGGGGTATTGCAGAGTGTAGGGGGGTATTGCAGAGTGTGGGGGGGTATTGCAGAGTGTGGGGGGGTATTGCAGAGTGGGGGGGGGTATTGCAGAGTGTGGGGGGGTATTGCAGAGTGTGGGGGGTATTGCAGAGTGTGGGGGGTATTGCAGAGTATGGGGGGTATTGCACATAGTAGGGGTGATATTGCAGAGTATTGCGCAGGGAGGGATGGCTGGATCTGTGACTGCAATAGTCACAGATCCAGCCCACAGCAGCTGCTGCTGACACCCCGCGCTCCCCCCCTCCTCTCACACTGTACCGATCGGTACAGAGAGGAGAGGGAGGAACCGGCGTCATTACATGACGCCGGTTTGTTTACAAGTGATCGCTCCGTCATTTGACGGAGCGATCACGTGGTAAACCGCCGCTATCAGCGGCGATTTACCGCGATCTGTGAAGCGCCGGGTCTTCCAGACCCGGCGCTCACAGATGATTCCGGGAGCGCGCCCCAGGGGGCGCGCGAGTGAAGCATTCTGGGAGGACGTCCCAGGGACGTCGTCCCGGAATAACTCCACCGCGCTGTAGCAGTAAAATCGCTATGGCGCGGTGGGGAAAAGGATACAGGGGATCTGCATCAACCTTTATGCTGCGTACACACGGTCGTTTTTCGGCATGAAAAAAAAACTACGTTTTACAGCATGTCCAAAAAACTAAGTTTTTCCAACTTTATCATTAAAAATAGATGTTGCCCACACACCATCGTTTTTGAAAAATGATGAACAAAGCGCGGTGACGTACAACACGTACAACGGCACTCTGAAGGGGAAGTTCTATTCGCCTTTGGGCTGCTTTTAGCTGATTCCTTGTTAGTAAAAGACGACTCGCGCTTTTTTGTCTGTTACAGCGTGATGAATGTGCTTACTCTATTATGAATGGTAGTTTTACCAGAACGAGCGATCCCGTCTCATAACTCGCTTCCACACACGATCATTTTTTACAACCCGAAAAACGACATTTTAACCACTTAAGCCCCTGGAACTTTAGGCAGCTAAATGCCCAGGCCAGGTTTTGCGATTCAGCACTGCGTCGCTTTAACAGACAATTGCGCGGTCGTGCGACGTGGCTCCCAAACAAAATTGGCGTTCTTTTTTCCCCACAAATAGAGCTTTCTTTTGGTGGTATTTGATCACCTCTGCGGTTTTTATTTTTTGCGCTATAAACAAAAATAGAGCGACAATTTTGAAAAAAATTCAATATTTTTTACTTTTTGCTATAATAAATATCCCCCAAAAACATATATAAAAAAAAAATTTCCTCAGTTTAGGCCGATACGTATTCTTCTACCTATTTTTGGTAAAAAAAATCGCAATAAGTGTTTATCGATTTGTTTGCGCAAAATTTATAGTGTTTAAAAAATAGGGGATAGTTTTATTGCATTTTTATTAATTTTTTTTTTTTTACTACTATTGGCGGCGATCAGCGATTTTTTTCATGACTGCGACATTATGGCGGACACTTCGGACAATTTTGACACATTTTTGGGACCATTGTCATTTTCACAGCAAAAAATGCATTTAAATTGCATTGTTAATTGTGAAAATGACAGTTGCAGTTTGGGAGTTAACCACAGGGGGCGCTGTAGGAGTTAGGGTTCACCTAGTGTGTGTTTACAATTGTAGGGGGGTGTGGCTGTAGGACTGACGTCATCGATCGAGTCTCCCTATAAAAGGGATCACTCGATCGATACGCCGCCACAGTGAAGCACGGGGAAGCCGTGTTTACATACGGCTCTCCCCGTTCTTCCGCTCCGGGGAGCGATCGCGACGGAGCGGCTATAAACGAATAGCCGCGCCATCGTCCCGGATCGCTCCCCGCGGGAATCCGCCCACCGCACGCAGCGGGGGGGTCCCGATCGGACCCCCCACCCGCTAGAAGGCAAGGACGTATATATACGCCCATCTGCCTGTCCGTGCCATTTTGCGGACGTAAATAGTCGTGCGGCGGGCGTTAAGTGGTTAAAAAACTACGTTAAAAAATGCAGCATGTTCGATTTTTTTTTTTTTACGTTTTCCAGAAGCCGAAAAACGATGTGAAGCCCACACACGATGATTTTAAATGACGTTTTTAAAAATGTTTTTTTTTTTTCATGCCGAAAAATGACTGTGTGTACCAAAGAGCCAAAGAGAAGAAAATGCTTAAAAAAAATAAGTATATTTTTGGTAAAAAATTTACTTATTGCTGTGGTTCTGAATGTGAATCTTGAAAATTAGGGTGGACCTTGAAACAGAACTATAGACAATTACAAATGATACTGATAAACGCAGCTTGGTAATCATAAATACATCATTAAAGCGGAGGTTCACCATAAAAAACATCTATGAACCATCCCATACAGCATACTAGCCTCAGCTATAGTATGTTTTTTTTTTTTTTTTTAATTTCGCTGTATTTACCGTTTAATCCTTTAGTTTCGTTTCAGACTCCCGTGGGGAGTAGGCATTTCTATGAAGAGGGGAATATGATTGACGTCCGGCTATGGCGCGTCACACGTTCCGAAAATAGCCGGAGTAGGACTCAGCTCTTCACGGCGCTATACGGCGCCTGCGCACAGACTAGGAGCTGACTGCGCAGGCGCCGTATATATATCCGAGTCCTATTTCGGCTATTTTCGGAACGCGTGACGCGCCATAGTTGAACGTCAATCATGTTCCCCTCTTCATAGGAAGCCTATTTCCCCGCCGGAGTCTGAAACAAAACTAAAGTATTAATTGTTAAATACAGCGAAAAAAAAAAACATACTATAGCTGACGCTAGTATGTTGTATGGGATGGTAGATAAAGATTTTTTTTTTTTTTAGGGTGAACCCCCGCTTTAAAGTGGATGTAAACCCAATTCATGAAATTTGAGCTGATAACTTCTGTCAAATTCTCTAACAAATCAGATAAAAGCAGCCTGATTTCTGTCAGGGGAGGTTGTTATAAATAGATTAGCAGGGAGCTGGCCCTGTTACAAAACACCTCTGAGAATCTCCGCCTATGTGGAGAGGGGGTGTGTGCCTTTCCTCCAAACAGCAATTTTAGCTATCTTGGCTGTATGCCCAGACATCACACTCTGTGTTAACCAGGAAGAGAAGATTTCCTAACATGATCTGAACTATGTAAACAGTTAAAGACAGATTAAAACTCTGCTCTTTTGATGTCAAGAGACAGTAACAACAAGCGCCCAGAGGCGATTCAGTTCGCATGTGCCGCGCTATATAAGTTTTTCATTCATTCAAATGTGAATACAGCAGATATGGATGTAAAACCTATGTAGGGAGATTTGGTTCATCTCTGTATATCATCTGAGACTGTTCACTTCACTGGGTGTAGGGAGGGTTTACATTCACTTTAAGGGTTTATTCACAGAGCTGCTGGACAATTAGCAGCAATTTAGTGTCCCGTTCTGGCTGCAGTGAGCCAGTGGTAGGGGGCGGTGTCGGTCATTTTTTAACATGTCACACAACTCCCCTTTTTCTTTTTTGTAAGAACTTTTTTTGAAGTGTACAAAAGTAACACTTCATTCATGTCGCTGTCCCAGATAGCAATTGTGCTGAAAGTTTGAAAATAACTTGCTAAGCTATTGCTAGATTTGCCAGGCTTCACAAGTTTGTTGCACAATTGCAGCAAGTTCCCACTGCATGACTCCAAATCAACTTCCTTTGTAAACATTTTGCAAGTCTGCTGCAAGTTCTGGTTCAGTTATGTTGTGCAATAGTCATCCCACCACAGGGGTCACTGTGACTGAATTTCCATACAGTAGACTTGCAGCTCTTGCTGTAGACTCACCACTGCAACTTTGCTTGTGCTACAGACTTGCCACTCAAATTTGCTACAAATTGGAAAAGTGTCAACTAGAACTTGTGTTTCAAGTGTTCTGAAAGTGTACAACTTGCAAGTAAAAAAGGGGAGCATGTTAACAGACTTACAATTCAACACTGCCACAAATTTGTGGCAAGTTATCATTGCTCTCTGTGGTACAGCAGCATGGTGCGTTACGCTACTCAGTGACATGCGATCCTGTCCAGTGCACTGCAATAAAATTCAGCATGTCTGCATGTTATCACAGATCACTGCAGCTCAGCAATGGGCTGCATTGCAGTGTGAATAGGAGAAAACAATTGTTTTCTGTGTATCTGAGTGGTGACCTGCATTCTTTTAATGCTGAAAAACACTGGTCAATGTGAAATGGTCCAAAATGTATTTTTGAATGCAAGCAGTACATGAATCTGACCTGACTCTTGCAGCCCCTGTACAGCAGGGCTGGATTGTGAGAGGCAGCTACAAAACAAGGAGGCAATCAGTTCATGTAATGCATGCTGATAGGATGAGAACGCAGAGTGACAGAGAGAAATTCATCACTATCCTGCTTCTTCTTTCATTGTCTGGGTGGTACAGGATGACCTGGACTCAGAGGAAGTAGATTGAATGATGCTGGCCAACACACAGAGCACATCTAGCAGTTGAAAATGCTGCAGAGGAAAGCTTTGGATAGAAAATGAATATTGCTGCAAAAACTGGTTTTGTTATTTTATCTTCTAATAAGCTAATGATTTTTAGCTTGTTTTTTGTCCTGTGGGTTCTCCTTTAAATTTGCTTAGCTTTTTTTAAGATACACTGGAAGGTATGTATTTATAGCACTCGGTTATATTAAAAAGAGGTACTTTCAGTTGTGGAAATATGCCCATTAGTTTAGAAAAAGGCTCAGCCTACAAGCATGTATTGAAGCAACATATCATTCTTGCCTAGGGGTGGGCAATCTCGGCACTCCAGTTGTGGCGCAACTAAAATTCCTATTATGCCACTGCCTCTGGGAATCATGCCTGTGGCTGTCAGGGTCTTGCAGTGGGTTTTTTGTTTCACCACACCTGAAGTGCCATGTTGGCCCTTGTGCTATCCCTTAAGAAAATATTAAAAAGTATGCTTACATCTTACATTTCTTTCTTACAGGAGTCACAAGGCTGGGAATTGCTTATTGTTAAGGTAACAGATTTTAGAAATATTATGCCTTATGGTAAATGCAGTATCACTGCTAGATTTGCTAGATCAAATATTATTAGGGGGTTCATAATGGTCTTGCATATACATTATTTTTTTACAGTCAGGAATAAAAAATAGAAATTAAAAAAAATATTTTTTTTTCATTTTTTTTAGTGTAAGTTAATACAGTATATGATAATAAATTTGATTATTTTATGTTCTCATGTTCAGCCAACAGATGGAGCTCTAGCCTAATTTTCATGTTTTCCAGACACTAAGTTTGTTTCTGTAATGGCAAAAAGAATCCTGTTGTTTATTTGATGGGGTAGATTTACTGGATAACTAGACTGCTCACTTAGCAACCCGAATGTTCACTGAGCCTAATAAATAAGATGAAGCTGTGTTCAATTTGAACACACAGTTAGGTGAAGGGGAAATTAACCGGTTAAGACACGGACCATTATGCAGGTTAAGGACCATGCCCCTTTTTGCGATTTGGCACTGCATCGCTTTAACTGACAATTGTGCGGTCGTGCGACGTGTCTCCCAAACAAAATTGGCGTCCTTTTTTCCCCACAAATAGAGCTTTCTTTTGGTGGTATTTGATCACCTCTGCGGTTTTTATTTTTTGCGCTATAAACAAAAATAGAGCCACAATTTTGAAAAAAAATCAATATTTTTTGCTTTTTGCTATAATAAATATCCCCAAAAAAGATATAAAAAAAACATTTTTTCTCAGTTTAGGCCGATGTATTCTTCTACCTATTTCTGGTAAAAAAATCGCAATAAGCGTTTATCAATTGGTTTGCACAAAATGTATAGCGTTTACAAAATAGGGGTTAGTTTTATGTCATTTTTATTAATATTTTTTTTACTACTATATGCGGCGATCAGTGATTTTTTCGTGACTGCAACATTATGGCGGACACATCGGACACTTTTGACACATTTTTGGGACCATTGTCATTTTCACAGTGAAAAGTGCTATAAAAATGCACTGATTACTGTGAAAATGACAATGGTAGTGAAGAGGTTAACCACTAGGGGGCGCTGTAGGGGTTAAGTGTGACCTCATGTGTATTTCTTACTGTAGGGGGGCGGAGCGGGGCTGGACGTGTGACGTTAGTGATCGTCGTTCCCTATATCAGGGAACAGACGATCACTGACACTGCCACAGAGAAGAACGGGGAAGGTGTGTTTAAACTCACCTCTCCCCGTTCTTCTGCTCCTGTGACCCGATCATGGGACACCCGCGGCGATCAGGTCCGTGGGTCCCACGGACGCAGTCACGGAGCTTCGGACCGGGTTGCGAGCTCTGCGATCGCGACCCACGGCTGGGCTCTTAAAAAAGACGTATATATACGTCCATGTGCCCAGCCGTGCCATTCTGTCAACGTATATAGTCGCGCAGCAGTTTCTTAAGTGGTTAAAAACAAACAGGATATTTTTCCTTCAAATGATTGAAGTGAACAAAACTTCACCTTATTTAGCCTTAATTTTCCACCCTTTCTGCCGCTCTGTGCTACTTTTGGTTCCTGGGTCCTCTTTTCCCAGGAACTCTGCTATGCGCATCGGGACTAGGGATGAGCCGAACACCCCCCCGTTCGGTTCGCACCAGAACCTTCGAACGGACCGAACGTTCGCGCAAACATTTAGAACCCCATTGACGTCTATGGGACTCGAATGTTCGAATTCAAAAGTGCTAATTTTAAAGCCTAATATGCAAGTTATTGTAGTAAAACATCTTTGAGAACCCGGGTCTTGCCCCACGGAACATGTATCAATGGAAAAAAAGTTTTAAAAACTGTCGGTTTTTTCAGGACTCCTGAAAAAACTACCGTATTTAAAACATTTTTTCCATTGATACATGTTCCCTTGGGCAAGACCCGGGTTCTCAAAGACGTTTTCACAGGCATATTATAGACACCCAGCAGGTACAATATTTAAAGGAATTTTTCATTTTTTTATTTTTTTTTATTTAAGCATAATTAAAATCTCTGCTCCTGAATCTTTAGGTGCAAACTACAGAGCACACGGCCAGTACACACCAAGTAGCTTTAGGTGCAAACTACAGAGCACATGGCCAGTACACACCAAGTAGCTTTAGGTGCAAACTACAGAGGACACAGGCAATAAACCACGTAAGAATACTGCAGCTAGCACAATCACCTGCCTGCCAGTAAATTAGGAAGAACTGATCTAGCTAAACTATACAGTGTTTGAACATATGTACAACACCTGGGATGTATATATATCCTCTACACACTGTAATGCTGGCCATACACTCCACGAAAAATCGTCTGAAAGAACTTTCGAAAAAACGAAAGTTCTTTCGTGAGTGCAAACGATAGTGCCATCATGTAATGGGCGATAAATGGTTCAGTGGACATAAAAAAAAAAAAATGGTTCGTTTTTTTTACATATACCTAGTGCAGAAAGTTTGGACGGGAAACACATTAAGCTTCCGATTTATCGTTTGTTCGGCAGAAAATTTCCAAACTTGTCCTTCGTTTTTTCGGCTCAAAAACGTCCAAACGATTTTCGATTTTGTGCCCATTAACTGGCCGAAAAACGAAAGATCTTTCTTTACGACCGATTTTCAGCCGAATTTTCGTATAGTGTATGGCCAGCATAACATTAACTGACTAGCCTGCCTGCCTGCTCTATCTACCTGCAAAAAATGACACTCTCTCTGTCCTCTCTTAACCACCGCAACACACTAAACAGGGCCGACCTGCAGGCGGCCTTTTATAGTGTGGGGCGTGTACTAAACCCCCTGAGCCATAATTGGCCAAAGCCACCCTGGCTTTGGCCAATTATGGCTCTCCATTTTTTGCAATCTGTGATTGGCCAAGCATGCGGGTCATAGTGCATGCTTGGCCAATCATCAGCCAGCGATGCCGCAGTGAAATATGGTCTGTGAAACGCAACTCGAATTTGGCGCGAACGACCCGTTTTGTTCGTATTTCGACGAACGATCGAACATACGATGTTCGAGTCGAGCATGAGTTTGATTTGAATACAAAGCTCATCCCTAATTGGGACCCTTCGGGGTAAGACCGCGCTATATTAAGATACCTCTCAACTCAACTCAACTCATTTACTAAGCTATGTAAACATTCTCCTTCGGTATATCAACACAAATCATTTTGTTTCTGTAAGTTAATAATATTTTTTACAGTAGCTACTGTAAGTCGAATAATATTGGACTTTCGACAATGCAAACGTATATAGAATTATATGTTATGAAAACACTTTGCTTTGTAACCTGTGTTTCCTAATGTCAGCTTTTCCATTCTTCAGATTTCCAAGTCTTTCTGCAGGGTTCTGTCTGGAAAACAAAAACAGGGGTACATTTCTATACTGTATATTGCTCTTCTTAGATGGCTTTTGTAAATAGAAATACACATATATATGCTTAAAGCAGCACTGATTCTCCCAGGTAAACCTGCACACGATTTCAGATGTGGCTTTAGTCACACAGAATGGCATGTCAATGCAAATCAGCACGGCTCAATTTAGAAAGGGTTTTTGTACTGTACTATGGTGCTGTTCCTGTATGGTTTTGGCGCCAAAGAATATGCAAACCACTTCAAAGTTGCATCAAACAATTATACCAAAAGGGTGCTAATGCAAAACAACATGTAGGTCAAAATACAAATCAATAGATCAAACAGAATCAACTCTGTAGGAGTAATGTAATGGTTGAGGAAAAGCCATACTCTACTAGCAAGTTGAGGTCACTGAAGACAGTTCTATGTAAATCATCTTACACAATAGCGGAGCTGAGCACAACGACAAGACACTATGGAGGAGATTTACTAAATCTGGAGCACACAGAATCTGGTGGAGTTGTGCATAGTAACCAATCAGCTTCTGACTTCAGCTTGCTCATTTACATTTTGATAATAAAACCTAGAAGCTGATTGGTTACTATGCACAACTCCACCAGATTCTGTGTGCTCCAGATTTAGTAAATCTCCTCCATAGTGTCTTGTCGTGCTCAACTCTGCTATTTTGTAAGATGATTTACATAGAACTGTCTTCAGTGACCTCAACTTGCTACTAATTCTACGGAAACAACCAGAAACATGTTAAAAGAGATACAATCAGTACCGTACAAACACAACCATACTGTGTCACCATGCTAATATGTGCAGAAACATGTCTGCAGAGACTTTTTCAGTACCACAGGGATACAGCCAGACTCATATCTGCACATACACAGTACCAGGTCCACATGCTCTACTACTACTATTGGTTCAGAATTTGAGGATCTGAAACAAATAATATCACCAACGCCAGATTTTCTATATCTATTAAACCCTGCAGTGAATATTTTATAACACTCGACCACTCAATTTACTTTCACCTTCATTTTATGGCATTTAAAAAATATATCATTCCCCACAAATGTTTTTACCACAGTTAGGGATTAGGGAATAGCTAAAATCCTATCCCAAAGCCAAAACAAGAAATTAATGTCAATCTCCACAAACTGGTGGGCATTCACCTCTTATGCCGCGTACACACAATCTGATTTTTCGTCGGAAAAACCTTGGATGGTTTTTCAGACGGAATTCCACTCAAGCTTACACGCGGTCACACAAAAGTTCTCTGAACTTTTTTCCGTCAAGAATGCGGTGACGTACAACACTACGATGAGCTGAGAAAATTAAGTTCAATGCTTCTGAGCATGCGTTGAATTGTTTCCGAGCATGCGTCGGAATTTTGCGTGTCGGAATTGCTACAGCTCTCAATATTTTGTTGGCGGAAATTCCGACGGCAAAAGTCTGATGGCGCAAACACACTGTCGGAATTTTCGTTCAAAAGCTCACATCTGACTTTTGCTCTCGGAATTTCCGATCGTGTGTACAGGGCATTAGACAGCTGACACTAGAACTGGTGTCCCCATTGAGAAATGTCCTTCTCCCCCTGTTCCAGCTGACAACCACTTTCTGTTCCAGTGACAATGGAGAGGATGAACTTTACCAGCTGATACACAGACAGCACAAAACATATAAATAGGCCTCTCACCCTTGCTCCCTCCATTCAAAGTTTTTGGCCTACAGATAAGCTTTAAAGCCTAACTATGGTTAGCAAACAAAAATTTGTTAGCCGGTATTTTTTTGGGGTTGAAGAGACTTTCTATGTATCTTTTTCCTGTTTCAATATGCTTATTAAAAGGCATTTTCTATTTCAATATAACAATTTGTTACAAATAAAGATGTACAAATGGCTTATACGAATAAAAGCAGTAGAAAATACACATAAAATATTTCTACAACAGTCTATAACATACAAGATGGTAATTTTTGCATACAATATAAATCTCTTAAAGGGGAGTTCCAGCCATTTTTATGTTTATTAAAAGTCAGCAGCAACAAAAAGTGTAGCTGCTGGCTTTTAATAAACAGGCACTTACCTGCTCCAGCGCTCCAGCGACGCGCCGGCCGGGGCTCCGCTCCTCTCCCCCCCTCCCCAGCCGGCATCTTCATCTTCAGTGTGGGCACCCGGCCGTGACAGCTTTCGGCTTCACGGCCGGGCACCCACTGCGCATGCGCGAGCGGCGCGGCACTGCGCATGCGCGAGCGGCGCGGCCCGGCGCCGCGCCGTGTAATTGGCCAGGAGATCGCCTAGGACCTGTGACGTGTCCTAGGCGATCACCTACAGCAGCCACTTCCTGAAGGCGATTAAGCTTAGTCGCCTACAGGAAGGAGGAAGTGGGACAGGAAGTCCCACTCGTGCTGAAGCCCCCACTCCCCCCCCAAAAAAATTACATGCCAAATGTGGCATGTAAGGGGGAGAGGAGTGGGTTAAGAGGAAATTCCAAATTTGGGTGGAACTCCTCTTTAAGATGCATCTCCATACAGGAGACTCGTGTATATATCTAACCAACTAAGAGTCTTTGAATAGATCTTATGTCAAATCTATCCAAGTTCAATGCACTTTAAATCACATCTAACAAATAAATTCTATGTTGAAAGACATATCTGTACTGTCACTTACAAAATGGACAACTAAGAATACATTCTCAAAGGCCCACAATCACCCCCAACATATCAGATGTAATCAAATTTAGGGATGATATCGGTCAATGTGAGAAGAACTTTGGCATCTCAATCTTATCATTATAAGTCAAGTAAGTCAAAATATGGTTAAAATGAACAAAAATAATAATAATAAAAAAAATCTCAGTATACAGATGCCAAAAATAGAGCCAGATGCTGGGATAAAGTGATTCCAGAGTACATGCATAGAAGTTTCATCGTCAGTGGCCATCGAATAGCTGAAGTAAGAAAACATCGGACTCAGATAGTGTAAAAACATGGTAGCAGTGGTGAAGGATTGGCAGCTGGGACATGGACCTTACATTACTGGAGAGGAGTGCAGACCCAGGCCCATACACATTATGGCAAAAGCTACCGTGGCTCTGTGCACCCAAATGTTCCTAGTTAGGAAATTAAGTTTGACCTTTGCATGTGTGTTTAATTTATTCTACAGCCATTTATTAGTATATTTTCTTCATTTGATTAAAGTTTTAAAAGCTCTTTGTGCTTTGTAACTACAATAGTAGATTCCCATTAAAAACTGCATAGCCAGCATTCTTTTAGGCAATGTCATGGAAATGAACCACAAAAAAAAATAAAAAGAGAAAAAACTTATGTCATTGAAAAGGTCACATAGATTAGATACATGTTTCTCTTCTAATTTTTGGAATTTAAGTGCTAATACTTGTGTAGTGTGGGAATATTTTAAGATACACACCCGTAAAACAAGTGGCGTTAGTCAACTTTCCATAAAACAGGCACACTGTTGAATATAAGACAACACACAGGGTTTGTCCCTACTTACTATTTAATGAAGCAGCTGTAGTTGCTTTTTAAATAGCTGTGGTTTTTGACCGTGTAGCTGCCAGACACGTCCACCACTATATCTGCTAACACATAGCAAAGTTGAAACATCCATGTAACGCTTCTAAACAGGAAAAAATATTTTATTAATATATTTCTCAAAACATAAATCCCTTTCTGTTTGTGGCGTCATTGGTGTTTGTGGACACAATCACAATATGTTACGGACTGCAAACTTTTTATTACATTTTTTTTGTAGATTTCATAGGGACACCTGATCTACATTGACTGGTTCACTATTCATTTGGGTAAGAATACATTAAAATATGATCAACTAAAATGGAAAGTGTGGAATGTTTTATTGCTCATTTGTTGACTCATTGGAGTGTTTATTATTTTTTAAGATTATTATTATGAATTTACAGTGACTTTACATGCTCTTTTATATTTATATTATATTGTAATAAATGCAGGGATTTGTGGTATGTTTTTAGCTCATGTGTTGACTCATTGGAGTGTTTATTATTTTTTAAGATTATTATTATTATTATGAATTTATGGTGACTTTACCTGCTCTTTTATATTTATATTTTATTGTAATAAATGCAGAGATTTTCAGATCAACCACTAGAGGCATGAAAGTTTAGCTATTAAAACGAATAGAAGTGACTCAATCGCCGATATGATGTAAAACTTACAACCGCAAATAAATAAGAGATAAACAAATGATAAAAGCCGCAACTAAAATAGTGATCTAACGCTAAAAGTGAGTAAAATCATATGTAGAGTTGCGCTAAAATCAACCTGCTATTTAAAACAATTGATGATAAGGTGACTATCGAATGAAAATGTGATATATCCAGGTGGTCACATATGCTGATCCTAAAACGTGAGCAAATGAAGATCAAAGAAAATACATGTGAGGATAAACGTTCATATGGTGAGTGCAGAATCCTGATGTATATAAATATATGCACAGAAATAGTTTATATAAAAATGTCCACAGATAAAGTAAGGATAAGCTTGCCTTCTAATATACAATCCCTTCAAGGGATCCTTGCTGTTAGTGTGCAGTCCTATTCACAGGCAGACAGCTGGGAGTTTCAGGTGCTTGCACATTGATTGCTATACCGGGAATGCCTCGTGAGCTCTCAAACAAACCAGAGACAGTAAGACATAGCGCAATATGCTGTTGCTAACTGCTACATGAAAAGTGGTACAAAAACACTCACATTCAGTCAGTATGACCAACGCATAAGTACAGTACGGTCAGATACACTTCAGAGCTCCTTAGTCTCCTGTGTGTTGTCACTAGACTTCTCCCCTACGCGTTACGTCACTTGTCACGTGACTTTATCCTCACATGTATTTTCTTCGATCTTCATTTGCTCACGTATTAGGATCAGCAGATGTGACCACCTGGATATATCACATTTTCATTCGATAGTCACCTTATCATCAATTGTTCTAAATAGCAGGTTGATTTTAGCACAACTCTACATATAATTATAGCTATTAAAACGATTCTTCCCAACTGCTTAAAGTGTATTTCCACTTTTGCAGTCAAATTTGAGAAAACCCCACAATATGTTTGTTAAAGAGAATCTTTAACCTGTAAACACAATTTTTAAAGTCAGCAGCTATGAATATTGTAGCTGCTGACTTTAAAACAAACCACACACTCACGTGTCCCATGATCTAGCGATGTCCTCACTCTGATCCCTGATCTTTGCATCTCTCTGTTCCAGAATCTTAACTGTGGGCAGCCGACTTTGACTCCTTGCGGCTTCGCAGATGTCTGCCCAATGTGCATGAGTGAGTGGCACCCCAAAAATGCACCCCAAGAATGGTCCTGCAGTCTCCTGGGACCTGTGACATGTCCCAAGAGGCTGCCGGGGAAAGAGGAGGTTAAACTTCCGCTCAAATGTCCACAGTGATCCGACCGGAAGTGGTAGCAGGTACCTGTCAAAATCAGGTACCCGCTCCACCCCCCCCCAAAAAAGACAATCCAAATATGTGAAAGGAGAGGGGAGGAGGAGGAGGAAAAGCAGAACTTCCCCTTTTCTAAGGCTAGCCATGCACATTTAGATTTCAATTGATTCCCGCATCTACAGTAAACAGTATAATAATGGACTCTCTCCTTCTGGCTGTTGTATTCAGACAGCCGCAGCACCTACAGCTGCCTGAACACCCAAACAGAAGCTGCTTCTGATTGGCTGCAGTCATTGTCTGGCTGACAATTTTTCACCTGGCTCCTTTAATTATTCAATTGAAGTTTTTCAAGCTGGGTATAGCCAACATTGATACCCACAGCTTGAAATTTTTGTAGAAATTGGTCAAAATTCAAGCCATGTATCGCCAGCATAAGGTACTGCTGCCCCTGACCGCTAGCCTCATGGGTGTAATATCCTGAGATGCGGTGGCTGCATTTTCTTTAGACTTTTTCCCTTTTTTTTACCTGGAGATCTAGCCAGTAACACATTTCTTGCCCATTCACGTCTACATTCATTTGTATCACTGTATCTATGGGAGCAGCCATGGCTGTCACACAGACTGCACGTCAAGCATGTCTGACTTTCCTCTCCATTCAATTGTGGGTTGATGGGAGTATTCATTTACATAAGAAAGATAAAAATGTTATGCTTTATTTTTAACTCACAGAAAACGAATGCAACTACAACATAAGGAATGGCAAGCCACATTATTACATATTTGTTTTTGGGTTTAGTTACACTTTATTCATTCTCATTCCTCACTACACTCATTTTAGTTAGTTTTATTCATGGGCTGTCCAGCAATAGATTCCAGAGGATTAGCATTTGTGAACTTAGACATTTTACCTGCACAGCCGTCGTATCAAATCTTCGGGACGTCTCGATATTTTTCTATGAAAATCCACTTTCTCTATGCCTTGGAGAATTAAATTGTAGACCATCATCTGGTCTGGCCCAGTAAAAGGAGGGCTGGAGAGAAATATGCCAGATATGTTATGTTACACATATTATACATGAAAAATAATCCTCCCAAAGATATATATAATAACAAAAACAGAGCAGTGTTGTTAAGATTTCAACTCAGCTGCAGAAACATGTAAAGAAAACACTTTTTCTCAGTCACCATGGAAAATGAAACTAAACAAAGAAAACTTACAGCTAATATAATGTTTATTGTTGGAAATCTGCACATGGCTTCCCATGAAAACTGTCTTCTACAATGTAATGCAGACCTCTCCAACAAGGAAACTATCCAAGTTTCCCTATAGAGAGATACTAATTAAAGATGTTTCTACCAGTTTTCTTCAGATGGTCATGCAATTAAAATATATGTAAACCCAACCATCAAAATCTCATGCAACCTTTAAAGCTGCCCTGTTGCCATATATATAAGTTAAATACACTCTATAAAAAAAGGTTTGTATGTACCTTTCCAGCGGTTGGTGTGTTCACTAGTTAGTAATGGCTGACGGAATGAAACATAGCACAGTTAAGAACACACTGGGGAGAACTCATAAAAGGTGTCCTTTAGAATTCCTTTTGGGCACTGGACTGAAATTGTTGGGATTATACATACTGCTCTCTTCTTGCCTGGCCACCCATGGCGGAGCTGTAGAGGTCAATGGAGCCTGATGGGGAACTGAGAGACTAGTTCCCATCAGGTCTATCTTTCTCTTTATTGACTGTGCATGGCAGTCCAATAGGGCAATGGCTGTCAATAAGAAGTAAGACGAACCTGATAGTGTGTTTTATGAAGATTTAGCAAAAGATACATTTTTTCATGCAACCCAGGAGTGTTAACCATCCTTATACTCGGCGGAATCTGGTGTCCTTTTGTTAGCAAATATTCTTTCTCCATTGTGCAGACCCTGATCGACTTGACTACATTGCAGCCTCACTTGAGTCCAGCAAAGTAGAAGTGTCACCCGGCAGCCCTTGTCTCCTAAGCTGCCATCATCCTCAATGATAACCTCCTTCTTCTGACCCGGATCCTCTTCTGTCACCTGACTCCCTGATTGGGGTCCCAGAGCTGAGGATCTATTCTCTCATTCGGTGGCTCCATCATTTTGGTAAGCATTTCCCTAACAAGATGGATGTTTGGCAGCACTATATACTCATCAGAGTGGACACCACGGAGCCCCTGATAAGGTGGATTAACACTACCTATTATTCTTCTGGTGACTGCATTGTGGTGGAGGACTTGCACCAGCGGATGTGTGGATGTGATCCACACCTTTTTACTGATTTTCTTTGCACTTTAGCACTTTGTGGTTGGCAATTTGGAGTGTTATCCTCATTTTGGCATTATTGCATTTTGGAATATTTTTAGGACTAGCATCTTTCACGTTTTTTGAACACTTTATATATGAACTTTTTATGATATTTATTTATTTTTTATTGTGATGCTAATTTGTGGACACTCTTTTGAGTTACATGCACTTTTACAGTATCTCACAAAAGTGAGTACACCCGTCACATTTTTGTCAATATTTTATTACACCTTTTTATGTGACAACGACACTGAAGAAATTACACTTTGCTACAATGTAAAGTAGTGAGTGTATAGCTGGTATAACAGTGTAAATTTTATACCCTTAAAACTCCCCTCAACTCACACAACCATTAATGTCTAAACTGCTGGCAACAAAAGTGAGTACACCCATAAGTGAAAAGGTCCAAATTGGGCCCAATTAGCCATTTTCCCTCCCCGGTGTCATCGGACTCGTTAGTGTTACAAGGTCTTAGGTGTGAATGGGGAGCAGGTGTGTTAAATTTGCTGTTATCGCTCTCACTCTCTCATACTGGTCACTGGAAGTTTAACCACTTCCATACAGGGCTGTTATACACACATCCATACCGGGCCCATTCTGGCACTTCTCTCCTACATGTACAAATCATCATTTTTTTGCTAGAAAATTACGCAGAACCCCCAAACATTATATATGTTTTTTTAGCAGACACCCTAGGGAATAAAAGGACGGTCATTGAAACGTTTTATCTTGCACGCTATTTGCGCAATAATTTTTCAAACACCTTTTTTTTGGAAAAAAATTGTTTCATGAATTAAAAAATCAACAAAACAGTAAAGTTAGCCCAATTTTTTTGTAAAATATGAAAGATGATGTTACACCAAGTAAATAGATACCTAACATGTCACGCTTTAAAATTGCGCACACTCATGGAATGGCGCCAAACTTACTTAAAAATCTCCATAGGCAACGCTTTGAAATTTTTTACAGGTTACCAGTTTAGATTTACAGAGGAGATCTAGTGCTAGAATTGTTGCTGGCACTCTAACGCACGCGGCGATACCTCACATATGTGGTTTAAACGGCATTTACATATGTCGGCGGGACTTGCGTGTGCGTTCGCTTCTGCGCGCGAGTTAAAGGGGACAGGGGCGTTAAATTTTTTTTTTTTTATTTATTTTTTTTTTTTACATATTTATTTCTTTTTTTACACTTTTTTTTTTATTTTATTTTTTTAATTTTCACTTTTATTCCTTTTACAAGGAATGTAAACATCCCTTGTAATAGGAATGTGTGTGACAGGTCCTCTTTATGGAGAGATGCGGGGTCAATAAGACCGCACATCTCTCCTCCAGGCTGGAAAGCATGAAATCGGTGAAATTTTTTTTACCGATCTCATGCTTGCTGTTGCTTAGCAGACGCAATTGCAGCTTTGTTTACTTACGGGGACCCGGGCGTGACGTCATCACATCGCGCCCGGGTCCTCCGACGGTCATAGAGATGACTGGTGACCATCTGGTCACCAGTCATCTCTATGCTTCCTGCCAGCGCCGGACAATTCATTCTCCGGGCCCCCGATGGCACGGGAGAGCCCGGAGAAGCACCGGATGGCAGCGGGAGGGGGGGATGTCCCCTCCCGCCGCCTGTAAGAACGATCTAGTGGCGGAATCGCCGCTATGATCGTTCTTACGTTGTGCAGAATCGCCGGCAGAATAGAACGATATCTGAATGATGCCTCTAGCTGCAGGCATCATTCAGATATCCCCCCACAAAGCCCAGGACGTCACATGACGTCCACCCGGATCGAGGAGGGGTTCCTGCCGCCGTCATTTCACAATGACGCTGTAGGGAAGTGGTTAACATGGCACCTCATGGGAAAGAACTCTCCAAGAATCTGAAAAAATAATAATTGTTGCTCTACATAAAGATGGCCTAGGCTATAAGAAGTTTGCCAAGACCCTGAAACTGAGCTGCAGCACGGTGGCTAAGACCATACAACAGTTTAACAGGACAGGTTCCACTCAGAACAGGCCTCGCCATGGTTGACCAAAGAAGTTGAGTGCACATGCTCAGCGTCATATCCAGAGGTTGTCTTTGGGAAATAGACGTATGTAACAGCAATGGAGAAACGGGAGTGAATCACAACTGTGGATACAAGGACCTCAATGCACTTCTGTATGCGACAACTCAGTATTAGCCTTAGGCGTCACTCCTAGCAACAGGAGTTTGGGGGGTCTCTACATCATCTTACTGTCACATATAGAAGGGCGTTGATTTACTAAGGATGGAAGCATTACAACATGCGACCAGACCTTAGCGATTAAAATATATATTTTAGTTTCAAGGACTATATTCCAATACACCACTACATGCGCGTGATTACAGTAAGGAACCCCAGGAGTTTGGAGGTTCTCTACATGATATCACCTGCATCATGCAGGGATGTATTAGGTTACTAAGGGAGATGCGACGAAAAAAGCATCAACCCTTAGCCAAGAAAAGTTTTAAGGAGAACAAGTTCGAACTATTAGGCCGAGGCATAAGACATTTGTACTTATGCCAAGCTCGTATTACTTGAGAGTTGTAGTAACAACTGGGTACTTGTATACTGCACGTACTACAGTAACGTAATAGCAGCTGCGTATACGTAATAAAGTAGTTTAGGTAATTACAGTAGCATACTTGAAGTAATTCCTATTGAGACATTAGTATTGCCTGAGAGAGACAGTATAGCTCAGGTATGTAGTATGCATAGATGAGAAAATTATAGCTGTATATATTAGATAGACATAGCAATGGCATCTTGTAGGTTTCTGAGCCTTTAAGTTAGTATTTAGGATTTAGCATAGTAGTATCTCCCATATAACATGTTGATAAGCAGACGGCATATGAAGTAACATTATGGTAGCAGTTGAAACACTCATAGTAGATCTTCTATAGCAGTAGAAATGTAACAAGGTTACTTATCCGTTTGTAGCTTCTACAGATTGGAGACAAAGTTCTCATGAAGGAGGATGGTTGCCAAATGCCCTGTAGTTGGTTTGCAGAGAGCTGTATTGCAGAGAAGACATCAGCAGCAAAGGAGTAGTGGTTTTCAGAAACGGCGTTGCAGCATAGGGAGCTCAAGAAGGGGCTGGTGTAACAGGGCCTCCATGTTGACAAGCTGTTGCACTTATAAGACGCACTTCCGCATTCCAGGCTGGACCGCATCACGGCGCCGGGCGATGACGTCATTGCACGAGCACCGTATGCATTCCACCATGGAACACATTACGGCGCTGAAGCTCCCCGACAGCCAGAGGAAGAGTAGCGCAGCGGCGCTTGTTACAGCGTATGAGTGCTGCCAGCATTGCTGCAGAGGTTGAAGGAGTTGGGGGTCAGCCTGTCAGTGCTCAGACCATACACCTCACACTGAATCAAATTGGTCTGCATGACTGTCATCCCCGAAGGAAGCCTTCTAAAGATGATGTACAAGAAAGCCTGCAAACAGTTTGCTGAAGACAAACACACTAAGGACATGGATTACTGGAACCATATCCTGTGGTCTGACAAAGATAAATTAGGTTCAGATGGTGTCAAGCTTGTGTGGCAGCAACCAGGTAAGGAGTACGAAGAAATGTGTGTCTTGCCTACAGTTAAGCATGGTGGTGGGAGTGTCATGGTCTGGGGATGCATGAGTGCTGCCGACACTGGGGAGCTACAGTTCATTGAGGGAACCATGAATGCCAACATGTACTGTGAAATACTGAAGCAGAGCATGATCTCCTCCCTTTGGAGACTGGGCCGCAGGCCGCAATTTATGGTTTATTAGTGCTGCACTTCCTGCTTGATTTGATTGTTTGTTGGGTGGTCACCTATTTAGTGCAAGACATTCTTTGTTTCAGGTTTTAGCGCTCACTGTTTTCTTTTTATGGTTTCTCCATTGCAAACCAATCTTAAAAAACACTAAATGTCTGTTAATAGAAAAGGTGTGTCCTTTGTGGCATAACCAACATATAGGCTGGTATCCTCACAAAAAAAGGAGGGCCAGCCCCAGAGGGGAAAGTTTTAACTGATCTGCTTACACAAGTTCAATGTAAGAAAAAAGCCTTTCTCTCATCCTTTTACTCACTTTTTCCTTCTCACTTTTCTTGAAAAACACAGTTTTAGGTAAACTGGTGGTCAAGCAATTGTTCCAGTTTATCCTTGCTTGTCCTCACTTTCCTTGAAAAACACTCTCTAGGGTAAATTGGGGGCAAAGCACACTCACATCTATGTTTATTGCCTTTCAGGGACTCATCTGGGGAGAGATGGAGCAGAGCTTCTTCACTTAGCAATATGAATGTTGACTTAATAAATCAAGTAAAATTGTGTCCATTAATTTAAACATGGGCAAGTAAGATTTTATTTAATTCCCCTGGCACATGATTGCATATTTAATGTGAACTTAGCTTCACCATATTTATATTTATAAGTATTCAATTTGACAAATGAACATGCTTTACTTCTTCAGTTAATAAACCCCATTATAATTATTGGGAAATTCCCATGCCATATTTCCCACACTCTGATCCCATATTTCATTAATTAATTAATTTTGATAAAAGTTTGGAATGTTCAGACTGTGGTCTGGTAATGTTTAATGCATAGTCACAGACTGCAGCATATGTACTTTACACCAATTTACAAAATAAACTTTTCGGCAATAATAGGAGGCAGTTGTGTAGTCACAATTAAACATGAAAGCAGATGTCACATCATTAACAAGCTATTGAAGAGCACATAAAAGGTTATTGAAGATTATTAGGTCTTCTAGGTCTTTTATTATTATTATGTCTTTTTTTTCCCCAAGGAAAAAACTTCCCTTTGATACACTAGTGACACCCACAGGCTTTTTACCATAATTAAAAGGTTCAATTCAAAAAGATTTTCACAAGGAGAATTGTCTTTTTTTTAGCCATGTGACTGTAATTTTCAAATCTCATTGGACTGGTGAGTTGGCCCACTCTTTTCAGCTATAACAGCTTCAACTCTTCTGGGAAGACTGTCCACAAGGTTTAGGAGTGTGTCTATGGGAATGTTTGACCATTCTTTCAGAAGGGAATTTCAGAGGTCAGGTACTGATGTTGGACAAGAAGGATTGGCTCACAGTCTCCGCAAAGGTGTTCAATCGGGTTGAAGTCAGCCAGGCCAGTCAGCCAGGCCAGTCAAGTTCCTCCACACTAAACTCACTTTTTGGTAAATGGGTAGGAATACAATGTATCCCATACTCATTCACATGGGGGGCCGGGATCTAGGGGGCCCTTTGTTAAGGGGGGTTCCAGATTCCGATAAGCCAAAGCCCAGGGTTGTGGGGAAGAGACCCTTTTTCCCATCACCATGGGGACAAGGTGCTTTGGGGCAGGGGTGCAGAGCAACACTAGTCCTAACTAACGGTCACTTGAATACATCTGTAAAAACAGAGGGAGCATACATTTCACTACGTTCTCTGTATACAGATTGTCATCTCTCCCTATCCTGTCCATAAAAGTTACAACATACACTGGCAATATGCCTACTGCAAACCCCCATTTTTTGTAAGGGGGCTGATTTATCAAATTCCCCCCCAGTATTTGTCTTTCTAAGCCTGCTGACCATGGGTCATCAATTCTATGCAGTGCATTATGGGTTTAAAAAGATTCTACGTGGCAAAATCTCACATACGTTTGGAAGTGAATGCAATCCAGAACAATTAGATTTGCCACAAAACCACAATTGTCTCAATGTCTCTATTCTATGCAAAATTTTACTTCTTTAAAATTCGACTTTAAACTGGTTGGTTTCTTTTATTTTGCCATCCTTTAATAATTTGGCCCCATACGTTTTCACTGGTGCCACTTACATTTTCCCCAAATGCCTTGTACAGATTTTTTCTCCAATAAATTATGATAAATTGTTGTCACCATTATGAGATAGAAAACTAAAATGAAGTCCAATGTTACACATGAATACACAGTAGCAAATACATATTAATTTACAAAACAGAATAATATTTATTATAATACCACTTACCTTCCTGTGAGTAGTTCATATAATAATATGCCAAGTGACCAAAAATCAACACTGAAGCTGTGGCCTCTATTTAAAATGACTTCTGGAGCAACATATTCTGGTGTCCCACAGAACGTCCATGTTTTTTGGCCAGAAAAGAGCTTCTTAGCGAATCCAAAATCAACCTAAGGCGTGAAATATATACAGAAAGTGTTCTGAATTAGCCTTTCTTGTCTTTTATCAGGAATTCCTGTAAGCCATCTGGCATACTGAGGATAAAAACTAGATTAGTGCTCTGTGTGAGATTTCAAAGGGTAGCTGCATGATGTCCACATACTATCTTAACAAATTCTGCTGTTCTCTAAGCATAATTCCAGTTACAGTGCAGGCCACTTGCTGTGCTACATTGTTACTTACATGTGTCATCTTTAAACAATGCTTCTTTCTTTAAAAATGTATTTGCATTCAAGAGGGTCAGTATATAGCATTTCCCCTTTCTTCAATGCTTGCAGAAGAAATGCATAAAGTATGCAGGTACTGCACTACTAATTGTGGTGAGATGGAAGAAGGTTAGAGAGGTCAAAGTGGACCAAGCAATAAAAACATAACCCCTGTCGATTAACTTCCATAAAAAAATTGGAAGAAAATAATAAAGATGGCATTTTGTGTGGCATTGATGTCACACAGAAATCCTGTGGGATCCTGAAAAAAATAAACGAAGGAGGTTATTTACTAAAACTGGAGCGTGCAACATCTGGTGCAACTCTGCATAGAAACCAATCAGCTTTCAGTTTTTTTTGCCAGGGCTTAATTGAACAAGCTGAAGTTAGAAACTGATTAACTACCATGTACAGCTGCACCAGATTCTGATTGTGTGGGAGGAGCTACAATTCCCCTCAGAGCTGTGTGGGAGGAGCTATAATTCCTGTCAGCATTGCCAGGAAACCAATGTTTATGCAGGCTCTAAGCACAGACCAGAGTTTTTTGCCTCTCCTAAATACTTGTCATTCTTCAAATAGTCGTATTTTAAAAACTACAAATCGTACAGCGAAGAGCTTAATATTGTGAGAACCACAAGACCCAGACCTACATTTTAGATGTATAGTATGTCTCTGACATATTACAATTGAAGGCACAGTCGCAGTTTAGATATTGCCCTTTAAATTTTAGGTGTCTAGACTGTAATTTCAATGAATGTCTATGGATGGCTGAGTTGCAAACAAATTGTCATATTGTGAAAACGGTCAGGACTATGGCTTAGGCATGGACATGAGGGAGTGGTGGCAGTTTAGAAATCATGTCCTTATTTTTCAGTTTTTGTCAGCTCACACTCTAGTTTTATTCATTCCTATGGGACAAATTTTGCAGCAAAAACAACAATATTTCGTGAACGATTCCATTCCACAAAGTAATAGCCCACCAATCGGGAACAATCCGCACGTTTCGGTATATTACTTGTCTATGTAGTCTAAAAACTGTGGGAGGAGCTAGGGTGGTAAATTTGGCTATAATAATAATAATAATAATATATATGTGAGATAACAATAAGTGTAGGGTCCAATATAACTCAGCTGGCAGTGTGGCTCACTGGTCTGAAGTCACTGTAGAAGGTGCTGATGAAGGCCTGGGTTCACATCCCGCTGCTGCCAGCTTTTTTTTTTACTTTGTTTTTTAAGAGGAACTGCAGTCTGCTCACATAATTAGTGGGAATGCTTCAGCAATATCATTTTTGGAAAAAAAAAAAAATTTGAAAAAAAAATAATAATAAACAAATTATAATTTTTGGATTTTTTTGGTGGGGGAGGAGTTAGGCATTGGTTTCCTGGCATTGCCAGGAAACCAATGTTTATGCAGGCTCTAAGCATTAATTCTTTCATTGGTTTCCTGGCTTCGGTTTTTGTAAATCTCCTCCTGTGTATCTGTCAGGGAAGGCTTGCCCATAGAACAAAGACATTTTCCAGGCGCATATGTATGTGCATGCGCAGGTCGGCACCAGGCTGGGCAGATGTGCACAACCAGGCGTGTGCCTTGGTCTACAGCTTCTGTGTGCTATGTTCCTGACACCCGTGTTTTGACCTCTAATCCTGACCCGGCTTGCTCACAACCATGCTTGTCTGCTACCTGCCCTGACCTCAGCTTGTCCTAGGATTCTGCTTCTGCCTCCTGTTCTTGTCTGATCTACTTACCTGCTGACACTGGCTTGTCATCCCGACTATCCAGCTGCCTGATGTTTATGCCTGACTCTTACCGACCTGGCTTGCCTGACCCTGCATCCTGCTCATCCAGCCTACTACAGCTGTTCAGTCCAACAAGCTTACATCTGGCTCCATCTTCCTGCTGTACATCCACAGTCTGCACCAGCCAAGCTCCATGCCATATCATCTGCCACCAGCCTGTTCTGCTGCAACATCCACCTGCTGACTGCTGCTACCAATGCAGAGTACTGCACTGATCTCAGGCATTCATACCCCGCCGTGTTCCCGTGGCTGTTGTCTCACTACCAGTAGTCCCCGAAGCCGGGGCTTCTTCTTCACCTTAGGCTTACTTACCATGTTTGTGACAGTATCCAAAGTCTTGCAAGAATGTGCTGCTATACATTCACATGGGCATCAGTAGTATTACTCAGCCTTTCCTGGGATGCAAAGCTCATGAGATCATGTAGGAGTGTTTTCTTGCTACCTTTAGTATCCTCAACTTTCCCAAGATTCCAACAAATTTTATTAAAATTTGTTCCTGTTTAACTCTTTATTAACCCCTTTTAATAAGTAATATTAAATCACCATTTTTGCTACTGCCATGACCACTGCCCGAGGTTTCCTGTTCCAGGTTAACTCCTTTCTCCTGCAGCATTCTATAGATCCACCCTTGCATGCAGGGACTAAACTTGTTTCTCCTCACATTGTCTGCATCAATTGAAACACACAGCACCATAGACTAGGATAGCAAGACACTCTTCTGCTCCATTCTCTTCCTCCCTCTCTTCTCCAAGCTAATAGACTTACTGCACACTGCGTTGTGCATGATTAACTTTTTGTATGAAAACTGAAAGTTGTTCAGGGGAGCAGCACTAATAGAGCAGAAGTGATTAACATTGACATTTGCAAGTGCTGTACTAATTTCAACAACTAATTTAGTTTACTGTCATTATCTTTCTACTATATTTTGATCATTTTTTTCTATTTCGTTAAACCATTAATATTAAAAAAAAATTGTAATTATTTTGTTTCTTATTTTTTTCTTAGCGTCTAAATAAAAACTTCACAGAATCTAAAAATATCTTTGAAATCTTTGTACCAGAAATGTAAGTGTCATTATATGAACACACAGAGCCAGCTCGGGGGCAAGCACGCATGAGTGTCTCCATTGTCAACGGCTTGCTATGGTGGGCAGCCGGCAGAGGGAAGAGCCAGGAGCTTGGAAGGAGGACCTACAAAGGAGAGGATTGGGGCAGCTCTGTTCAAAGGCATTGCAGGTAAGTATAACATGTGTGTTATTAAAAAAATAAGGGTTTGCAATCGCGTTAGGAAATTACAGTTATTGCCAAATAAACAGGCCCTTACCAGAAATGTAAAAATTGCTTGTATATAAGTGTGAGAGATAAAATTATTAGATAATCTCGCATATCACTTACTATTTAATCTCTACTGAACGCACAATAAAATATGCAGAATGTAAACTTACCAGTTTTACATAGCCTTCTGAGTCTAGAAGTAGATTTTCTGGCTTTAAATCTCGGTACATGACACCTATGCGATGCAGATACTCAAAAGCCTCAGTTACGCATCCAACGCAAAATTTAGCAGTCATCTCATCGAAGCTTCCTCTGGGAACAAAGTCAACATTTATTTTCAAGTGTTTTCAATTTTAATCATCATTTTGACATTACACATGTGCCACATGAAGTGCTTAAACATTTCAATTTCTAGTGCCCACACAGTGATTTTGCCAAATGTAATTTTCAGACAGATCCAAGAAATGATTAATTTACCGTAATCCACAAATTAAATGAAATTACATTTTTAAAAGAACTCTTTGATCTTTTCCAAGTGCTTTGAGACTTCATGTAAAAGTCACTTAAGGCCTCATAAGTATTTTTTGACAACCAGAAGGCGAATGTTTGTGAAATTAGTGTTTTACTATTTCTTTTTGTTGTACTTTGGAGAGTATTACCTGTCTTTATAATAATCAATGTACATGTTCTATAAAACCAGGAATAATATAGTAGCCCATACAGTGGCGGTACGTCCATTAACAGGTTCCCGACCGGGTCACGTCTTTTTACGGGGCAGAATGGCACCCCTGCGCGAAACTCCATACGAGTATGGGGTTCCTTTTAGGAGCCACCAGAGGGCGTGTGCACCCCACCGGAGGCACCCGCGCCCCCGCTGCACAGCAGGCGCTATCACCGCTGGTTACGGGTGATCACGTGCAAGAGAGCTAGCACAAGGATTTGTAAGTGTAAACACACAAATCCCTGTTCTGTCAGGGCAGAGGAGACATCTCATTTGTTTCTACTAAGTAGGAACAACGATATCCCCTAGTCAGTCCTTTCCACATACAGTTAGAACACACTGAGGGAACACACATTTTACCCCTGATCACCCCCTAGTGTTAACCCCTTCCCTGTTAGTAACATTTACACAGTATTTATAGCACTGATTGTTGTATAAATGTTAGTGGTCCCAAAAATAGTGTCAAAAGAGTCCGATCTATCTGTCGCAATGTCACAGTACTGTAGATCACTGCCATTACTAGTAAAAATAATAATAATAATAATAATAATAATGTCATACAATTTGCCTTAAATCTTACTTATAGTTTGTAGATGATATAACTTTTGCGCAAACCAATCAATATATGCTTATTGCATTTTTTTTTACCAAAAATATGTAGAAGAATACATATCGGCCTAAAATGATGAAGAAATTAATTTTTTGGTGCTACGATTGGACGCTTATCGGGAGGAGACACACGGAGGACACAGAAGCCACTGTATGACACGCTGCAAGGTACCACCGCTCGCTGCCATCACTCACATGCATGACCCGCCACAGAGACAGGGTAAGTGCCAGGCAGACAGTGAGCGGGCAGGGGGGTCACAGTGGTTATTTGATGGGCACAGTAGTAGCATTTAATGTGGCACTATTTGATAGGCACATTGGCAGCATTTGATAGGCACAGTGACAGCATTTGATGGGGCACTATTTGATGGACACATTGGCAGCATTTGGTGGGCACAGTGGCAGCATTTGATGGGGCACAGTGGCAGCATTTGATGGGCACAGGGGCAGCATTTGATGGGGCACAGTGGCTGCATTTGATGGGCGCAGTGGCTGTGTTTGATGGGCGCAGTGGCTGTGTTTGATGGCACAGTGGCTGTATTTGATGGGCACAGTAGCTGCATTTGATGGCACAGTGGCTGTGTTTGATGGGCACAGTGGCTGCATTTGATGGGCACAGTGAGGCTGCAATTGATGTTTTTTTTCAGTTTGTTTGCCCCCCCAAAAAATTGGGGCACCAGCCGTCACTGAACCCATAACACCTTCTAGGGTTAATGACTAATATTGATATCACCATAGACTATTGATGATTACTATTAATGATTGTACAGCCATACGTACTGTGTGTAATAAAATGTTTTCTTGGTTTGTTAACATCTGCAAAACGAAATAAAAATGTATAAAAAAAAACTGGAATAAAAGTAGAAAAGAAATTCAGAGTAGATGTAATTTGTCATTTTTTAGTTTACATTTAATTGTTTCTTCACTAAAACCCTGCACGTTTATTCCATGTTTAATCCTTTTCTTTTACTGTATTGCACATACATATAAATAGACAAAAAATTGAAACATAAATACAAGATTTAGAACAGTGTAAAAAATCCTGAATGATACCTAAGTATTTACCTATCTCTTAAGAGACTCCAAAGTTCTCCCCCCAGACAAGCTTCCAGCAGGAGATATACGTATTTTGAATCTTTAAAGGTTCGGTATAATCTGAAAGTATATATTGGCTCATTATTAGCTTGTACTTAAAGTGACTGTAAATCTTGTAAAACAACCCATTCAGTTTAAAAGAGAAATGAAAGGCAAACATTGTTGTATAGATATAAAAAACATTATAAATACCCTTTTTTACCTTTTATTATAACTGATCACATCCCCTCTGTTATAAGCTGCATACGAACTGGGGGAGGGGAAACAGCAGCACACTGAGCTTCCCAGTTAATGGTGTATGTCAGAATAAGTCTGGTCATTGGAAGAGAACTGCTGTGCTCTCCTACTTAGTGTGGTCAGTTTTTCTTATAAAAGTGACATCCTGGGGATGATTTGCTAAAGGCGAAAAGCCTTTTCACTTTGTATGGGAATATTCACTTTGCAGTGGAATTTTCCCTCACCTTGGTAAATAAGGTGAAGCTTTGTTGACTTCCATCATCCAGTCATGTACAAATGTTCCCTTATTTCCTGTCCCAGCAAAATAATGTCATAAGGGCAGGAGGTGACAGGGTCTCTATCTGATGTGAGCAGAGACAGTAACAAAAGTGCATTTATAGGGGTCTTTATTGCTCTCTATGTCTTCCTCTCTTAGTAACATCAGAACACACTCCTTTTTGGTGGGCAGGAATTAATGGAAAGTTTACCCAATGAGGAAACAGGCAGCTGTAAAAACTTGGCAGAGCTTTTTGACTCTGGTTCACTCTATTAAAATAATAATAAAAAAAAAGTTTTACCAAGGGTTGGGCTTTAAGTTGATTTTTAAGGTGCCCTCTTCTCATAAGTAATATGCATGTAAATCATAAATTCTGAACTTTTTTAAGGGCATTGTTTTCATCAGACTGGCTTTCCCTCCATGCATGTAGCTCAAAATACATTCTGAATGCATATGAAGCCATTCTGCACTTCCCCATCTACAAAAATGTGTCTTTTTGTTGAATAATTACTTATTTGATATGATGCTGGCAGCTGTGCATGAAATAAATAAAAATACAGTATAGCCTATTAAAAACGCTGTATAAAAACATATTTACGGTAACTATAATATTGTTAGGAAGCATGCAATGATCAATGATCACACAAACACGTACTTTACTATAAATGGTGAATTAGCTTCTTCTAGTATATTCTTTTCAGAGTGGATATGTTCTTGTTGTCTGTTATCCACAATATGCTTCTTCTTAATGCATTTCATAGCAAATGCTAAGTTCTCATTTTTCACTTTTACCTACAAATGCGAGAATCAACCAGTATTTTATTTTTATTTTGTTTTTATTATCATGTTATAATTCATCACTTATCCTAGTCTCTATATTGGAAAATTCAAAAGTTAATAATCTATGAGTAAGCAAAATTACATATTGCATATTTTGCCCTTCTTAAAATGCTAGTTACCTGGTGTCACATTGATCCCCTGGCTTCAGTACTTCCTAAACCAGATTAGGAGTTATGACTTTAGAAGTCAAAGGGAACCTCTGTATGTGCAGGAACATTATGAATAGGCTTCTAATGCCCTAAGGCACAAGTGTCGAACACAAGGCCCACGGGACGAATCCGGGTGCCCCCCCTTTTCCTTCCTGCAGCTGCAGAATCACCCTTGCCTCTACCCCCATCGAAACAGTCTTTAGCAGAGAGGAGGACAAAATCATTCCATGCAGCCGCAGAGAGGCTCATATTTGCCCCCCCCCCCCCACCTCAGCAGTTGGCAGCACAGGGAAGGACAGAACTCCTCATATAGATCCCTCGACTATCTATGCAGCCACAACATTAAGTTCTCTCAGGCGTGCCTCCCCAGTTCTCCTGACTGTGCTCACTCACCAGCCCTCCTGGCTGCGACCAGTTGTCCTCCCTGGAGACTTTTAGAAGTGTTCTCTCCCGCTGTCCTCTACTTGCTCTCCCATGTGCCTCTCCTTCCAGCATCTCTTTACTCCTCATGGATGCGCCTGAGCCCCAGCCCCCCCCCCCCCAACTGGGGAGCTCCATGTGGGCCCAAACAGCCTCTACACTCTCTTACTCCAGCTCTTCCACCCGACAACTCCTCCCCAGCTGAGCTTATCCCAGGTATTTAAGGAGGCCTGCCCCCTGCCATTCCAAGTTGGGGATTAGTCAAGGCTCCTAGGACACCCCAGTGATGCTACATGTGAGTCACCCAGCCCTGCCCTGAGCCACTCCCAGCCCTGCCCTGAGCCACTCCCAGCCCTGAATGAAAACAAACAGGCCTACATTTTCCTACACTTCAAGAAAAATAATCACTCTAGCACCTACCTAACTAGAGGGTGTTACACATTTATATAGCCTTACAGATACATCTGGCCATTTGAGGATGACCATAATGCTGATGCGCCCCACAATGAAATTGAGTTTGACACCCTTGCCCCGAGGTGTACACAGGGTGATTACATCATTGCTGTACTGGTCCAGCATGTGTGATATAGTACTTTCCTGAAAATTTATGTTACTAATGCTTCTTTACATTTTTACTTTTGTTTTTTTAATTGAAGTTTGGAAGGGGTTTTGCCGAAAATGAAATGTGACATTAAAATTATCTAAGTGCTCTTAAAAGGCAGTGAAATGAAAACACACATACACTGTATATATAGACTCATTATACAAAGCTAAAATACCAGGATAAGGTCCCTATTTTATAAAAAAAGTACCAGTTATTTTCAGTCCAGTAATATTTGAAAATTACAATCACATGGCTGAAAATAAAAAACCTTGTGTAAAACTTTGTCAATCGAGCCTATAATTGGATGTAAACATGATCACAGAATTAGGAAACAACAAAATCAACACCATAATCCCCAACAATCTCAGTTATAAAGAATGTCTTATTGGTTTAGATGGAATACTTGAACACGGAAACCACTGAACTGGACATTTTTCAGAAGAAGCATTAATACAAATGTT
Source organism: Rana temporaria (assembly GCF_905171775.1). Classification (NCBI taxonomy): domain Eukaryota; kingdom Metazoa; phylum Chordata; class Amphibia; order Anura; family Ranidae; genus Rana; species Rana temporaria. Next base: position 420,315,839 of record NC_053489.1, read on the forward strand.
AAATGCAGTAGTAGAAGAACAGGGCACATCTCTATGTATATCTATGTTTTATATTTGTTGTGTTGTATTACCAATAATATAAAAATTTTAAGAACAAAATCTCTTACAAGTTCCACTCGTCCGAACCCACCAACACCCAGTGTGGTGATAACCTCTAGGTCATTAAATGGTGATGAAGAGCAAAGTCTAAAAGCTCTTTCTTTCATCTGTATTGTTTCCAGTGACAATACTCTCTCAAGTTGTCCTTCTGTGGACTTCCTAAAGAAATAAAGAAAAGGTTTTGTACATAAGATAAAATTACAACTTAACAGAGTATAAACATTAAAATTTTCAGCCTTACTATTTTTGGGTACAGTACATGTGTAGGAGAGTCATCATTTGAACCTATGCTTCAGGCAAATACATTACTCCAAAGGCTACTTCTTCTTGGAGAAATGTTATCCATAGTTTAACGTGTGTATGTCTAAAAAATATCACCCTTAGCTGTAGTTTAAGGTGTGTGTATATATTTTGAGAAATTTCAACTATACCACGTCCGAAGCAGGCTTACAATTTTATTCTATTTAGTTAGCCACTAAAAGTAAACACTTCATAATAGAAAATCAATTTTAAAAATCCACCTCATAAACCGCACAGTAGGTGTGCATATCCAAGGACTCAAATGCAGAGATATCATAAATACAGTTTACAAAAGCTAAATGTTGGATAGTTTACTTTTTAAATATAATGTCACTGGAAACAGCTAAACTCAATAATTGGAGGGATGTCAGCCTACTTTTTTGCCATTCAGGTAGATGTGGTTGTTGGGTGGCTACATATTTTTGGTCACAGCATGTTAGATACCACTGTTAAAGGAGTTGTAAAGGAAAACATTTTTTTGCCTAAAATTAATGTCTGCATGGTAGACAGACAGAATAGTGTAATGATTCTGTTAAAAAACGAGTAAATACCTATTAAATTCCTTCATCTATATCACCTCGGGCGTTCTAGTTTCTGTTCTCTCATTCACTTCCTGGTTTGCGGCGCTCGTTCATGTAAGAACTACATTTCCCAGTATGCATTGCGGCACGCCCAGTAATTCACACCTCCTTGAAGTCTCTAACACGTAGAGAGCGTCCTGCCTCACAGATGTAGTTCCCAGGAGGGGGCAAGCATGTTACTGACCACCGCAGTAAAGCCTCCCTTCATGGTGGTGAGTAACAATCAGACAAGCAGGAAGTGAACAGAACAGAGAAGAAATAGAGCAAATTCTAAGCAAAAACGAACAATGAGGAAGTGAAAAGAGGAACGTCTGCAGGTAAAGGATGCTTATTATGAAAAAAATGTTTTTTTTCCTTTACAACCCCTTTACAACCCCTTTAAACCTTTCATTACTGACCTGCATGGTTGCATACTTTTATTGAATAAACCTTGTGGACACAAGCTTTAACTGCATCATATAGAATCTAAAAACAAGTTTATTCAATAAAAGTATGCAACCATGCAGTTCAGTAATGAAAGGGTTAACAGTGGTATCTAACACACTGTGACCAAAAATATGTAGACACCAACAGCCACTTCTACCTGAATGGCAAAAAAGTATGCTGACATCCCTCCAAGTTATTGAGTTTAGCTGTTTCTAGTGAAGGGTGCTGTTAATACTACAGCATACAAAGTTATCTTAGACAATTGTACACATTGAACTTTTTTGCCAATAGTTTGGAGAAGGTCCTTTTGTGTCCCAGTGTGATTGTGTCTTTGTACACAAAGCCAATTGTATAAAACATTGTTTTGGTATGAGTTTTGTGTAGAGGAACCTTACTGGTTTTCACGGAGCCCTGACCTCAACCCTAATGACCAACTTTGGGATGAATTAATAACAACAGTTATGAGACAAATTTTCTCGAATGCTCCTCTGGCTGGATGGGCACAAATTCCCACGGACACAAAATCTTGTGGAAAGCCTGCCCAGAAAAATTAAGGCTGCTATACAGAGACTTAAAAAAGTATTCATACTTTTTGAAATAATACACATTTTGACATGGTCCAAGCAAAAATGTAAATGTATTTTATTGTGATTTTATATGACAGATCAACACAAAGTGGCACATAATTGTGAAGTGAAAGGAAAATGATAAATGGGTTTCCAATGTGTGAAAAGTGTGGTGTGCATTTGTATTCAGCCCTCTTTACTCTGATACTCTAAAATCTAATCTACTAAAATCGATTGGAACCAATTTCCTTCAGAAGTCACCTAATTAATAAATAGAGCCCACATGTGTGTAATTTAATCTCAGTATAAATACAGCTGTTCTGTTAAGCCCTCAGAGATTTGTTAGAGAACCTTAGTGAACAAATAGCATCATGAAGACCAAGGAACACACCAGACAGGTCAGGGATAAAGTTGTGGAGCAGTTTAAAGAAGGGTTAGGCTATAAAAAAAAAAATACCAAGCTTTGAACATCTCATGGAGCACTGTTCAAGCCATCATCTGAAAAGGAAAGAGCATGGCACAACTGCAAACCTACCAAGACATGGCCGTCTACCAAAACTGAAAGGCGGGCAAGGAGAGCATTAATCAGAGAAGCAGCCAAGGCCCATGGTAACTCTGGAGGAGCTACAGAGATTCACAGCTCAGGTGAGACAACAATTAGTTGTACACTCCACAAATCTGGTCTTTATGGAAGAGTGACAAGAAGAAAGCCATTGTTAAAAGAAAGCCACAAGAAGTCCCATTTGTACTTTGCTAGTAGCCATGTGGGAGACACAGCAAACATGGGGAAACAGGTGCTCTGGTCAGATGACACCAAAATGTTACTTTTTGTCCTAAAAGTAAAACACTATGTGTGGCGGAAAACTAACACTGCACATCACGGTGAATACACCTTCCCACTGTGAAACATAATGATGGCAGCATCATGTTGTGGGGATGCTTTTGTTAAGCAAGGACAGGGAAGCTGGTCAGAGTTGATTGGGAAGATGGATGGAGCCAAATACAGAGCAATCTTAGAAGAAAACCTGTTAGAGTCTGCAAAAGACTTGAGACTGGGGCTGTCAGGGACCTGCCAATAGGCTCCGGCGTGCACGCATGCGCACACATACTAATGGTCAGAATCAAAACCAGTCACCTATTCATGTGCGCAGGCGCGCCTCACATGCACACGGATATGTGCCAAATGCGCGCATCTGCCCGCCAAATGTGCGCGCGCGTATGCGCGAGCATGTGCCTACTACACGCGCACGTGCACGATGGCGGGAACGCGCACGTGCTCGTTGATGCGCGATTGGCGCCACTCAGCCTTTAAAAAGCTAGCAGCTGCAGTGACACTTTGCTGTCTGATCTGCAGCGTTGTATCAGTGAAATCTGTGACCTGTTGTAACCTGTTACCTCAAACCGACCCGGCTCCGTCTGACCATCCGACCCTCTCCACTCCGACCCCTGGCTTGCTCTGACTCCGCTCTGCTCTCCTGCCCACCGTTACCAGACCCTGTGCCTGAATCTGACTATGCTTGCTTAACCCACCTGATTATCTGCTTACCCGGTTTGCTTCACCAGCTTCTGCTATCCAGTGCCTGTCCCAGCTCCAGAGACGCTGTCTCCTGCAACCACCGTCCCGAAGGACCACCAACCGTGCCAAGCTGCTATCATCACCAGGCACTCCTACCTCGCCGTGCTCCAGAACTTGCTGTCCCAACTCCAGCAGCTCCAGAGCCGGGGCTGTAAGAGAGGCCTCCTCCTGCACACTAGGCTCTGGCTACAAGGTACATTCCAGTACATAACAGGGGCAGAGGTTCACCTTCCAGCAGGACAACGACCCAAACATACAGCCAGAGCTACAATGGAATGGTTTAGTTCAAAGCATATTCATGTGTTAGAATGGCTCAATCAATGTCCAGACCTATATCCAATTTAGAATCTGTGGTGAGACTTGAAAATTGCTGTTCCATCTAATCTGACAGAGCTTGAGCTATTTTGCAAAGAAGAATGGCCAAAAATTTCACTCTCTAGATGTGCAAAGCTGGTAGAGACATCCCCAAAAAGACTTGCAGCTGTAATTGTGGGGAAAGGTGGTTCTACAAAGTATTGACTCAAGCGCTCGGCGTTTCTCGGCAAAAACCAGCAAGAAACTTGCTGTTTTTTTTATTTTTTTCAGAGGAAACCGGTCGTGTGTACACTTTTCGACGAGAAAACTGTCGAGGATCTCGTTGAGCCAAAAAGAGAGCATGTCTTCTTTTTCCTCAACGGGAATGGGGAAATTTGGCTCGCTGAGATCCTCGACAGCCTAACAAGGATCTCGACGAGCAAAACGATGTGTTTCGCCCGTCGAGTTTCTCGGTCATGTGTACGAGGCTTAAGGGGGGCTGAATACAAATGCACGCCACACTTTTCACATATTTATTTGTAAAAAAAAATTGAAAATCATTTATAATTTTCCTTCCACTTCACAATGATGTGCCACTTTGTGTTGGTCTATCACATAAAATCCCAATAAAATACATTTAGGTTGGAACATGACAAAATATAGAAAATTTCAAGGGGTTTGAATACTTTTCAAAGCACTGTATATCGGTGTTCCAAACAGGTGGGGAATTGAACTTTTGGCCATATATTTAAAGTCATCTATACAGGTTCTCATACACAAGCTGTTGACTGTTTTCAAGAGTTAGATTCTAAAAGTTACAGTTACATAATTGTGATATTACTTACTGTACATTTTACATCATAACTGATATTTAAAGTTCTTTAACAAAAAAAAATCTGCACCAAATAGTAGATAAGTATATATAGGCAAATGAAGGAAAAAATATACAAGGAATGGTATATTGGAAGGTAAATTATTCAATAAGCTTATCAATCTAATAAATAACCTTCATTTCACACTAATGCTACATAGACATGAGAAATCCATGTATCCTAAAAGTCACCTATGTACATTTGTGTTTCTTACAAAACAACCAACATGACACATTTTGCATGCGATTTTTTGTGTATGTCATGCATGTAAAGAAAATTATTGTTAAAGGCTTACTTGGCATGTCTTCTTTCATCATCAAGAGTCAGGTTGGCCACATAGCCCTCAAGGTACTTTTGCAGTTCAGCATATGTTCCCACTATCTGATTGAATGTGCTAAATAAAGTAAGGCAGTTTTATAATATTATGACCAAAACATACGTTTGAATCTTACATTATCGTTGGTGATTCAGTACTAAAATCTTAAAATGAACCTGTGCCTTGCTTATTCATGGCAAAGCAATAGGTTCACTTAACTGCTGACCTCCCCAGCTGTACATACTCCCCTTGTTTGTACTATACACACCTGAATCGAAGAGAGGATGCAAAGTGAATCATCCAAACAAATTACCTGCTCCCCATACCCAGAAGTACAGGGGCAGGTGACCTGCTCCCCTTGCCCAGAAATACCAGGAATTTATTTCACAGAAAAATGGTAGGAAAGTAAAATAAAGATGAGTATCCAAAGCAGGGGCCAGTGGTAGTTAAGTGAATCTGTGGCTATGCCCTGCATAATGAACCTGTACTTTGTCCATGCAGGACAAGGTAACAGCTGTCCGTATCTACTTTTCCCTTGCTATCCCACCCTCGTGGAGCAAAAATAATCTGAACCTCTCCCTGCCCTCATGTGACGGCACTTGGCCAATCAACTGAGCACCAACACTGTAACATGGAGTAATTCACATTTTCTCCACATCCAGCCAGTTAATATCTTTGCTCACAGCAGCTGAATGGAGTAACAAAGGACAGAAGAAAGGTGAGTATATGCTGCTGGGAATGGAGGAACTTTTTCAGCATGGGCAAAGCACATGTTTTCTTTAAAAATAAGCAAAACTGAAGTTTTTATTTTTATACACCTAAAGGAAGCTGAGGTGTAGATTTCGGAATTACATTAGGTACAGTGAGACAGAATCAATGGATTAATAGGTTCGGAAACATGTAGCCAGACCCTGAGGAATTCTGCCAATTCCCACATATCCTTGTTTTTTTCCTGACACCCATCGTTACACTCTACGGCCCGGATTCATAGACAGCGGCGCACATTTATGCCGCCGTAGAGTATCTCCTTTATGCTACGCCGACGCAGCGCAGAGAGGCAAGCATGGAATTCTCAAAGCACTTCCTCCCAAAACTGCGCTGGGTTTCCTAGGTGTAAGCCGGCGTAGGTGGAAGTGGGCGTGAGCCATGCAAATGAGGCTTGACCCCATGCAAATGATGGGCCGAGCGCCAGCCAGATACGTATAACGAACGGCGCATGCGCCGTCCCGTGGACGCATCTCAGTGCGCATGCTCACAATCACTTCGGAACAACTGCCTAAGATACGCTGGATCACTGCCTACGGCGTGAACGTAACCTACGCCTAGTCATATTCACGTCCAATGTAAACTACGTAAATTTGCGGGCTTGTGTTCCCTGGTGCAGCCCTTTTCATGGATGCTGCTGAGTTACACCTCCTTTAAGGGGCATAACTTTACGCTGTACGTACAACTTACACGCACCAGTCGTAGCCTGCATCGGGCACAAGTACGATCGTGAATCGGCGTATCTCCCTCATTTGCATATTTGAATAGAAAATCAATGGGAGCGCCACATGCGTCCAGCGTAAATATGCTCCCACTCTACGCCGGCGTAGGCAAGTTATGTCGGTGGAATGAAGCCTGTTTTTAGGCCTATCTTAGTTTTGTGGGCACGGCGCACAGATACGACGGCGCATATTTGCACTTACGCGGCGTATCTCGAGATACGTCGGCGCAAGTGCTTTGTGAATCCGGGCCTACATTTTTTTTAATGTTTGTGGGTTTCATCCTATTTGTTGTCTTAGGCCTTGTACAGACGAGAGGATTTCCGCTGGAAACGGTCCGCCGGAACGTTTCCAGTGGACATTCCTCCTCCGGATTTTGATCTGATGGCTTGTACACACCATCAGATCAAAATCCGCGTGGAAAACATCCGCGGTCACGTGTCGCGACGTGTCCGCGCCGTCGCCCCGACGATGACGCGGCGACGTGCGCAACGCTGGAAGGTAAATTCTTCCACGCATGCGTCGAATCATTCCGACGCATGCGAGGGATGGGGATCGGACGGACTTATCCGGTGAGTCTGTACAGACGACCGGATAAGTCCGAGGGACAGGATTCCAGCGGATAGATTTCTTAGCATGCTAAGAAATTTTTATCCGCTGGGAATCCGTCGGCTGGACAAATGTCCACCGAAAATTGTCCGCTTGGGCCTACACACGACCGGATCTATCCGCTGGAACTGATCCGCGGATAAATCCCAGCGGATAGATCCGGTCGTGTGTACGGGGCCTAAAGCATTTCTAGCAAGGCACAAGCCAACGAGGTCAGACAGACTAAGCTCATCCCAGTTCATGATATAACGAACAGGCAGTACAGAGGATATATATAAAAAAATAACAGTTTGACTGAGATGCTACCAAAATAGGACTTTTAAAATGAGATTTCAATAAAAAAATATGAATATATAAATAAATTACATATGGTAAATTACAATGTTAGAGTTGTGACAATTATTTGAACACATATACATACTAATTAGTGTATTTATTTTTCAAAATTATTTAAGATTAAAAAAAAAAAAAACAATGTTCTACAGTTTAGGAGCTTGTTCTGCATCATTTCCTGGCATGTGTGATTTTCTTTTGTTTCATAATATAGACTCTCTAATTATAATCTATCTTATACAATAAGGTACAACATAATGAACCGTACTATACATCTGTTACAGCTGTTTGTGGGCAGAAATTATCCCAGAAAAAAAAATATTGTTACTTACTCTCGATCCATGACTAAACACTCAACTCCATCATCATCATCTGCAACAATGTTAGCTGATCTGACATCATCACTTAAAAGAAAAAAAAAAGGAAACAGATTGCTTGGATTTTTATTTTAACAGGCACAAAGGGTTTGATTTGCTAACAAAGTGTAGAATGTTTACTTAACAAAGTTTTGGTTCACTTAGCCATATGAATAAAAAGAAGCTGCGACCACTTTAAATACCACTTTAAATACCCAATCATGTGCAAAAAAACAATCAAAACAGGATTTCTCTTGCACACGATTGGATGACTGAGGAGAATTATTATTTTGTTTACTATTTATTTATTATTTATATTTATTATTTTTATTTTGTTTACTAAGCTAGTAAAATGTTTTAACTTCTTTAGTAAATGAAACCTATTCCCTTTGTCAGGTCAAGAAACAAAACAGCTGTAATTTTTTGGTAATAAATGCAATTATGGCAGTATACTGTATACATATTTATATAAATTAACCTCCCTGGCGGTATGATTCTTTCTGAAAAAAGATGCTGAAAGCGGTACCATTATTTTGCATGGAAATTTGGCGTTTTAGATTGCAGGCCTGTAATTCTTAGGAATAACTCACCTAAATCTGTCCAAACCAGAGTCTCTAGTAGACTATGATGAAGTTTGAAACACAAAATCATAAATTATAATATAATAAATAATAACAAGTAATAATTTAATAATAACAATACTTTTTATTCAATAAATCTTAACAAATAATATATTCAGATACTCTGATTTTTTGGGGGGTCAAACAAGGGTGCAAAATCATTATTCAGTAAACGTCTCGGGTATGAAACATTTTAAAGCAGGGTACAGCGCAAAGTCCAACGTCGCAGTCGGCACAATAGAAACGCGTTTCTTTACGGATTTTTCTTTCGTTTTCGTCGCGTTTGGAGCAGCAAACCACACACATCCTTGTGGGTGCTGTTTTTTTTTCAGTAGGTGGAATGTGGTCCAAAAAATTACGACCAGTCAGTCTTTCAGGGTTCACTACACCAGAAGCCCGATGTCCAGATCGGTTTACCGCCATTGGCGTTTGGTGCTTCAGAAAGATTTGTTCTGCCACCTTCCACACAAAGTCTGAATGGGCTATAGGCCTGTCACTTTTTTTTTTCATCAGGATGAAGGAATTCCAGAGACATTGTTCGACAAGATGTCGGAAAAAATTTTTATAGTACTTTTTCTGCTGCTTCCTCATCGCTGGGTAAAAAGTCATGGCCTGGTCAGCCCTGTCCACACCTCCCATCGTGTGGTTGTAGTCCAACACAACTTGTGGCTTCATAATATCCTTGCCACCTTTGGTATGCACCATGACGGTCGAGGTGTTATGGACTGTGCTCATAAGGGAAACGTCTTTTTTGTCCCGCCACTTTAGTGCCAACATTTTCCCTTTTTGCCATGCAGCTACTTCTCCTTTCCCAAGCTTTTTGCTGGGAAATGCTGACGGCATGTTACGCCGGTTAGGCCTCACGGTTCCATAAGCGTCGGTCTTATTTTGGATAAGGAACTCGTACAGTTCTGGGGAGGTATAAAAATTGTCTGTGGTGACACAATAGCCCTGGTTGAGCAAGGGCTCCATCAATGACAGAACTGAAGCGGTTGCCATCCCAAAATCGCTGAATCGCTCGCAGAACTTGGTCCCTTTCCCAGTGTATACGACTGAGTTCCAAATATATCCAGAGCTGGATTCACACAGCATAAAAGTTTTTATACCAAAGCGAGCTCGCTTTGATGCGATGAACTGTATCCAGCTGAGCCGACCTTTGTAGGCCATGAGACTTTCATCGATGGTAACGTCGCGCTCAGGAATATAGGTCCGCTGGAAGTTCTGCAAAATAAGCTGGTAAACCTCCCAAATTTTTTTCAGCTTTGGAGCTGGATGAGAATGCTCATCAAAGTCCTCATTATTTGCAAAGTGCAAATATTTCATGATCAATGAAAATCTGTACTCCGACATCACGGATCCAAAAAAAGGTGTGGCCAATAATTTGTTCGTGGACCAGTACCATTTTTGCAGGGGTTTCCCCACCACTCCCTGTAAAATAATGAGGCCCAAAAACTTCCAAATGTCCTCGCTGGTTACAGGCTCCCATTTTCTGCGCCTTGAAAATCGCTGAGGAGTCGCAGCTTCTTGTTCTTGGTATCGATTTGTCTCAATAACTATTTTGTCGATCACTTCAGCGGTCAGAAAAAGTTGGAGGTATTCCAGGGGATTGTCATCAACGTCCACTTTTATCCCAGGTGCTCCTGTAAATGGAAATCTTGGGGGCGCTACGTGGTCATCACCGCAATCAATTGCGCACCAAGTCCGCACATCGCTGGGCACAGGATCGTCGCTTATATCACTTTCTGCATCTGATGACGAACTTTGCCATGCGTCGCTGTCACTCAGCTCCTCCGCAAGTGATTCCGTATCGCTGTCGCTGTTTTGCAGCAGGTCGCATAGCGATTTTGATGTACAGGTGCGCTTTGCCATGATCGCTGTGCAGTTTGCAGACACAGGTACAGTACAGGTACAGTCAATCTGCAGACAGGGCACTGGGGAAAGCACTGGGGGGCAATCAAAGGTCACTGTAATTTATTTTTAATTTTTAGCCAATTGTGTCAGTGTGTTTTACTATGTGTTACTTATATTTTTTGAATTTCGCGCCGTTCCCCCCCCCCGTTCCGCCCCCCTGCGTCGCGACGCTCGCAGGGAAGGGAATCAGGGGAACACAGTGCATCGGGCGGACATCCGGCCGCCGTGCACTGGGGAAAGACATCGCTGACATCGCTGACATCGCTGGATCGCAGGGAAAAAGGTAAGAAACCTCTTCCTGCATCTAGCGAAGCAAACCCGTGTGTGTCTCGGGGTTACCGATCGTAGCCTAAAAATCTCGCCCCGAGCCACACACGGGAATACCGCTCAGAAGGTTAAGTAGGAAGTGATTGCTTTTTAAACTATGTTGACTATGCTGAGAGACATGAATTAGTCGCTGCTTAGATATCACTTTTAAAACCAGGATTAAAAAAGGGGAACTATCAGCTGTTGCATCAAATGTGAGATAAAGGAAATTATATTGGATCAAACTTTAACCACTTAAGACCCGGACCAAAATGCAGGTAAAGGACCTGGCCAGTTTTTGCAATTCGGCACTGCGTCGATTTAACTGACAATTGCACGGTGCGACGTGGTTCCCAAACAAAATTGGCGTTCTTTTTTACCCACAAATAGAGCTTTCTTTTGGTGGTATTTGATCACCTCTGCGGTTTTTATTTTTTGCGCTATAAACAAAAATAGAGCGACAATTTTGAAAAAAATGCAATATTTTTTCCTTTTTGCTATAATAAGTATCCCCCAAAAATATATAAAAACACTTTTTTTTCCTCAGTTTAGGCCGATACGTATTCTTCTACCTGTTTTTGGTAAAAAAAATCGCAATAAGCGTTTATCGATTGGTTTGCGCAAAATTTATAGGCCCGGATTCACAAAGCACTTGCGCCGACGTAGATACGCCGTGTAAGTGCAAATATGCACCGTCGTATTTGTGCGCCAGACCCACAAACTAAGATACGCCTAAAAATAGGCTTCATCCAGCTGACGTAACTTGCCTACGCCGGCGTAGCGTGGGCGCATATTTAGGCTGGACGCATGGTGGCGCTCCCATTGATCAGCCATTCAAATATGCAAATGAGGAAACTACGGCGATTCAGGAACGTAAGTGCGCCCGACGCAGGCTACGACTGGTGCGCGTAAGTTGTACGTCCGGCGTAAAGTTAAGACCCATAAAGGAGGTGTAACCCAGCAGCAGACATGCAAAGGTCTGCACCAAGGAATACAAGCCGGCGTATTTTACGTAGTTTACGTTGGACGTGAGTCTGGCTGGGAGTAGGATACGTTCATGGCGTAGGCAGTGATCCGGCGTATCTTAGGCAGTTGTTCTGCTGTTCTGGTTGTGAGCATGCGCAGGGGGGATGCGTCCACGGCATGATGCATGCACAGTTCGTTAAACGTACTTGTCTGGCGCTCGGACAATCATTTGCATGGGGTCACGCCTCATTTGCATGGCTCACGCCCACTTCCACCTACGCCGACTTACGCCTTCGAAACCCAGCGCAGTTTTGGCAGCATTGACTTTGTGAATTCCATGCTTGCCTTTCTGCGCTGCATCAGCGTAGCGTATATTATTTGCGCTACGGCGGCGTAATGTGCGCCCGCTCTCTGTGAATCCGGGTCATAGTGTTTACAAAATAGGGATAGTTTTATTGCATTTTTATTAATCTTTTTTTTTACTACTAATGGCGGTGATTAGTGTTTTTTTTTCGTGACCGCGACATTATGGCGGACACATTGGACACTTTTGACACATTTTTGGGACAATTGTCATTTTCACAGCAAAAAATGCTATAAAATGCATTGTTTACTGTGAAAATTACAATTGCAGTTTGGGAGTTAACCACTAGGGGGCGCTGAAGGGGTTAAGTGTGACCTCATTTGTGTTTCTAACTGTAGGGGGCGGGGCTGGACGTGTGATGTCATTGATCGAGCTTCCCTATATCAGTCAACACGCGATCAATGACATGGCCACAGTGAAGAACGGGGAAGCTGTGTTTACACAGAGCTCTCCTCGTTCTTCAGCTCCGGGGGCCGATCGCAGGACTCCAGCGGCGATCGGGTCCCGCGGCAGTGGTCACGGAGCTTCGGACCGGGTCCCGGGCATGCCCGCAACCCATGGCTGGGCACTTAAAGAGGATGTACAGGTACGTGCTTGTGCCCAGCCATGCCATTCTGCCGACTTATATGTGCAAGAGGCGGTCCTTAAGTGGTTAAAAGCTACCCAAAACTCATTACTGAGAAAATCTTAAAAAATCTGTAGAGACGTTTGCTACAAACCTCCACATCTTATTAAGAGTTGAGGTAAATGAGTCTATAACCCTGTACACGCGCTCGGTTTTCCCGGCGGTAAAAAGTCAGCCGGGAAAACTGAGAACCCGGCAGGAAAACTGCTGTGAGAGCTTTGACCAGGAATCCCGGCCGTGTGTATGCTCCATCGGCACTGCCTCACAGTGTTCCCCATAGGAAAGTATTAATAAATCTGGCAGAAAAAAAACGCCTGGAATCCCGACGGGAAAATAGAGAGCAGATTCTCTATTTTCCCACCGGGATTCCTGGCTGTTTTCCTGTCGGGAAAACTGCAAGGAAACATACACGTCCGGTTTTCCCGCCCAAAAGCTCTCTTGGCAGTTTTCCTGGCAGGAAAACCGGTTGTGTGTACGGGGCTTATGAATGAGTTCACTGCAGAGGAAATTTGATAAGTGAAACTTTAAATTTGTCATCTCAGTTTTCAAAATGAGCACCTTAAAATAGATGTGGCAACATGGGATAAGATTAGGAGTATCTTCAACCCACATGGAAAAAAAAGCAATACGATTTGCACTTGGAGAGAACGTTTTTTCCCCCCAAATTAATAATTTTTAAGTTTTAGCTTATCTAATGCTGGGTTTTGATCAATTCATATCCATGCAAACAATCCAGCGTTGTCCTGTGATCTGTGTTCTGTCTGGCGCACACTTGATTCCTCACTGCCATCTTCTTCCCTGGAGCATCAGTAGCCGGGTGTCTTCCCTAGGTTTAGGTAGGTTCAGGCCGCCAGCCCCAAATGACAGTGACCAGGCCCTCCAACTTTCAATATCTGCTGTATGAAAGCTGATACCGGCTGGGACATGTATGTCACATATCAGCATCAGAAGTAGAACACGCCATTTTCTTCTAGATAAGAATGGAGGATGAGGTCAAGCCAGAATGTAAATAGGTAAAGTAAAAAAAGGGGGATTTTAATGTTGCAGAGTTGGGGAGCGTTTGAGAAAAGCAAAGTTAAATTTCCATGTGAAGTACTGTAGACATGTACACACGGAAATATTTAGTTTTTTTCGGAATTTCGCAATAAATTGATTTACTTACTCCCGAAATTCGTTTTTATTTATTTGGTTTCGTTATAAAATGCATTTGTCTGAAAATCTGAATTAATTAAGGTTGAATCTGTCAATTGAAGGCTTATGGTGTCTGTCGGATGTTCTAAGAAGATTCGACGGAGCAGCTAAACTGTACGACGCCGCAATCGTGCATTTTCAGTTAAATGTTCTGCCTACACGCTATAGAAGAATTCTAATGTTGTATGACACTAGTAATAATTATATTTATAAATTATTATTACTAGTCAACTAACATTCGAATTCTTCTATAGCCTATGGGCCAAGCATTTGACCGGAAATTTATGATTTTGGCGTCGGACAGTTAAGCTGCTTGTCGAATCTTCTTAGAACTTTCGACGGACACCATAAGCCTTCAATGACAGATTCTACATTTGTATGTTTTTCTCTGCTTCATCGAATCTATGTCATTCATGCCAGCACTGTCTCTAGAATGTCGAATCTTTCCTCTCTATGTAGAATAATCTTGCACTAATAGAGTTAAGGTTAGGCACATTCGACCACAGGTTCGATAGACACAGATTGCTATTGTCAGAGTCATGTCGATTCTCCTATCTATATCGAACTTTTGTTAGCAATGAAAATGAAAATAAAGCATTTTTTTATGTCAGATGTTTCGGATTCTGCGCGTTCGTTTTCGTTTGTTAAAACGATAATGAAAATACCCAAAATTCGGACGAAAAAGGCATTCAGACAAAAACTAATGCGCATGTCTAATGTAAAGGCCTTCTTTAGGCACTGATAGAAGATCTGAGTGTGTGTTTATCCATTTTTTTGTTGTTTTTGGTTTTAGAAAGGTAGGGAAGGGTTTTCTGGGGATTTTTTTATTGTCTATAACCTCCTGGGGAGATTTCCTTTTACTTCCAGTCATGTAGATGCAACAGCAAGAAGTACATGGAATTCCCTTCTTAGACAGTTATCACTGTCCACATTGGAAGATCTCCCATCACTTTTTGCTCTCATGACAACTCCAAAATTTAGAATTTTCACATTCTTTCAGCCTGCGGATCATTAGGACAAATAGAGAGGGTATCTCCCCAGCAGGGACTCAGGCCACAATAAAAAAAATGACAGAGGTTCTAACCTCACGCTATCCAAAACTAAAAAAAGTCCTTTTCATAGGACTAGATGCATTCCAGATAAATATTTCATAGTGGAAGAAATATGCAAATTTGTCTTCCATGAAAATTATTTATATAGACTTCAAGGACTTACTGTATATGTCTGTTTTACAGAATATTTCTCCAGAATCTGTTTTGTTCAAAGGTTGCTAAAATCATTTACAGATATTTTTTCCAAAAAGATTACCCTGCATGTGCTGGTCATAGAGAAAAGGGGTTATGCAAATATGGAATTTGTGCTGGTCAGACAGGCATTGGCACACTGGCTT
Source organism: Rana temporaria (assembly GCF_905171775.1). Taxonomy (NCBI): domain Eukaryota; kingdom Metazoa; phylum Chordata; class Amphibia; order Anura; family Ranidae; genus Rana; species Rana temporaria. The sequence continues at coordinate 420,331,024 of NC_053489.1, forward strand.
GTATTGTACAGCAAGGATGAGAAAACCAGTATGACACCTATGCTTGGTTAAGGGGCTGGTGTCACCCAGGGAAAGTAATTCACCATAATAGGAAGGATTTCATGAAAGGAGACAATAATGACTTTAGAGTCGTAGGAGCACAGGAAATACAGTGATGTAGGCAACACTACAGAAGAAAAAATAATAACCTTTACATACACTTTGTTAAAGAGGTTGAAAACCTCCCTGAGACATTTGTACCTATAGGTAAGCCTAGAATAAGTCTGACCTATAGGTACTGTAAATATCTCCTAAATGTGCACTGTTAAGGAAATATTTACTTTGTACGGCACCAATGATCTCATCAGCGAATGGGCTGTGAAGAAAGAAACAGCCCTCCATGCCGTTTCTTCAATAGCGAGTGCCATGACTGGTGGCTCCCGCGCGCATGCGTTGGAGTGACATCATGCGACTCCGGCCAGTCACAGTCCGGCCAGCTGAAATCCGCAGCCCTGGAAGGAAGAGGGGCGAACTTGGATGCGGCCTGCAACAGACAGCGCGGGCTTCATTTGCAGGTAAATGTCACATAATGTGCTAGTATGTGATGCATACTAGCACATTATGCTTTTACTTTGCAGGGAACAAAAAAGGAAGTAAAATCTATCAGTTTACGTCCTCTTTAACTCCCTGAGGTTTTACACAAAGTACTGATACAATCAGAAATGTACTCACCTAATAAGGGCCTTTTCCCCAAAGTAATCTCCTTTTTCTAATGTTTTAATTAATTGTGGTTCATCACAGCCTTCGGTAGTTTGTGTAACTTTTACCTGCAATTAACATATAATGCTGTAATAATTAATATAAGAACAAACGACACAATATCACATTAATAGCTTTGGTCTAATATACTGGTGGGATGTGACTTTACATACTAAATTACTACTCCTTTGGAAACCAGATACGCTTAAATTAGGCTAAGATACGAGCGGCGTAAGTCTCCTACGCCGTTGTATCTTAGGGTGCATATTTACGCTGGCCATTAGGTGGCGCTTCCGTCGATTTTAGCGTGAAATATGCAAATGAGCTGGATACGCCGATTCAGAAACGTACGTGCGCCCGGCGGATTTTTTTACGTCGTTTGCGTAAGGCTTTTTTTTCCGGCGTAACGTTACTCCTGCTATATGAGACATAGCCAATGTTAAGTATGGACGTCGGGACAGCGTCGAATTTTGCGTCATTTACGTTGTTTGCGTAAGTCGTTTACGAATAGGGCTTTGCGTAAATTACGTTCACGTCGAAAGCATTGACTATTTGCAACGTGATTAGGAGCATGCGCACAAATATATTTACACATTTATTCATCATATTTTCTATCAATGGTGTGGACTTGTTTATGGACTTGAGTTTAATACAATTAATTGGGTCGCCATGTTGACAAATAATGTTGAATCTGTATGTATTAGAAAAGTTCCTGCGAGGATGCCAGTCAGATCCTGAATCACCTGCTGGTGATACTGTGGTACCCTGGAATGAAAAGTGTAGTTCCATTGTCCACCAGCCAGTGTCTCTCATCAGCCAGCAGGTGATATTAGTCTGTCTCCACCTGCTGCTGGTTGCTGGGAGGATACTCAAGTCCCTTATTTTGCTAGTTCACCTTGTGTCAGTGTTTTGAATTGCTTGCTGTGGTAAGTTGCATTCTGTTGCTATTGCTATTCTGTTGCTATTTTTTACCAAAAATATGTAGAATTCATATTGACCTAAACTGAGGAAGAAGTTTTTTTTTTTATATTTTTTGGGCATATTTATTATTGCAAAAAAAAAATTGTCAGTCTTTTTTTGTTTATAGCGCAAAAAATAAAAACCACAGAGGTGATCAAATACCACCAAAAGAAAGCTCTATTTGTGGGGAAAAAAGAAAATCAATTTTGTTTGGGTACTGGCTGAAGAAGGAACCAATGAGCTGTTCCGAAACGCGTCCCGCCTCTATGACACACTTCCTGTTTGTGTTCCATGCTGGTTTTTTTCTCGCTTCCTCTGACATCATCCCCAGGCTCCAGCACTATTCTGTCCCCTAAACACTCACAGCACAAGTTGGCTGTTATCTTGTGGACTTCCCTGGAAGCTTTACCATCACAGACTGGGACTGCCCTGCCACTGGAACATCTTCTGGACGCACTTACCTGCTACATGACTGTTTCATCCACCATCTAGTAAGTGTTTTTATCCCCTTTAGGGGATATTAAAAGTTTTATACTTCTGCACTTAGAGGCGCCTTGTTTGTTTTTTTGTTTCAAATTTGTTTGGGTACAATGTCGCACGACTGCGTAATTGTCAGTTAAAGCGACGAAGTGCCGTATTGCAAAAAATTGCCTGATCAGGAAGGGGGTACATTTTTCCAGGCTGAAGTGGTTAAAGAGAGAGTAGTCTCATCTGCTTGACTTTGCTGCCATGACAGGGCTGTGTAAACCTCAGGACTGGATTGTTCTGGGCAAACCACTGCACATTTGTTCCTTTTCTTTTCACTCATCTTTTGTAATAAGCCATGCTGGGTTTAATTCTTTATTACCCAAGACCTACAATATTACTATTAAATAGCTATAGATTAAATCATTAAAACAACATTACCTTTAAAATGGAAATTATATCAGGTTTATTTAAATTTGAGTTCAGAGTAATCTGTGTATTTATGGTGTGAAATCTGGTTTAATAACACAGCCACCCATAGCTGTTCATTTTGAGGTTCACTGATCATGTTTTCTTAGCTTGCATTTCTGTAACAAGCTTCCCCTGCTTTATATTCTTTGGCAAAACACAGCAAAAAAAGCTGATTGTAACAAAATTTGTCAAAACACATGTGAAAATTGAGTGTTCCTATTCCATGTATCGCAAGTGCTCAGGTACAATAATATTATGCTTTGTGAAGTGATTTATGTTGGACAGAGTTCAGCGCTGCTATATCTGATTTTACTGATCACACAAAATTGAACAATTAAATCCACTATTGAATAGTTAATTACTATTTATGCAGTGGTGACATAAACCTGGCGTGGCAACAGTGGAAGGCACGGAACATAAAATGTATTTTAAAGATAAAGGGAAGAAAAAAAATATACAGTTTGTGTAATTCTACTACAAAAAGTAACACCATAGGATGGCAAGAGTGCTTCAGTTCTGTACAGTGTTATATAATAAAAATCATCATCAAATTATTAAAGCATATTCAAAGGCAAAATGTAAAAAAAAAAAAAAAAAACTTAGCAATACATCTCTGCACATTTCCCCAAATGTTATCTCTTCAAAACCCTGCAAGTACAGAAAAATACCCTTTGTTCTGCTAGAAATGCAACTCCCAAATCCCTTTGTGGGCCGACAACACACAGCTTTTTGTGGACTGAGTGGAACTTTTGTATTAGCCAATAGAGAACTATCATCTCTTACATCATTTGTTGCTGCCTTTACCTGCTTCAAAAATGCACCAATCTGCCCAAATAAGGCTATACGTTGTTTTTTGAGCTTCTGACATTTGACTTTAGGCATTTTGGAGTGGAAATGTGAACTACCACCATAGAAAATAATCTTAATAATTTTTTTCTCTCTGACTGTTTTGGAGCTTAGAAGTACAAAATGCTAAGGTGTGAATGGGTCTAAAACTGCTTTGACAGTGGATAGTGCAGTATTGCAGTATTCGGACAGTCTGTTAGCATGGAGAAGGGAGGAGGAGGGAGAAGGAAGGGGATGCCTTGCCATCCTAGACTATGGAGCTGTCCGTATTTTAAAGGTGTTGTAAAGGTATTTTTTTTTTTTTTACCTAAATAGCTTCCTTTACCTCAGTGCAGTCCTCCTTCACTTACCTCATCCTTCCATTTTGCTTTTAAATGTCCTTATTTCTTCTGAGAAATCCTCACTTCCTCTTCTTCTGTCTGTAACTCCACACAGTAATACGAGGCTTTCTCCCTGGTGTGGAGTGTCGTGCTTGCCCCCTCCCTTGAGGGGGCTAGCAGGAGAGTCAGGACGCTCTTTACGTTTCAGATAGAGAAAGGAGCTGTGTGTCAGTGGGCGTCCTGACTCTCCTGCTCGCCCCCTCCCCCCTCAAGGGAGGGGGCGAGCACGACACTCCACACCAGGGAGAAAGCCTTGCATTACTGTGTGGAGTTAGAGGAAGAAGAACAGAAAGTGAGGATTTCTCAGAGGAAATAAGGACATTTAAAAGCAAAGTGGAAGGATGAGGTAAGTAAAGGAGGACTGCATTAAGGTAAAGGAAGCTATTTAGGGAATTTCTTTTTTACCTTTACAACCCCTTTAATCACTTAAAGTGGTTGTATACCCCTGATTGTCACTTTTACCTATTGGTAAGGCTAGAATAATGCTTACCTGTAGGCAGTGGAATTGTCTCCTAAACGTGAGTGTTTAGGAGATATTTGCCTAAGCCTTACCTATAAACAGTGGAAATGTCTCCTAAACAGCACATGATGGAGATATTTGCCTTTAATCACTTAACACTTAAGGACCGCCTCCTGCACATTTACGTTGGCAGAATGGCACGGCTGGGCACATGCACATACAGGTACGTCCTGTGCTAGTACCCAGCCGTAGCTCCGTGACCGGGACCGAGGGACCCGATCGCCACTGGAGCCCCGCGATCGGTCCCCGGAGCTGAAGAACGGGGAGAGCTGTGTGTAAACACGGCTTCCCCATTCTTCACTGTGGCGGCGTCATCGATCGTGTGATACTTTTTATAGGGATACACAATCGATGACGTCACACCTACAGCCACACCCCCCTGCAGCTGTAAACACACATGAGGTCACACATAACCCCATCAGCGCCCCCTTGTGGTTAACTCCCAAACTGCAACTGTCATTTTCACAGTAAACAATGCATTTTAAATGCATTTTTTGCTGTGAAAATGACAATGGTCCCAAAAATGTGTCAAAATTGTCCGAAGTCTCCGCCATAATGTTGTAGTCACGAAAAAAATCGCTGATCGCTGCCATTAGTAGTAAAAAAAAAATAATAATAAAAATGCAATAAAACTATCCCCTATTTTCTAAACGCTATCAATTTTTTTTCGCAAACCAACCGATAAACGCTTATTGCGATTTTTTTTTATCAAAAATAGGTAGAAGAATACGTATTGGCCTAAACTGAGGAAAAAAAATGTTTTTTTTTATATATTTTTGGGGGATATTTATTATAGCAAAAAGTTAAAAATATTGCATTTTTTTCCAAATTGTCGCTCTATTTCTGTTTATAGCGCAAAAAATAAAAACCGCAGAGGTGATCAAATACCACGAAAAGAAAGCTCTATTTGTGGGAAAAAAAGGACGCCAATTTTGTTTGGGAGCCACGTTGCACGACCGCGCAATTGTCTGTTAAAACGACGCAGTGCCGAATCGCAAAACCTGGCCGGGTCCTTTAGCTGCCTAAAGGTCCGGGTCTTAAGTGGTTAAAGTGGTTGTATACCCCTTATTGAATAGAATAAGGCTTACCTATAGGCATTGGAAATGTCTCCTAAACGTGCGCTGTTTAGGAGATATTTGCCTTGTAGTGCGCCGATGATGTCATGCGCTGTGAAGAAACAGACCTCCATGTCGTTTCCTCCCGAGCATGACTGGAGGCTCTGGCGCGCATTCGCGGGAATGACGTCACTAGCCCATACTAACCCATTATGCTTTTACTTTGCAGGGTTTTCACCAAACAAAAGAGGAAGTAAAACCCATCAGGGGTTTACTTCCTCTTTAAAGTGTTTATTAAACCAAAAACAAACAAAAAAATATATATATAGTCTGGTCCCTTAAAGCAAATTACACAGCACAGCACTTGCTCTATGTAATCTCCCCCCTGTAAACTGTAAAAAAAAAAGAACACAAAACCGACTACTTCCTGTATGCCCTCTCTAAACAGACCACAATAACCAGCGCAGCTCCGCCCTGATCACTGTGGTCAAAGTGCCTCCCTCTGTGATAGGCTGCCTGCTCTCTGCTCTCTTATCTTCCCCCTCAACCCCTCCTTCCTCCCTGTCAGCGACCTCTCTGTTTGTCTCCAGTCCAGCCCCGCCCCCCTATCATATATAATATATATATATTATTTTAATACTAAAATCTTAAATTTGTCAGTGCCAGCCTTAATATTAGGCCTTGTACTCACGAGCAGACATGTCCGATGAAAACGGTCCGCGGACCGTTTTCATCGGTCATGTCTGCCCGGCGACTTCTGTTCGATGGCTGTACACACCATCGAACAGAAGTTCGCGCGTAAACAATACGCGGGGCGTGTCCGCGGTGTCGCTGCGTCGATGACGCGGTGTCGCCGCGACAATGACGCGGCGACGTGGGCGGGCCTGCCTTTTAAATGCTTCCACGCATGCGTCAAAGTCATTCGACACATGCGAGGGATGGCGGGTGGCCGGACATGTACGGTAGGTCTGTACAGACGACCGTACATGTCCGGGCGGACAGGTTTCCAGCGGACTGTTTTAAAGCAAGTCCAGGAAACAGTTGTCCGCTGGAAACCTGTCCGATCCGCCCGAAAATGGTCCGCTCGGGCCTACACACGGCCAAACATGTCTGCTGAAACTGGTCCGCGGACCAGTTTCAGCAGACATGTTCGGTCGTGTGTACGGGGCCTTAGAGGCTGGCATAGCACAATGTGTAAGTTTTATTTAAAAACTAGCAATGTAAATACTGAATATCAGCTGTCTTCAGGCCGGTCACATGACTCGTGGCCGCTTTCCAGCTCTGATGGGTGGCTTCTTCGGGGGAGACTTCCCCTCCCTCAGAAGACATCTATCTGAGCTGGAAATCGGCCGCGAGTGATGAGACCGGCATGAAGACAGCTGATATTCTGTATTTACATTGCTAGTTTTTAAATAAAACTTACACAGTGTGCTATGCCAGCCTCCAATAGAGGGGCTGGCATACACTTATAATAATGCATTAACAACCACTTTAAGTCCCGGAAAGTTTACACCCCTTCATGACCAGGACATTTTTTGCGATACGGCATTGCACTACTTTAACTGACAATTTAGCTGACGTGCGATGCTGTACCCAAATACAATTTATGTCCTTTTTTTCCCACAAATGGAGCTTTCCTTTGGGGGTATTTGATCACCTTTGCAGTTTTTATTTTTTGCAATATAAACAAAAAAAATATACTGATATATACAGTATATATATTTTTTACTTTGTGCTATGAAACAAACCCAGTAAAAAAAAAATGTATTCATCAATTTAGGCCAATATGTATTCTGCTACATGTTTTTGGTAAAAAATCCCAATAAGCGTATATTGATTGGTTTGTTCAAAAGTTATAGCCTCTACAAACTATGTGATAGATTTATGTTTTTTTATTTTATTTCTTTTTTTACTAGTGATCAGTGATTTTTAGCAGGACTGCGACATTGCATCAGACAAATCGGACACTAAGGCCCCATGCACACGAGACGCTGCTAAACTCGAGTTCAGAGGCATTTGGGCATTTTTTTCAACTGCCCCTGAACACATTTAATGTTATCCTATGTGTCCATGCACACAATCACGTTTTTTGGCGTTTCAAAGCAGTTGGGTTTAGGGCCGTTTTTCCAAACCCAACATTTTGGGTTCAGAAGCTTTCAGCTTTTGCGTTTTAGACGCAAATCGCGGCAAATCGCGGCAAATCGCGGTACCGGCGTTTTGCCGCGATTTCGTTTATAGGCGTTTTTAAAGGTGACCTATTTTTTTACATTAGAAATCTCAAAAATGATGGCAAATGGTGAAAAACCATAAAAAAAACATAAAAAATGTAATTGCTTGCATTGCATTGTGGACAATCCACAACTTGTGGCAGGTGACGTGGCCAGTGGACAATCCACAACTTGTGGCAGGTGACATGGCCAGGTGACGTGGCAAGTGGACAACCCACAACTTGTTGTAGGTGACGTGGCCAGGTGATGTGGCAGGTGACGTGGCCAGGTCACGTGGCCAGTGGACAATCCACAACTTGTGGCAGGTAACATGGCCAGGTGACGTGGCAAGTGTACAATCCACAACTTGTGGTAGGTGACGTGGCCAGGTGACGTGGCAGGTGACGTAGCCAGGTGACATGGCAAGTGGACAATCCACAACTTGTGGCAGGTAACGTGGCCAGGTGACATGGCAGGTGACGTGGCTTGGTGACGTGGCCAGTGGACAATCCACAACTTGTGGCAGGTGACGTGGCCAGTTGATGTGGCAGGTGACGTGACCAGTGGACAATCCACAACTTGTGGCAGGTGACGTGGCCAGGTGATGTGGCAGGTGACGTGGCCAGGTGACATGGCAAGTGGACAATCCACAACTTGCGGCAGGTGACGTGGCCAGGTGACGTGGCCAGTGGACAATTCACAACTTGTGGCAGGTGGGGTGGCCAGGTGACATGGCAGATGACGTGGCAAGTGGACAATACACAACTTGAGGCAGGTGACGTGGCAAGTGGACAATCCACAACTTGTTGTAGGTGACGTGGCCAGGTGATGTGGCAGGTGACGTGGCCAGGTGCCGTGGCCAGTGGACAATCCACAACTTGTGGCAGGTGGCGTGGCCAGGTGACGTGGCAAGTGGACAATTCACAACTTGGCAGGTGACATGGCCAGTTGATGTGGCAGGTGACGTGGCCAGTGGACAATCCACAACTTGTGGCAGGTGACGTGGCCAGGTGACGTGGCAGGTGATGTGGCCAGGTGACGTGGCAGGTGACGTGGGCAGGTGACATGGCAAGTGGACAATCCACAACTTGTGGCAGGTGACGTGGCCAGGTGACATGGCAGGTGACGTGGAAGGTGGCGTGGCCAGTGGACAATCCACAACTTGTGCAGGTGGCATGGCCAGGTGACGTGGCAAGTGGACAATCCACAACTTGTGGCAGGTGACGTGGCCAGGTGACATGGCAGGTGACGTGGCAGGTGGCGTGGCCAGTGGACAATCCACAACTTGTGGCAGGTGGCGTGGCCAGGTGACGTGGCAGGTGATGTGGCCAGGTGACATGGCAGGTGACGTGGCCAGGTGACGTGGCGTGGCCAGTTGACGTGGCAGGTGGCGTGGCCAGTGGACAATCCACAACTTGTGGCAGGTGGCGTGGCCAGGTGACGTGGCAGGTGATGTGGCCAGGTGACATGGCAGGTGACGTGGCCAGGTGACGTGGCGTGGCCAGTTGACGTGGCAGGTGGCGTGGCCAGTGGACAATCCACAACTTGTGGCAGGTGACGTGGCAGGTGATGTGGCCAGGTGACATGGCAGGTGACGTGGCCAGGTGACGTGGCCAGTGGACAATCCACAACTTGTGGCAGGTGACGTGGCCAGGTGACGTGGCAGGTGATGTGGCCAGGTGACATGGCAGGTGACGTGGCCAGGTGAAGTGGCCAGTGGACAATCCACAACTTGTGGCAGGTGACGTGGCCAGGTGACGTGGCAGGTGACGTGGCCAGGTGACATGGCAGGTGACGTGGCCAGGTGACGTGGCCAGTGGACAATCCACAACTTGTGGCAGGTGACGTGGCCAGTTGACGTGGCAGGTGACGTGGCCAGTGGACAATCCACAACTTGTGGCAGGTGACGTGGCCAGGTGATGTGGCAGGTGACGTGGCCAGGTGACATGGCAAGTGGACAATCCACAACTTGCGGCAGGTGACGTGGCCAGGTGACGTGGCCAGTGGACAATCCACAACTTGTGGCAGGTGGGGTGGCCAGGTGACATGGCAGATGACGTGGCAAGTGGACAATACACAACTTGAGGCCGGTGACGTGGCCAGGTAATGTGGCAGGTGACGTGGCCAGGTGACGTGGCCAGTGGACAATCCACAACTTGTGACAGATGACGTGGCCAGTTGACGTGGCAGGTGGCGTGGCCAGTGGACAATCCACAACTTGTGGCAGGTGACGTGGCCAGGTGACGTGGCCAGGTGACGTGGCAGGTGACATAGCCAGGTGACATGACCAGTGGACAATCCACAGCTTGTGGCAGGTGGCGTGGCCAGGTGACGTGGCAAGTGGACAATTCACAACTTGGCAGGTGACGTGGCCAGTTGATGTGGCAGGTGACGTGGCCAGTGGACAATCCACAACTTGTGGCAGGTGACGTGGCCAGGTGACGTGGCAGGTGATGTGGCCAGGTGACGTGGCCAGGTGACATGGCAAGTGGACAATCCACAACTTGTGGCAGGTGACGTGGCCAGGTGACGTGGCAGGTGACATAGCCAGGTGACGTGGCCAGTGGACAATCCACAACTTGTGGCAGGTGGCGTGGCCAGGTGATGTGGCAAGTGGACAATTCACAACTTGGCAGGTGACGTGGCCAGTTGATGTGGCAGGTGACGTGGCCAGTGGACGATCCACAACTTGTGGCAGGTGACGTGGCCAGGTGACGTGGCAGGTGATGTGGCCAGGTGACGTGGCAGGTGACGTGGCCAGGTGACGTTGCAAGTGACACGCTAAATACACGTACACTGCTGCTCTCTCAGCTGCTCTGGTCTCACAAAATAGCTGAAATGGTTAAATAATATTGTTTTTTGAGCTTAGGGAGGGTCTTATGATGTTTCTTAACCAAATGCTTATAAACGCAAACGCGGTAAAACGCGGTAAATCGCGGTAAAACGCCGCGAAATTCGCGGCAAAAACGGGCGTTTTAAACGCCGGTTTTTGCGTTTCAAAACTTGTGTTTAGATGAGTTTGCATTTGCTTCTCGTGTGCATGGGGCCTTAGTGACACTTTTTTGGGGCACTAATACAGTGATCAGTGCAAAATAAAATGCACTCTCACCATACTAATGATCCTAGCAGGGTCAATCAAAGGTTTAAGTGTGCTCCTTGTAAGTGCTTTCTTACTGTGTGGGGATGGCTTAACTGGAGGAAGACAAAGATCTGTGTTCCTGTTTAGCAGAAACACAAGATCTCCATGTTCCTCTCCGATAGAACAGCGGTTTGCCTTGTTTACATAGTGGCACTTGCTGTTTACAATCACAGCAGGGACGGGTCGACGGCACCACGCGTGCCCTAGACCCTGTGCACAAAATCACATACTAATTTTATGCTGGAGGGCCACCCTACCGCAGTATATCTGCACAGGGTAGTCTTTAAGTGGTTAATGATGCACACAGTGTAGGGAGACACTTTTTTTGTATTGTTGTCATATTGGTCAGGTAAACACACTAACACCTTTACTGCCATTGTGCAATGTGCTGGGTGTTTATTGTGTTCCTGCGCCTTTAAGGAGGGTTGGGCTCCCTCCAGTCATCTGCCCTTTATCTATCCATCAGCATACATGTGCTTCCACTGTGGGGATTCTTTACATTTAGATTTAGGGTCTGCAGAATACAGGGAACCTTGACGGGGCCTGCAGCTTACGCATGTATTTGCAAATATGTGCAACTAAACCCCTGTTTTTAACTCATACTGTTAGACAGGTTATATCGGTTGGTTGCTGGCTGGTTGGTAAGTTGAGCTTGGAAATTCTTTGTTTTTATTTTTTTACATGCGCATGCCCTTCCAGTGCTCCTTGTTGTGAAGACCAGTTATAGGTAGGGGCAGTGGCTGTTTTTTGTATAACTCTAGTCTCTACATCCAAGGGTGGCTTCATAGGACACTGCTAGAGGAAGGAGCCACTCTGAAACAGTAAACCTGGGGCAGTGATCATGGCACCAACTGCCTAAAAAACTGAGGGTTTAATATCACCTTAAGGAGTGATAAGGATAACAAGCCGGGACAGGGGCGTGCAGCACGGCGATCAGAGGTGCTGTGGGTCAATCTGACACACCGCAACTCCAATTGTGGTATGGAGCCTCTGACGGAGGCTTCTTACCATGTGATCAGCTGTGACCAATCACAGCTGATCATCGCGTGAACCAGGAAGTGCTGGTAAAGGGCTTTCCTTGGTTCGCCCTGACAGGGAGAGCCGATTAGCGGCTCTCCCTGTCAGGGGGGGTCTGCGCTGATAATCGGCACATTGATTATCAGTGCAGCCCCCATCAGAGGTGCCCATCAACTGCCAATCACTGCCCATCAGCTTCCAGCCCTTTTTCCATAAAGAACGCCTGTCAGTGCCTATAAATTTGCCAATCAGTACCCATAAAAGTGCCAATCAGTGCCCCAGGAGTAATGCCTGTCAGTGCCCTTCAGATGCAGCTCAGTAATGCCTGTCAATAGCTCCTCATCAGTGCTGCCAATCCAGTGCCATCTATCAGTGCCACCTATCAGTGCACATCAGTGCCGCCTATCACTGCCAATCAGTGCCACCTATCACTGCCCATCAGTGCCACCTATGAGTGCCCATTAATTTTTTTTCTCAAAAACTTCAGTCTTTTTTAGTTTGTTTAGCAAAAAATAAAAAAATCCCAGTGGTGATCAAATACCACCAAAAGAAAGCTCTATTTGTGGGAAGAAAATTATAAAAATGTTGTTTGGGTACAGTGTTGCATGACTGCACAATTGTCATTCAAAGTGCGACAGCGCTGAAAGCTGAAAATTGTCCTGGACAGGAAGGGGCGAAAGTGCCTGGTATTGAAGTGGTTAAGGTAAGCTGTGTGTAGAAAAGCATATGTAATGGAACAGTTTCATTTTATTAAAGTGAGTATGCTGAGGTTTGTGAGTGTTTGCTACATGCTGGCTTATAATGCATATACCCGTTCTCACCATTGACACAATTTGACCACACTTACAATTTGCTGCTGTAAAAAAAATGAGTGACAGATGTCCTAGATATGTCATTTCTGGTTGCTATGTGTTATAAAAAAAATTGGATTAATTGCTAATAATTTTTGCACATCATCAATGCTTGTTGCATTCCCTAACAGCTCTTGAAGACCGTAATGTGAAGAAGTACATTTAGTGAACTGCATTAAACTACTTCATCCTGGTGAACCTGTGCCTTATTTTTCTATATTGAATATCTTTAAAATAGAACATATACATTTTCTATTTTTTATCAATGTACAATGAGCAATAATGCTTAGCTACCCATAACGAATGGTGACATTCTACCTTGTTTGATATAAAATGGTTTGTATTTTACTGTTATTGGTCCTTTAAAAAGAAAGAACGTGCCTTTATTCGGGTAATTACCTGACCACCTTACTACTGCCATTGCCATCATCTTGCACAAAGCGTGTTTCTGCACACTGTCACATGACAGCTTCTACAGTTGTCTAAAGAAGGAAACATAACATTATAAGCCATTTGATGCCAAGAAACAGGCCTTTCAGCATCTCAAGGAGGTGAAAGGTGAAAGTTGGACCTCGCATAGCGCCATAGCAATTACTTTATGAAAACTGAACATGTAATGTTTACACAAGTATGTCCCTATGGTGTGACAGCAGAGAATAATTCTCCTTTCAGCCCTGTGTTATGACGTTAGAATATTTCTCAGTATGGCTTAGGCTGCTTAGAACTTTCATCCTCGATTTATGAAGGTGTTAACTTATTAACGTATATGTAAATCTAATCACCAAAGTCTCATATAAGCTTTATCATATTAATGTAACATGCCTGTTTTTATGCCATTTTCTATATTTTTAGTTCTGCCAGTCATTATTAAAGAATTCCTGGTTATCCTGCCATGAACATTCTTGTTCAAGCAATTCCTGGTAAAAGGTGACAGCACTCTGTTTCTGTGTCCCAACTGTGCTCTTTCAATGTCAGCCTGTTACACAAGCTTCTGAGTGGTGGTTTAAAGCAGAGTTTCACCCAAAAATGGAATGTCTGCTTTTTGGAATCCTTCCCACCTCTGGTGTCACATTTGGCACCTTTCATGGGGGAGGGGAGAAAAACATACCTGTCTAATACAGGTATATTTCTCCCACTTCCGCCCATAGATAGCTGCGGTATCCGTGGATATCTACGCCACGACACAAAGGTCCCATAAGAAGGGACCAGTGGGATCGCGCAGCACAACTCGCGCATGCACAGTAGGGAACCAAGCTGTGAAGCCACAAGGCTTCACTTCCTGATTCATTTATCAAAGATGGTGGTGGCAGCACCCGATCAGCTTCGGGTGCCGACATCGTGGGTGCCCTGGACAGGTAAGTGTCCATATTTTAAAAGTCAGCAGCTGTAGTATTTGTAGCTGCTGACTTTACAAAAAAATAAAAAAAATTGGCACACACAATACCAGCATGATCTGCTGGTGTTGCGTTGACATATGCCATGCAGCCACTACTAAAATACATGTAAACATGATGTGGCTACACAAAGATTGCAGTAGATCAGCAGCACTGAGGTACAACAAAGCATTAAAAAGGTGAAAACATTTTGGGGTGGATTCAGGTAGGGGCGCGCACTCTTACGGAGGCGCAGCGTACCATTTTAACGCTGTGCCTCCGTAAATTACCTGCGCTACGCTTCATTCACGAAGCAGTAGCTCCGTAATTTGCGTGGGCGCTCCGTAAAAATGACTGGCGTAAGCGCGCGTAATTTTAATGATCCCGTAGGGGGCGTGGATCATTTAAATTAGGCGCGTTCCCGCACCAAACGTAGTGCGCATGCTCCGTTGGGAAACTTTCCCGACGTGCATTGCGGCAAATGACGTCGCAAGGACTTAATTTGCTTTAACGTGAACGTAAATGGCGTCCAGCGCCATTCACGATTCACTTACGCAAACAACGTAATTTTCAAACATCGTAACGCGGAAACGACGGGTATACTTAGCATTGGCTGCCCCTGCTAATAGCAGGAGCAGCCTTACGCGGAACCCGATGAACACAAACAACGTAAAATGCGTACGCAGGGCGCGCGTACGGTTGTGAATCGGCGTGAGTATGCAATTTGCATACTCTACGCTGACCACTACGGGAATGCCACCTAGCAGCCATCGTAAGAATGCAGCCTACGATACGACGGCATAAGAGCCTTATGCCAGTCATATCTTAGGCTGCAGTCGGCGTAATGAGCTTTCTGAATACAGAAAAGTTGTTACGCCGGCGCAACTAAGCAATTGCGCTGCGTAACTATGGATACGCAGACGCAATTGCTTACTGAATCCACCCCACTGTTCCTAACTGCTTCTTGTCTGGTCCATATAATGGGAAGACATGACAAGCGTTGGTGCAGGTGGACGTACCCAAACATCAAAAGTTTTCTTTTCAACATGTGGTCATTTGTGTTTCTCCTGCCCTGGCACTTGATAGACTCAAGAAATATGTTAAGGTAGTCAAGAACTACAGTTGCATAATTTATGTGTAATCTAGGCTCCTAGAAAGCCCAAATGTGCTCCTTGGATTTTGGGCCTCTCTGTGTGTCTAGACTGTGAAAAAGTTTCACACATGTGGTATCCCCATACTCAGGAGGCATAGCATAGCATAATGTGGTTTGGGATGTAAATGTAAATATGCCTATGTTGTGTGTAAGGCATAACTTGTTAAAATTACAACTTTGTAAAAAAATAAACATTATTTGATTTCTTCATTTAAAATTTTTTTTTTTTGACTGTCTACTTTCCAAAAAGGGGTAGTTTTTGGGGAGTATTTGTACTGTGCTAGCATTTAAGGGCCTCAAGAACTGAAATGGGCAGTCAGTGTCAATTTTCAAATATATATACCATAGTTTGTAGATTCTATAACTTTCACACAGACTAAATAAAATGCACTAAATAATTATTTTTTTCACAAAAGGAATGTAGCAGAAAACATGCTGGCCAAAATGTATGAATTATTTATGATTATTTATTTGCATTTGTTTTATAACACAGACTAATGCCGCGTACACACGATCTAAATTTCCGACAAGAAAAGATCAATGTGAGCTTTTGGTCGGAAATTCCGACCGTGTGTAGGCCCCAGACTTTTCCCGTCGTAAAATTTGAGAACCAGTTCATGTCACCTGGGGTGGCCAGGTGACATGGCAGATGACGTGGCAAGTGGACAATACACAACTTGAGGCCGGTGACGTGGCCAGGTGATGTGGCAGGTGACGTGGCCAGGTGACGTGGCCAGTGGACAATCCACAACTTGTGACAGATGACGTGGCCAGTTGACGTGGCAGGTGGCGTGGCCAGTGGACAATCCACAACTTGTGGCAGGTGACGTGGCCAGGTGACGTGGCCAGGTGACGTGGCAGGTGACATAGCCAGGTGACATGACCAGTGGACAATCCACAGCTTGTGGCAGGTGGCGTGGCCAGGTGACGTGGCAAGTGGACAATTCACAACTTGGCAGGTGACGTGGCCAGTTGATGTGGCAGGTGACGTGGCCAGTGGACAATCCACAACTTGTGGCAGGTGACGTGGCCAGGTGACGTGGCAGGTGATGTGGCCAGGTGACGTGGCCAGGTGACATGGCAAGTGGACAATCCACAACTTGTGGCAGGTGACGTGGCCAGGTGACGTGGCAGGTGACATAGCCAGGTGACGTGGCCAGTGGACAATCCACAACTTGTGGCAGGTGGCGTGGCCAGGTGATGTGGCAAGTGGACAATTCACAACTTGGCAGGTGACGTGGCCAGTTGATGTGGCAGGTGACGTGGCCAGTGGACAATCCACAACTTGTGGCAGGTGACGTGGCCAGGTGACGTGGCAGGTGATGTGGCCAGGTGACGTGGCAGGTGACGTGGCCAGGTGACGTTGCAAGTGACACGCTAAATACACGTACACTGCTGCTCTCTCAGCTGCTCTGGTCTCACAAAATAGCTGAAATGGTTAAATAATATTGTTTTTTGAGCTTAGGGAGGGTCTTATGATGTTTCTTAACCAAATGCTTATAAACGCAAACGCGGTAAAACGCGGTAAATCGCGGTAAAACGCCGCGAAATTCGCGGCAAAAACGGGCGTTTTAAACGCCGGTTTTTGCGTTTCAAAACTTGTGTTTAGATGAGTTTGCATTTGCTTCTCGTGTGCATGGGGCCTTAGTGACACTTTTTTGGGGCACTAATACAGTGATCAGTGCAAAATAAAATGCACTCTCACCATACTAATGATCCTAGCAGGGTCAATCAAAGGTTTAAGTGTGCTCCTTGTAAGTGCTTTCTTACTGTGTGGGGATGGCTTAACTGGAGGAAGACAAAGATCTGTGTTCCTGTTTAGCAGAAACACAAGATCTCCATGTTCCTCTCCGATAGAACAGCGGTTTGCCTTGTTTACATAGTGGCACTTGCTGTTTACAATCACAGCAGGGACGGGTCGACGGCACCACGCGTGCCCTAGACCCTGTGCACAAAATCACATACTAATTTTATGCTGGAGGGCCACCCTACCGCAGTATATCTGCACAGGGTAGTCTTTAAGTGGTTAATGATGCACACAGTGTAGGGAGACACTTTTTTTGTATTGTTGTCATATTGGTCAGGTAAACACACTAACACCTTTACTGCCATTGTGCAATGTGCTGGGTGTTTAGTGTGTTCCTGCGCCTTTAAGGAGGGTTGGGCTCCCTCCAGTCATCTGCCCTTTATCTATCCATCAGCATACATGTGCTTCCACTGTGGGGATTCTTTACATTTAGATTTAGGGTCTGCAGAATACAGGGAACCTTGACGGGGCCTGCAGCTTACGCATGTATTTGCTCCGTTGGGAAACTTTCCCGACGTGCATTGCGGCAAATGACGTCGCAAGGACGTAATTTGCTTTAACGTGAACGTAAATGGCGTCCAGCGCCATTCACGATTCACTTACGCAAACAACGTAATTTTCAAACATCGTAACGCGGAAACGACGGGTATACTTAGCATTGGCTGCCCCTGCTAATAGCAGGAGCAGCCTTACGCGGAACCCGATGAACACAAACAACGTAAAATGCGTACGCAGGGCGCGCGTACGGTTGTGAATCGGCGTGAGTATGCAATTTGCATACTCTACGCTGACCACTACGGGAATGCCACCTAGCAGCCATCGTAAGAATGCAGCCTACGATACGACGGCATAAGAGCCTTATGCCAGTCATATCTTAGGCTGCAGTCGGCGTAATGAGCTTTCTGAATACAGAAAAGTTGTTACGCCGGCGCAACTAAGCAATTGCGCTGCGTAACTATGGATACGCAGACGCAATTGCTTACTGAATCCACCCCACTGTTCCTAACTGCTTCTTGTCTGGTCCATATAATGGGAAGACATGACAAGCGTTGGTGCAGGTGGACGTACCTAAACATCAAAAGTTTTCTTTTCAACATGTGGTCATTTGTGTTTCTCCTGCCCTGGCACTTGATAGACTCAAGAAATATGTTAAGGTAGTCAAGAACTACAGTTGCATAATTTATGTGTAATCTAGGCTCCTAGAAAGCCCAAATGTGCTCCTTGGATTTTGGGCCTCTCTGTGTGTCTAGACTGTGAAAAAGTTTCACACATGTGGTATCCCCATACTCAGGAGGCATAGCATAGCATAATGTGGTTTGGGATGTAAATGTAAATATGCCTATGTTGTGTGTAAGGCATAACTTGTTAAAATTACAACTTTGTAAAAAAATAAACATTATTTGATTTCTTCATTTAAAATTTTTTTTTTTGACTGTCTACTTTCCAAAAAGGGGTAGTTTTTGGGGAGTATTTGTACTGTGCTAGCATTTAAGGGCCTCAAGAACTGAAATGGGCAGTCAGTGTCAATTTTCAAATATATATACCATAGTTTGTAGATTCTATAACTTTCACACAGACTAAATAAAATGCACTAAATAATTATTTTTTTCACAAAAGGAATGTAGCAGAAAACATGCTGGCCAAAATGTATGAATTATTTATGATTATTTATTTGCATTTGTTTTATAACACAGACTAATGCCGCGTACACACGATCTAAATTTCCGACAAGAAAAGATCAATGTGAGCTTTTGGTCGGAAATTCCGACCGTGTGTAGGCCCCAGACTTTTCCCGTCGTAAAATTTGAGAACCAGTTCTCAAATTTTTGCTGTTGGAAATTCTGACAGAAAAAGTTCTTGTCTGTATGCAATTTCGACGTGCAAAAAAACATGCATGCTCGGAATCAAGTCGACGCATGCTCGGAAGCATTGAACTTAATTTTTCTCGGCTCATCATAGTGTTGTATGTCACAGCATTCTCGGAATCTTGTGTGATCATGTGTATGCAACTCAAGTTTAAGCCAAAATTCCGTCTGAAAAAAATCGTTGTCGGAATTTCCGATCGTGTGTACGCGGCATAAGCAAATTTATTATAAAAAAGTATTAAACAGTAAAGGAAAAAAAAACCCAGTGGTGATTAAATACCACCAAAACAAAGCTCTACCTGCAAAAAAAAAAAGATATGTAATTCATTTGGGTACAGTGAGTACCGTACTTGCCATTCAAATTCATTTTCATTCAGAAAACTGAAAAAATGGCCAGGAAAGGAAGGGGGTGAAACAGTCCAGTCTTGAAGGGGATAAATGAAGATCGAAAAAAATTGATAGGAATTTATTACTGGAAGACAAACAGAACCTTGCAGTGGATCAAAATCAATTCATATCTCCTTTTGTTACTGGCTATTCCAGCCAACACTTCTTGATAAAAAAATTGATCAGGAAGCACTGGCATCTTATTAAGGAAGACTCTGTTTTGGACCCTGTGCTACCTGAACAGCCTCAAGTGGTATTCAGAGGTGTTCCCTCATTAAGGGACTCTCTGGCCCCTGGAGTTTGTGATCCTCCATCTAACAAACCCATGTTCTTTCAAAACATAGTGGGCTACCATAAATGCAAAAAATGTGCTGTGTGTAAGATCAATGCGATTAATGAACGTAAGACCCTGAGTTTCACTTCTAACAGCACTTCACAAACATATAATATCAGATCTTTTATCACGTGCTCGACTACCTATGTGGTATATTTACTGACCTGTCCATGCGGGTTACAATATATAGGACTACAGTACTACAATCCTTTCAGATAAGGGTTAATGAGCACATAGGAAACATAAGAAGGGGCTATAAAAAACATTCCGTTTCCCGCCACTATAGAGAAGTACATGCAATGAATCCTAGTGGCACTTCTTTTGTTGCTATCGATAACCTGAAACCCCATTGGAGAGGGGGTCTAAGAGAAGAGCTATCTCAAAACTTGAGATGAGCTGGATATATCGGGTTAAATGCCTCAAACCTCTGGGCCTGAATGTTGATATAGAGGTTAACGCCTTTTTAGACAACTCATAAAAGTCCTTTTTTCCCTACTCTACTATAATATGGGGATGAGAGATAAAGTAATGTTGATTATGGTATAGCTATGTTTAACATTTGGAAATTCTTTTAGCTAGGGTCCCCTGTGATACTAACTCCCAGAAAAGAAGTATTCATTTATATCTTTTTCTTTTTCTTTTACACAATGGGCTGACATTTGCTGGGCGATCTAGATATTCAGGTTGACCTGAGAGCTGATATATAGAGTGGTTGGAATAATATTGTTGTAGTTCCTCCCTATATCCACTAGATGGCTCTACAGGGGTGGAACATGCCTAACCGATGCTATTCATACTTAATTTATACTTAATTTAATTTATATTTTTATTTTTTAAATTTTTATACTCAAGAAATGTTGTTATTAATATTGATCTTTTTTTAAGGAAATAATTTATATGTTTAGGCCTTGTACCACTACCGCTTTAAGTTATTGATATCAATTGCGGAAACACGGGTGTACGAGTTTTTGTTTGTTGTTTTTATGGATTTTTCTGCCGGCAATTTTAAATGTTTTGTGTAGATGCTTCACTTTTAAAATAAACCCAGCCTTGTGGTACTTCACCATCTCGAGCCTCCATTTGTCTCCCTCTGTGATTCCATCCTGGGATACTGAGTTTAGAGCGGACCGCTCGGAGGAGCTTGCTATCTATACCGACAAGGGGAGAACCTGCTGGGGGCCGAGGAGCCGCATCCCTGTTGATCTCTGTCGTAGGATAGTGAGGATTTACGTGCCTTTTGGACCCCATCTAACAGGTGGTCCAACGTATTCGGTAAGAGTACCCATTTACTCCTTCTCTGGTGTGATCTCAGAGCCTTTTTTTCCCTTTCAAATCATCTCCCTCTGAATCGGTGGTGGACTATACTCTTCTATTCCTACATAATTTTTGGAGATTTATTCGAAATTGGACAATTGTTTTTCTCCACTTCTGGATTTATATATTTTGATTTCATTTAATTTATAGAATTTTTTCACTTCTTGATTTTTAAATACATGTTATTTGATTTATGCAAGTGGTTGGACTGTTCAGGGCAATTATGCTCCCTGGTGTATCTACAATCAAGTTTGGTTTATGTACACATTTTACACATTCACCTTATTTATTTCCATTTTCAGTTTAATTTTATTCCACACACTTATCAATCAGGTTGTGTTTAATTTAGCGCAACCCATCCTTCTTGTTTCCTATATTGCCACGTGTATATCACATGTTTTAGGTGTTGCTGCTTGACTTATCGATTTTAGACTTACTTTCATTCATTTTATTTATCAATATTTGTTGTCATTATTTCCTTAGCGCAAATTTATTTCCCTTGGTAGATTGATAAATGAAGGTTGTTTATCATAAACAGTCCTTTAGCAAACTAAATGCCATTTCATGTGGTTTACATCTACTACAGAACTAACAGAAGGGTTTTGCAAAAAACTGTGAAGAAAGGAAAGAAACAAAACGAAAGTAATATTTAGTTTACCCTTTGCTTTTGGTCTTACCTTTCCTTTAGCAATGATAAAGAATGTGCATCCCTCCTCTCCTTCGCGAATAATGTAATGCCCCTTTTCATAATATTCCTGTAATTAGAGTAACAATTATAAATAATAATGCAATAATTTAATAAAAAGAAAATTGTGGGAAAAAAAACTCCAATAGTCTATAGAACAAAAAGAATTCTTCTCCATGGTGTAAAATTATCAAGTAATAGCTTTTCAACACAACTGGTCACAGAACGTTATATTAACTATAAGATTATTTTTTTAAGTATCGACTTTTAGATTTTGAAGCAACATTCTATATTATTGACATTTTTTTTTATTGTAGAATGGTGTTAATATTTTGCCAAATTCATGTTTTTTCAACTTATTGTATTTCATATAAAATTAACGTGGCTGTAAACCCGATTCATTAAATTTGAGAAATGTTTAACGCACACAGCATGCAGTGTTTTGTTGTCGCTCTTCAAAGCACTATGTCCCGTAGCTTTCTCCTGCTTCGTTCTTCTGTTATCAGCCTGATAACTTCTGACAAGTTCTCTGTCACATATGATAAAAGCAGCCTAAGTTTTGTGTTGGGGAGGATGCTAAAAATAGAATAGCACATAGCCTAACGATTCAATGAACAGAGCTGAAAGACCCTACAGTACCTATGAGGAGAGGGGGGGTGTACCTTTCCTTCAATCAGCTGTCTTGGCTGTATGCCCAGGTTTCACTGCAGTGCTAACCAGGAAGAGAAAATCTCCTAACACAATGTGCACTTGAATATAGCAAGTTGAAGACATCAGATATACATGTAGGGAGATTTGCTTAATCTCTGTGTATCATCTGAGAGTGTTCACTTCACTGGGTATATGTGAGGGTTTACAGTCACTTTAAGTACTAACATGCAACTTTTTAGGTTTAGCACTAGCATTCTTAAGTATGATAAAATAATTGGTAGGATAATTTAATTGGACAGATAGTAAATAATGATGAAGATGGTACTTACTGAAGGGAATGATTTCCTCTAAAGCCCAGATAAAGTTAAATGTAAAATCATAAATCTAAATTGAGGATGCAGGGGCTCCATTATTAAATTTACTGCCACTTCTTGTCCTGCTAACAACAGCAGCACCAGACAAGAAGTGAGAGAAACTCTGCAACACAAATCTGACAGATGTCCAACTGTCCCATTTTTATCTTGTGTTACTTTTTGAGAGATACCCTTATTTTCTGCTTGGTAAAGGTTGTCATCAAGAAATGAGGAGCCACAGATAGCAGTAAAAATCTGTGATTCTGTGATGGGTCACAGCAATCACATGGTACAGAGCAGTCCCACTGTGTTCAATAACAACTTTATAACAGGGCTGTGCACACGCAGGTATGCAAAGGGGCTTGGCTCCACATATGTATAGTGGCAGTCATAAAGAGGTTATTTTTACTTTAAATACAGTACTGATACTGAATATCAAACCTGCTAGAATTTTGAAAACTTGGCTAATTAATGATAGGGCAATAGCTTACTGGTCACATGTGAGAAAAATAACCTGTTTATTGCCTTGTACTGATGACTATATTATTATTGTCATCATTAGTAATGGGCAACTTTGCATGGGTTCAATTCTGCAAAGTTTTGTTGAATCTTTTTCGAAATTTGGAAAACTTCAGTGCTACTAAACCCAGGATCCTGTATTCACTGTATCTGGTCTCCCACCGTACACAGAACATGAAAATGCAATTATTTTAGTAAATATAAAACGACTAAATATATTTTCTCATCAGCAGTATGTAGCAGTCTTGTGACTTCTATTGTTGTCTGGTTAAAGTGATTGTAAACCCACTTTTACAACTTGCACCTACAGGTAAGCCTAGATTAAGGCTTACCTGTAGGTGCAAGAAATATCTCCTTAACCTACACGGTTAAGGAGATATTTGCTGAAAACACTGCACCATTGTCTACGGCGCAAGCGTGCCATAGACAACGGCGCAGGCGCACTGAGCGTTCTGGCATTATCCCAGCATTATCAATGATAATGGGAAAGGGAATAGCCGCTCCAGGTGGGAGCCCAGACGAACATCCACCGTTGCAGACAACTCAGGTGCAGGCAATGCACTTAGCAAAGCAGGAACAAAGATTGTCTCTGGACAGCCACACACTGAACAAATTATAGCCTTTATTGAAAAAAGGACAGCACTACAAGTCACAGCAACGTAAAATGAAATAAAACCCAACTTCTCATGCGTTTCTCACTAACACTAGTGCTTAGAAATGACTAAGCACTAGTGTTAGTGCAAAACGCATCAACAGTTGGGTTTTATTTTATCTTACGTTGCTGTGACTTGTAGTGCTGTCCTTTTTTCAATAAAGGCTATAATTTGTTTAGTGTGCGGCTGTCTAGAGACAATCTTTGTTCCTATTATCAATGATAATGGCGGAATCGCGTGCATCCCCAGGTATCGTGGCGGTCCCGCACGAATGCGCAGGAGTGAAATCATCGCCCCTCCGGCCAGTCACAGCGGCGATACAAGGAAGGCGATCCGAGGAGACATGGCGGCGGCGGAGGGGAACGAGGAGCGCCTTGGGGGCTTCAATCTCAGGTAAGTGCAACATAATGGCAGCACAGTGGTGTAGTGAGTAGTACTTTTGCCTAGCAGCAAAAGAGTCGCTGGTTCGAATCCCGACCATGACACCATCTAGCTGGAGTTTGCATGTTCTCCCTGTGTCTGCGTGGGTTTCCTCCGGGCACTTCGGTTTCCTCCCACACTCCAAAGACATGCTGGTAGGTAAATTGGATCTTGTCCAAAATTGGCCCAGTATATATATGTATGACTGTGTGTCCCTAGCGTGTCGTGATCCTACGGGGTAAAATGACCGCACCAGCCAAGCAGACACTGGCTGGAATAGCGCCCAGAGGCGATTCAGTTCGCATGTGTAGCGCTATACAAGTCATTCATTCATTCATTCATTCATTCATAATGAGCTAGTATGCTATGAATACTAGCTCATTAGGCCTTTTTCTTGCAGGGTCTTTTTCTCCTGAAAAAAGTTTTTGGGTTTACTTCCGCTTTAAGGAGAAGTTTTTATTCTCCTCTGACTGTCATATGAGGCTTCATGACCCCTGACCCATTGTCTGTAGATTAGCCCTGTGCTGATCACATGCACCCTCCTAAGAAAAAAAAAACTCTCTAGCATAATACCCAGTCTCTGTCTGATCAGGAGATGGATTGGGGACAGTGGAGGAAGGGAAGGATCAGAGAAGACAAGATCAAGTAGCCTTTAACACAATGCGCATGATTAACCCCTTAAGTTCTACAGCATGCTTTACTGCATATACAGACTGATTTTTTACTGGTGTTGGTTTAGTAATACTTTAGATGTAGAGGCAAATCCTAGTTTGGCTATTTTAAGGTTAATAGGGAATCAATAATAAATAAAAAAGACATACAAATCTGGATACTGCCATGAACAGGTACCAATGCAAAAAATAAATAGAAATACCTTACAGCTGGGAGAGGGTATTTTCATGTGGCTTTAATGCAATAGATATTTATTTTTTTACAATTAGCTTCATCAACACAGCAGCTCCCCAATCGCATTAATTTCTGTTTTAGGTAGTTTTAACAGCAACACAAGCTTTTTCAACAGGCAGTAATACACCCTCTTTGACCAGTATATGCGCTGGTTTCTATCAAGCTCTTATTAACAATTAACAGACTGTAGATGATCCAGCAGTGTCAAACAGATCAGCAGCAGAACATTTTTAATGTAAGAGAAATGCCCACAATGTATTTGTCAGGAAGGGCATACCAGCAGACTAGATGGCTCTTCTGGACAGTGTCCTGTGCATAGGCATAGGCTAATTCATGTTCCTTTACATGCATGTAAGAAATGTGCACATGCTCACGCCTGCACGTCTGCTTCTTGTATTTGCATCAAGCAGGCTATTTAAACTGAGCCTGTCTTATGCGTCAATGCTGTATTGTCAATAGCATTCCTGTGCATACCTGCAACCTGTTATTCTGCATCTGGCTACTGTTACCAACCCAGCTTGTCTTGAATACTCCTGAACTCCACCTGCACTGACCCGGGCCTGCCTCTGACCTCACTTCTGCCTGTGCCCCTCGCTGCTGCTTCACCTATTGGTAACTGACTCGGCCTGTATCCTGACTTCGCTCCTGCCTACGCATCTGCAGATGATTCGTCTGCCTGTGTATGACCTGGTTGGTCTGGCTCTGCCTCTGTCCCCCTCACTGCTGGACTGCCTGCTGTGAGCCTCTGCCTATATTTCTCTTGTGCCTGCTCATTGCCTGACTGCTACCAGCCTGTACCTGTCTGCTGTCACCAGTGCCAGCCTGCTCCTGTCTCCTGCTCACTGGTATCTGTCTGGCATTGTTGCTCCACTGTGGGCTACGCAATCTTCCCCTGCTTGTTCCAGAGAGTCCATCCAGCCCTGCTGCTAGCAAGACTAAAGCCGTGTACACACGATCAGTCCATCCGATGAGAACGGACCAATGGACCGTTTTAATCGGTTAACCGATGAAGCTGACTGATGGTCCGTCGCGCCTACACACCATCGGTTAAAAAACAGATCGTGTCAGAACGCGGTGATGTAAAACACAACGACGTGCTGAAAAAAACTAAGTTCAATGCTTCCAAGCATGCGTCGACTTGATTCTGAGCATGTGTGGATTTTTAACCGATGGTTGTGCCTACTAACGATTGGTTTTGACCTATCGGTTAGGAATCCATCGGTTAAATTTAAAGTTGGCTTTTTTTAACAGATGGATAAATAACCTATGGGGCCCACACACGATCGGTTTTGACCGATGAAAACGGTCCATCAGACCGTTGTCCTCTGTTTAACCTATCGTGTGTACGAGGCCTAATAGGCACTTGTGCCACCCTGTACCTCTACAACACCTCTCTGCTCTATCAGGGGCCCAGAGGTGTAAGAGATGTTTTCCTCACTGTGTCAGGCTCTTCTACCAGGTATGTGAAAGTTCTAGAGACAAAGGGGATAGACAGGTTATTTTACTACAAAAATTTGACTATTGCAGATGGTATAACAGTATAAAATAAAATGTAAAAAAAAAAAAATACAAAAATATTACCCTGAAACAAAAAGTTTCCTAACTGCCCTATTCAGTCCCTATGCAGTTTGTCAGCTTTCCCTCCAAGAGGTTACAATTCACTTACACCATGGCTACTCTGTGTCTTCTCTATTATAGTTGCTGGGGATTTCTTAACTAAAACCCCCCTAATTTTCCCTTCTAAAGCTGGGCCTAGACAAATTAAACATACATTTGTGAGGACCATGGATCTCAAACCTGCAGGTTTCCCCTAAACCCATGGTAGCAATGAACTTTCACCTCATTTCTCATTATAACTTCCATTATTATTGTCATAAGCATTACTTCAACAAGACAAACTGGGGCCATCAGTTCTATTTCCAATACTTTCTCAATCTGCAAAAAAAGTTTCTACATCTTCACAGAATACAGTAGATAGACATTCACAACAGGTCCTGAAAATCTGGATTTGACCCTGATTGCCCAGATATGCACACATTTAAATTTTGAAAGGCACAGACTTTGCAGAATTAGCTTACCACCATCATTAATAATATTGTTGAGAAGCCTATTTAGGCTAATTACTTTGACTGCCTTTTTTTGCTTGTGAGCAAACCTCTTTTTTAAAGTCTATCAAGCCTAAAGACCAACAAACAACCTAAACAATCTCTAATCCTACCATTGAAAATAGTGAAAGGTGAAGAGGTAGCAAGCAAAGTGTACTCCCATTAATCCTCATAGCTCTAGATTTAATATCTGGGATCAGAATGGAATTCTCTTGTGGTTATTACGTCTGCTCGCTACATATTCTATTAGAAACACATTTTGTTCTTTTAAAGAAAAATGACTGTGCTCTTTGGTGAAATTACGCTGAATTATTAATTTGTAACATCTGTGTCAGTGTTACGTTACATGGCCAGCCCTCTGGAGGGAACAGATCCAAGAAGACCTGTTCAGAATGATTTCATCATCAAAACCCTGGGAAATGAGAGAGCAAACACTGTATCATCGTGGCATGGAATTAATAAATTCCTCTGGGGAATTTCTATGAAATACTCATTGATACATTGGTGGTGTAATTTACACTTAAGTGCAAAGTGCTCTTTGACTGCATTTCAATAGAAGGTTGCTTTTCTTTTTCGTGCAATGATATGATGAACACAGGTCTGACATAAAGTCAACACCTCTGAAATAGTTTCTTTCTGTGAAATCTTTCAGAAATAGAGCGTGGAACTCCACTGCACGTATTTGAAGTGGCCAACGTCCATATTATGTTTCTGCCCAGGAAAATAAACTCAGTGGGCCTTCTCTTTCGGTGTGTCTCATGCACATAGAGAAGCCTTTTTAATGAGCTCTCTTGTGCTTTGGTAAAATTGTTTAGCAAATGTGTCACCTTCTAACATGTTAGAGGAACACAGAACACCTTTTCTGCTCTCTCCCGGTGAGAAGATTTCCCTTTTTCTAATGTTCAAAAAGCCAAAGAAGGGTCTTACCGTGGACCAGATTTTCAATATGAATAAATAAACTTAACTTCACATTTTCAAGACATGTGTGTGCTTTGATCTGGTAGACTGTAGGGCTTATTTATGATTCCTAGTTTAAATAGAAATCCCCTTTCATTTCTAATGTTTTCATACAGTAACGCAGGAAAATCCTCACCTCTCTTGGCCCAGTGTTGTACATACTAAAGTAGAAACTTACATATTCAGTGGTATTCACAGAGGACCATTGGACATACCAATGTACATGTTTTGTGGTGTTACAGATTTTACCTGCAAGTAGTACAACAGCTAAAACCTGAAATTACAGGATTTTCTTACAAAAAAAGATGTGATCGCGCATTCTGCTACCCACTTGGGTTAAAAAAATGTGTACTTAGCTACGAACATATTTTTCACGTTCTTTGCATGCATGCTAAGTAATATAAAGTGTAAAACGTATAAGTATTTATTAAAGAGTTTACAGTACTCTTCCAGCAATGCCTCTATCCCAAGAACGCTCAACACCATGTTTGTTTAAAGGGGTTGTAAAGGTAAAAAAAATCCTAAATAGCTTCATTTTCCTTAGTGCAGTCCTCCTTCACTTACCTCATCCTTTGATTTTGTTTTTAAATGTCCTTATTTCTTCTGTGAAATCCTCACTTCCTGTTCTTCTGTCTGTAACTCCACAAAGGAATGTGAGGCTTTCTTCCTGGTGTGGAGTGTCGTGCTCGCCCCCTCCTTTGGACTCCAGGAGAGTCAGGACGCTCTCTACGTTGCAGATAGAGAAACGAGCTGTGTATTATTGGGCATCCTGACTCTCCTGGGGAGGGATCGAGCAGGACACTCCACACCAGGGATGAAGCCTTGCATTACTGTGTGGAGTTACAGACAGAAGAACAGGAAGTGAGGATTTCTCAGAAGAAATAAGGACATTTAAAAGCAAAATGGAAGGATGAGGTAAGTGAAGGAGAACTGCACTAAGGTAAAGGAAGCTAATTAGATTTTTTTTTTTTTTACCTTTACAACCCCTTTAAGCATTATGAACAGTCAGCATTTACTTTCCACACAGAAATCTGTTTGTCTATGTAAATTCTGGCACATGAGCCTTTATGTTCTAGGCAGTGTAAAGACGTGGGTTGATTTATTAAAGGTGTTAATACCTTTTATAAAATTAATTGTGGAAATATTCTCTTCAATTATATATTCATGTTAAAAGCAAATCCTTGTAAACCTATCATCTTCATTAATCATCCACATATGAATAAACCATTTGAGTGAATATTTATACAAATGTATTGTGTGAAAATTCTCATGTTCTTTAGTAAATTAGCCCACTTGTCTCACACAGATCAGCCCTACTAATCTACTGAAATAGTATAATGTAGTACAGCATGTTTATTGGGAAATTGGTGTGGTTATTTTGGGGGCTAGCAATTCAAGATTTAACATCAAGAAATATAATTATAATTAAAATTATCACACCCAAAAAAACTTAAACTAAGATTACTATATACCCAAACCATGTGCACCCACACTATGCACAATAAAGTACTAATTTATTCTGTACAAACAGTGAAAGTATCACAAAACACCTCTGTAGCTACAAACATTTTCGAAAAATTAATCATTAAAAAGCCAAACAATGGCATAGAGCATGGGTGCTCAACCTGTGGCTCTCCAGCTGTTTCAGAACTACAATTCCCATGAGGCATTGCAACCTCCAGCCACAGGTTGAGCACCCATGGCATAGAGGGTATTTTCCCTGTATTTTCTATGGCAGAAGGGACTTGGTTGCCTGCCAGCCTTCCAAGGCAAATTACATCTGAATCTAAAATCAAAGCACCACACTAAAATGTTTGAGTTCAAAGTAAGAATTAATTTCAAATATTACTTGAGTAAGAGAACCAACATTTTTTCCGGGCCACACATCTTCCTCTTTATCAGGGCTTATAAAAAAAGTAGTTGATGCTCTAACCAGGTGCTTAATTTATTCGGACAACATACCATATCTAGTGTGAAATCACTGCTAGAACAAACAGATTTTATATTTTTATAACCCTGATAAAGTCGGCGATGCGTGGCCACGAAATGCAGTGGCTCTCTTACTAAAGTGGGGGGCACCTCTCCCGCCGCCTATAAAAGTGATCCCGTGGCAAATTCGCCACTGGGATCACTCTTATCGGAAAGCTGGCCATCTACTGTAAATCAAGATACCGGAGTTATGGTAGCTAGCTGCTGCCATAACTCCAGTATTTAACGTCAAAATAATGATGTAAATTTACAGTTAGGCAGCCGGCAAGTGGTTTTAATATAACCTAACTCTCAAAGTATGCCATCAAACCCTAACCTAGTATTATTGTATTAATTCTCTACTTTTTCCAAAAAAACAAGGTTTATTAGAGATCCCCATGGTTGCCCCTGAAAGAGCACTCAAATACTTTTTACCACATTTTCAAGATCATTCCCAGGCCCCTAGCTTTAATTTCCTTCAGCACACTGCCCTTCACAATTATGCACATGCATTAATATGTGTTTTGCATGCAAAATACTGCCTGTATTGCAATGCATTTCATACTTTTATATAAATTTTGTATGCGTTTTTTTTCCCCCACTAAATATACAAAAAGAATAGCCTTTCTTCATGTGTTAAAAATACAAAAAAAAATTATGAAACATGCTTATTTCTGTGTTTGACAGTTACAACGTATTTCAAGGGGCCTGTTTAAGACATGTGACTTCACAAAAATGTAGCATGTCATACATTTTAGAATCCATCAAGCTGCAGTGCATACATGTAAAATCTTTATGGCCCATATTATGGGATCAGGTGCACTTTAAATTGAATATGTGCTTTGCTTATGCTAACTCACTTCTTATTTACATCCTTCTTCACCTGGTATTTTCTTGCCTTATCATGGGAAATGCCTAACTCTTTTATTAGATTCACACATAGTAAACTTTTCGGCCTTGATGCTGGGAAGATCATGCTTCAGTAAAATCACATTGACGCGTAAAAAAACGTATCCATGCAACAGGGTTGGCAATGCCAGCATTACTAGACAAGACATGATTCGATCTGATAGCTTGGATGAAGACGTTTTCCGCTACATCAAATTCTTTCTACAAGTGATCCAAGGAGTCTCACGTATGCATATTGTATCAAACACATTTCCATGTATGACACAATAATCATAGCATTCAACTGGATTAAGAGGAATTTCGAAAGCAGATAATGCTGTCTGTGGTAGGCATAAAAGTAATATAAGGTTGAGGAAGGGTTGTCATCAAATTTAAAATTAAAGTGTAACGATATAATCAATCAACAATCATAAGGTGCCAGATTACATCTTCATTGTTAACCACTTGCCGACGGCTGGATGTCTAAAGACGTCCTTGGCTTTGTGGGGCTATATCTAAATGATGCCTGGAGCTACAGGCATCATTCAGACATTGCCGTTTTCAGCCGGCAATTCCCTACACCATAAGAATGATCATAGTGGCTGTTCTGTCGCTTGATCGTTCTTATGGGCGGCGAAAGGGGACATCCCCCCTCCCGCCGCCCTCCGGTGCTTCTACCGACTCGCCTGAGGGATCGGCGAGTCGGAGAACGGATCCACCAGGCCCGGTTCATGACCGTAAAGATTTCCAGCGGACCAGATGGTCGCCGGAGTCTCTATGATCGTTAGAGGCCGGGCGCGATGTTATGACGTCACCCCCGGCCTCTGCATTCAAAAAAGCGGTGCCACTTCGGCTAGGAAGCGGTGATCGTTTTTTTTTTATTTTAGGCTTCCCAGCCTGGAGGTGAGATGTGGGGTCTTATTGACCCCATATCTCACTGTAAAGAGGTCCGATCATGTCATATTCCTATTACAAGGGATGTTTACATTCCTTGTAATAGGAATAAAAGTGATCACATTTTAATTTTTTTTTTTTAAAGTGTCAAAATAAAAAAATTTAAGTAAAATGAACAATAATAATAATTAAAAAAATATTGCAATGATCGCCATTGTATTCTCTAGGGTCTCTGCTAAAAAAACATATATAATATTTGGGGGTTCTGTGTAATTTTCTAGCAAAAAACATTATGATTTTTACATGTAGGAGCGAAGTGTCATAATTGGCCTGGTTGGCAAGTCGTTAAATTACATTTGTTAGAGTGCTATTGAAGCCCCTCTTCACATGTTCCAAATTAAATGGTATACGAAAAGAACTTCTGTGGAACTTTATGGATACTGTCAAAACTACCCAACAAAGATATCATAAAATATATGTGTTTAATAATAAACATTTAGGGCCAGATTCACAGAAAAAGTATGCCGGAGTATCTGCTGATACTCTGGCGTACTTTCAAATTTGCTGCGTCGTATCTTTATTTTGAATTCTCAAACAAAGATACGACGGCATTTGGCAAAGATCCGACAGGCGTACGGCTTCGTATGCCTTCGGATCTTAGGATGCAATACTTCGGCGCCCGCTGGGTGGAGTTCGCGTCGTTTTCGCTAGTCGGCTTTTCCCGTCGTAAAGGACGTAACGCACGTCGCCGTTCAAAAAATTACGTTGGTGCGACATCATTTCGCGCAAAGCACGGCGGGAAATTTCAAAACGGAGTATGCGCAGTACGTTCGGCGCGGGAACGCGCCTAATTTAAATGATACACGCCCCATTTGAATTAGGCGGGCTTTGAATTAGACAAGTTTACAGGCAAGTGCTTTGTGAATCAAGCACTTGCGCTGAAAACTTGCGGCGGTGTAACGTAAATGACATACGTTACGCCCCTGCATTTGTACCTGAATCTGGCCCTTAGATTTTGTGATATTTCTGTTGGATAGTTTTGACAGTACCCATAAAGTTTCATGGTAATTTTTTCTAGAATATGGCTGTATTAGAGATGAAGGTATTTCCTCTGAGGGGCAGAAGCTTCCCTGGGTATAGATATTGATTACTAGGTTTCCATGCAATTGGTGACTGGAATTTGCATTTGGCCTGGTGATGGGTTATTCATGCAGTAAACACTGTTTTGTGGGGTGATGCGGTAGAAGATGTGCCTCGCTACTCATACCAAGATATGGGCTTTTACTGAGGTTCCTGTGGTCGTAATACACAAGATATATTCTTGTACCTTAGTTCCTGAGGTTCGCCATGTATTACTTTGACAACAGGTTATTGATATTTCCTTTTTTATACACAAACATGTTATAAAAAAGATAGAAAAACATACCAGTTCTAAGCAGTCTGCTATCTTCATCAACTTGTCTTCTGGAAGCTTCTTAAATAAAAATACACTATAAAGTAGAGAAAGAAATGTAAATGTTATTGACTGTTGTATGGATCATCCATAGAATTACACTCATACCACTTACAAATGTACAGGCAAAAGTAACCCCTAACCTAATGAAGCAATGCTCTGTTGTAGTAGGTGCCTTAGCACCAAAGTAGTAGTTGTTTTCTGGAGCGGTGTTGCAGCATAGGGAGTAAAGGCAGCGGTATGTGTAGCGTGGCTGAGCTACGGCTGACAATAATAGACAATAATAGAACGCAGGTGAACGCCTTTATAGGCTGAAAACAGGTGCAGTGCAAAGCACTGATTCAAATGGCTGCCGTCAATTGCAGCGCACTTCCGCGTTCCAAGCTGGAACGTACCACCGCGCCGGGCGATGACGTCATCACGCGAGCGCCATATGCGTTCCAGCATGGAATGAATTACGGCGATGAAAGCACCTGTCACTGCAAATAGTAACAACCGTGCGGAGCGCCTGTTATACTAGGCCACTGTGTAGGAGTGCAGCACAACATGAGCAAAGAGTTAGTTATCAGCTGACCCAATTTATTTCAGTATCAAAAGGTTTTGTGCACTACTGCCAGATGTTCAGAGAAAAGTTTACACACACTTTATGATTAGAAACAAGATTTATACTTAGTTTGAGTAATGTTTCAATCAAAGTGGTATTAAAGTCTTGTTTTTTTTTGTTTAAAAATAACAAACATGTTATACTTACCTGCTCTGTGCAGTGGATTTGCACAGAGCAGCCTGAATCCTCCTCCTCTCTGGTCCCTCACGGCGCTCCTGCCCCATCCCTCCTGCCGAGTACCCCCACAGCAAGCAGCTTGCTGTGGGGGCACCCGAGCCAAGCTGCCACTCTGTCCATTCAGACACAGAGCTGTGACTCAACTCCATCCCCTCTCTCTCCTCATTAGCTAATTAACTTTGATTGACAGCAGCGGGCGCCAATGGAGCCAGCTTCTGTCTTAGCCAATTGAGGAGGAAGAGTCAGATGAGACTCTTGTGGATCGAGATGGGGCTCAGATAAGTGTTAGGGAGGCTGAGGGGGGGGGGGGGGGTGCTACGCAGAATTAATTAAGATAAAAAAAAAAATGCCTTTAGAACCACAATTACATTCATATTGAAATTCTACTTAAACATTTACCTTTTAAGAAAGTTCCGGTACTCCTCATGCCTGGTTTGTGCCGTCCTTCTCATAATATTTTGAAATGCTTCTCTGTCAAGAGCCCATGTCCTAACATTGCTTATAGCTGTAAAAAAAAATCCCAGTTGTTTTATTATAAATCTACTATGTATGGGACAGAACGAAAGATGCAATATGCAAATGGCCCCCACACCTCCACCAGTAAATGCCCTATGCTAGAAATACACCTTTTAGGCAGATACTAGGTTCTACTTAAAAAAACATAATCAGTAACTCAGACAAAGAACTTTAATAAATTACATGGGTTGCTTTTTTCTTTCTATCTTTCCCTTTTAGAACCTGTGTCAATGGGCTTTGGGATTGTGTCAATGGTATCAGTTTGACATCAGACTGAGATGCTTTGAGATCATTCAGAATTCAGTGACATGTTCATTTGATCTGCAGCTAACTTCCTTATGACCTTCATTTGACTACATTTATGGAGTTTGTAAGGAGTTAGCTCGGTAGCGGGGGTGTGTGACCTCCTGAGTGGGTTCACCACACACTGAATTATACAGAGAGGCAGCCGTGGGTGGTTGAAAAACAAGGGTTATGGTTTATTCTTCCATATTGCTGGAAACAAGTGCAAGCATCCAAACAGCATAAACAAAACAAAACATAAAATAAACCCTGGCCACTTGGGCCGTCTACCTTCACAACACAGGAACCTACCTATGGAGTCTGGCACAGCCTACTGCTGGGCAGACACTGCTGGTCTTCCAGCAGAAAACAATAGTCTTTTTGATTTTCTTATCACACAGCAAAAATATCAACAACCACTTCACCTTCAGAAGTCTTCCTCAGCTCACTGCTCTCCTTAACTCAACAAGCCTCAGGTTACAGCATTGAGTAGTAATCCTCTGGACAACTTATAGAGGCCTTAATTTCCTCATTCTGCACAGCTGAAGCTATCCAACATCCTTAAACCTTTCTGGCTACCTCTGCAGCCGACACCTGATAGTAATTAGTGAATTTTCTAAAGAAGGCAGAAATGTATCTCCCGTCTGTGACAACACCCCCAGATTTACCTGACTTCCTGTCACAAGTTGTAGAACAAGGTCCTGTATCAACAGACTTCTGTTCACAAGTGGGTTTTTAAATTCCCATGCAAGTTTATGGGAGTGCAAAACCCAAGTGAACTGAACAGAAGCACTTGTGGTCAAATGCACCTGTCAATGAATTCTGAGAAGTCTGAAAAGTCAGAAGCATCTCAAACTGGCATCAGACCAATGCCCAAACCTCCATAAATACAGTTTGTAACACAAGTAACTCCACATCCAAGCTTGATAATGGACTAATCAAATTTGGAAATGTACACATGTGGTTATACAGTAACTAATGTCACTAACTGCAGTCTATGGAGTTATACAATATATATGAGTTTTCTGCTAGTTTGGTTTAATTAAGTACTTCACTATTTTACTGATTTGAAAAGCTAAACCAGTATTGCACCTTGTTTTCTATTTGAGATAAAGGGGAAACCACCTGAATGCACAAAGCTAGGAATGTTAAAGTGCACCTATAAAAGTGCTTTAAAACCAGATATCACTAACCTCTCTAGCTGCTTGTTCTATGAAGTTATTCTTTCTCAAAAATCCTCAAAGATCGCAAAAAATACTAAAGTACACTGGCTATGTGTGCACATTAGAGGGCTTCAGGATGTCGATATTATGCTTTCCATCAAAAATAGCTGCTGTGAACTTTGAAGATTATTTTATTCACAATGCTTATAGATACAGAAAAGGAATTTGTTTTTGTTCAAAAGACGTAAATACTTTTGCATACTAGTCTGAGGCCCCATACACACCATAGAATCTATCCGCAGATAAATCCCATCAAATGGGTTTCTGCGGATAGATTCTATGGTGTGTACACTCCGTCGGATATTTATCCGCAGATAAATCTCCCCTGGGATGGATTTCCAGCAGATGGATATTTGCTGACATGCTCAACAAATCCATCTGCTGGAATCCATCCCAACGGATGGATCCGCTCGTCTGTACAGACTTACCGGATCCATCCGTCCAAAGGGATTCCCCGCACGCGTCGTAATGATTTGACGCATGCGTGGAATTCCTTATATGACAGCGTCGCGCCCGTCGCCGCGTCATAATAGCGGCGACGGCGCGACACGTCATCGGCAGAGGATTTCAGCGGGGATTTCAATGCGATGGTGTGTACACGCCATCGCATAGAAATCTTCTGAAATCCTCGAGAGGATTTATCCGCGGATACGGTCCGCTGGACCGTATCTGCGGATAAATCCTCTCGTGTGTATGGGGCCTGAGTGTGGGTTCATAATAATGTTGGGTATGGAAAGATTTTGAATTGTAAGAAAACAGTCATTTTTTTTGTGTATAAGGCACTTATGCTAACTCAGAATTTAGGAACTCTGGTTAACAGTAAGCTAAAGGCCAGCACTCAAAGCCAAACAGTGTCTGCAAAATGTTTTAAAGAATATGTGCAGTATCACAACTGTATAAATCAATTTCAAACGCTTGTAACATTTTAATAAAGTTCTATTAAAAAAAAAGAAAAAGAAACAAGAAACAGTGTGATGTGCTGAGATTGATGCATCAGCACTGTGTCTCCCACCACTCAACAGCAACCAGGCATTTAGTGTGGCTTACTGGTATAAACAAGCCCAAATAGAACAAGCTGCCCAGCAAAAGTGGCAATTAGAGGGTTAAGATGAACCATTTTATGCTGACGGATTGCTTACAATAGCTAGTTTTTATCTAGGTATATTATTATTATTATTATGCAGGATTTATATAGCGCCAACAGTTTTCACAGCACTTAACAAAATAAGGTCAGATATTACAGTTCCATTACAATTCGGTACAGGAGGAATCAGAGGGTCCTGCTTATTAGAGCTTACAATCTAAAAGGGAGGATCGATTGATACAAAAGGTAATAGCTGTGTGGGATGAGCTGATTGAGGAAGTAAAACAATGTATTAATTAGAAGTAGGATAGGCTTCTTTAAAGAGAAGAGTTTTCAGGGATCGTCTAAAGATGGATAGATTAGGGGACAGTCAGACAGATTAGGTCAGATTGAGTCTTGCAGCGGCATTCATTATGGACTGAAGGGGGAATAGTCTATTTAAAGGTAATCCAAAGAGGAGGGAGTTGCAGTAGTCAAGACGAGAGATAACCAGGGAGTGAATTAGAAGCTTGGTGGGGTCATTAGTTAAAAAAGGGGCGTATTCTGAAAATGTTGCGGAGGCTAAGGCGGCATGATTTGAACAGGGATTGGATGTGACAGATGTGACAGTTCAGAGTCTAAATTTACCCCTAGCACCCTGGCATGTGGGGACAGACTGATAGTTGTGTTATTGATCTTGACAGAGAAGTCAGGGGAAGGGGCACGTATAATATTAAGAGCTCGGTTTTAGATAGATTCAGTTTGAGAAAGTGGTTTGACATCCAGGCTGATATGTCTGTTAAAAAATCAGCAATGCGTGAGGAGACTGAGGGGGTGAGCTGAGGGGCAGAGAGATAGTTTTGGGTGCCATCGGCATATAAATGGCAGTGGAAGCCATGGGAATATAGAATAAAAGTTGTAAATTTTATCTGAAGTGGTATTAACCTTTTTTTGGGGTAACTCTAAAAAGTCCCATGAGCACAGTCTTTTGCAATTTTTTTTGTATTAGAAACTGAACTCCACCAACATCTTTGCACTTTCGGCCTCTTTTGGTTTAAAGTGATTGTAAACCCTCAAATATACCCAGTGAACTGAATAGCCTTAGGTGATACACATAGATTAAACAAATCCTCCTACATAAGTTTTACTTGTATATCTGCTGTCTTCAGCTTTCTACACTCTTTGGAAAATGCAGATCATGTTAGAAATCTTGCTTTCTCTTTCAGCAGCACATAGCGGTGGATGGGGAGTCTAGACTTACACTGTGTGAGAGCTGATTGGAGAAAAGGGACACCCCCCACACCTAGGCAGAGGAATGAAGGAACATGCAGAGCTGTAGTCTGAATAGACAAGCTTCCTGTTTATCTCCCTCTAAGCTCCTTCCCCGACACAAATTTTCAGCTACTGTTATCTCATGTGTCGGAAAACTTGTCAACTCATGCTGTTAATAGAGGAATGAAGCACTAGAGAAAAATCACACGTAGAGCTTTGGCAAGAGATAAGTAAACACAACATATACTGTATAGGTGCTTAGTTCAACTTTCATGAATGCGGTTTACAACCACTTTAACTAAAATATTATGACTTGAAATAAACCAAGAGCAGTGAATCACCATTCAAATTATGATGATATTAAAGTATGTTGTTTAATGATATCCTGACAGTTTAAAAGTAGTTCTAAATTGTTACCTTTGACTGAAGCTGTTCTTGTGCAGTTGTAGAGTATTGCCAGTTCTCCGAAGGTTGTCCATACAGGGATGGAGGTTAGTAGTTTATTTTGCTGGAAGACGTCTGTTTTACCCTCTGTAAAATATATTTTAATAAAACTTTTTGTACAGTATATGTTAAAATGTTATACATTCCATTTGTTTTTAAATAATTGCAAAATAACTAGCATTGGCATTTATGGGGAACTTGTACTGTAAAGTATTTCCCAATTTAGTTTGTTATGAACAGCTCTATTAGTAACAACGATATTGAATTTGAATGAGTGTGTTAGTTGATAACAGGATTACTGAAAGAGTAACTCCATTTTTTTTGAGAAAAAATCCCTTTAGGTGATCAATGTACATTTCAAGGATTTTAACAAACTACCTTGTTCTGCTCTGAAGAAAAAGCAGTTTGTTCCACTATGTTCTTTGTATACTTATTCTCAGTGGGAGGAACTGGTTCATTACAATCAGCTGGAACATTTGTAATGTTCTGATGGGAAAAGTTGCAGTGACTGCATCCCTTTAGTAATTAATCCATGTAGACCAAACTAAAATTTCTATTGTAGAGGATGGCCAACACTTGACTTGTATCTTAGTGCAGACTTCTGGGAAAATCAGTGAGTCAATCACACACACACACAGAAAATGACATTTCTGTACATAAACAGTCTACAGGTTACAGATACAGTCCACCAGGTTGCCATATTGCAATTAATTTTACAAAAATTTACAGTGCTACAGATTGACAAGGAAAGGTAATTTTTAATGCAAATAAATTACAATATGGTTTGTATAGCAATTGTATATGCAATATTATTAGCACAAAGTTATGTAAATAAAATAAAGCAGATGGCATACATACACTGTTTAGTGGAATTTTGGAATTACGGTAATTTTGTATTTATTTAAAAATACCTGGTAATCCAGTCAGAGAGCTATAAAACCTGACAGAGATCATTACCCTTTGCCAGTGTTACAATAATTGATCAATAGATTATTTTTCTTATTCAATGTTTTCTTTGGCCAGTTAGCCAGCCTTGTACACTGAAACCAAGTGTGATCAATAATTATTTCCTAGTTAAAGACTATGGCCCAGATTCACGTAGGGCGGCGCAACTATGTGCGGGCGTAGTGTATCTTATTTACGCCTACTCCGCCGCAACTTAGAAAGGCAAGTGCTGTATTCACAAAGCACTTGCGTCCTAAGTTACGGTGGCGTAGCATAAATGGGCCGGCGTAAGCGCGCGTATTTCAAAGTAGGCAGGTCGTGGGCGTGTTGTATTAAAATTAAGCTTGACCCCATGTCGATGCATGGCCGAACGAACGGCGCATGCGCAGTATCACGTCGAATTTTCAAAGTAAATTACGCCCGCTCAATGCTTAGTTGACGTGAACGTAACCTACGCCCAGACCCATTCACGGACGACTTACGCAAACAACGTAAAATACAACGCTGTTCGTACGTTTCCGACGTCCATACCTAACATGACTTACCCCTGCTTTATGAGGGGTAACTTTACACCGGTCCGACGCCTTACGTAAACGACGTATCTTGATACGCCGGGCGCACGTACGTTCGTGAATCGGCGTATCTAGCTCATTTGCATATTCAACGCGGAAATATACGGAAGCGCCCCTAGCGGCCAGCGTAAATATACACCCCAAGATACGACGGCGTAAGAGACTTACACCGCTCGTATCTAGGCAACAGTGAGGCGTATCTGATTCTATGAATCAGGCGCAGAGATGCGACGCCTCACACTCAGAGTTACGACGGTGTATCTGGAGATACGCCGTCGTAACTCCTTTGTGAATCCGGGCCTGAATTCTTAATATCAGTTTTTAATTGCTCAATTCCCCCAACATTATGTAAAAGTACATAAAATTGCAAAAGCTCCCTGCATAGTTTCTGGCTGGAGTCATACCTATATCAGCGCTTAGGCGCAGTTCATGAACTGTATTTGGCGCTTTACAAATAATAAAATCAAATCAAATCAATATTGGAATACTGGGTGTTTCATCCTTCTTCTACTTCTCCTGCTGTTTTTCTTACAACCTGATTTAAACTCTCAGCTTAAAGTAAAAGGCAAGTCAAAACCTAAACTTAGAGTAGAACTATACGCAAAACCTTTTCTATTCATTTTGGATAGAGTATGGGAGATTATAACCCCTGTAAGGTTTATTTTAGCCTATTTTGTCCTAATGTGGAGATTTACCTTCACATCCTGTCCCATAGTCAAAACAGGAAGTGAGAGGAAATCCCGGCAAATGAAAGGACCCCCAGGTCACCAGAACTAGTGTCTACTTTTCTAGGGACAACTCAAAATTTGGGATTTTTTTTCACTTTTAATAATAATGCTAAACACGATAAATAGAGAGGGCGTATCTCCCTAACAGGAACACACTACAATAAAAACTGCCAGGTGTTCTAATTCCTCTCCCCTCTATCCAAAACACATTTATTTATTTTTTCCTTTACT
This sequence comes from Rana temporaria, assembly GCF_905171775.1. NCBI lineage: Eukaryota > Metazoa > Chordata > Amphibia > Anura > Ranidae > Rana > Rana temporaria. Next base: position 420,372,415 of record NC_053489.1, read on the forward strand.
TATTCTGAAGTGACTTCGATCTCGTCAAATGATCTCTCTAGTTACAGAGCCTGGGTGGTGACATCACCCGCAGGCTTACTAAGGGGCATCCATTGCTGTCTGTCCTTCCTCTACAGTGAAGCAAGCTCTGGGACCCGATCATGTGACCGGACCAGAACGACTTCAGAATTGCTAAGTATTTGCATCTATCCTTTTACAGGGTAGATAGAATAGGCTTAGAATGAGGGTGGGAGTAGATTTAAGCTTAGTTAGGTTTTTGACCTGTCTTTCACTTAGCCAAATACATTCCAAGTACACTAAAACAAAAGGTGTTCAAAGTGATACAATCCATTTTCTTTACAAAGCAACAACAGACTAAGGGCTGGTTCACACTGCTCCGACACATGCTTCCGACTTGCAAAACTTTGGTCCGACTTGGGCACGATTTCAGCCCACTGATTTGAATGTAAGTAGCATCCAAATCAGATCCTCATCTTAACTGATCTGACTTGTGGCATGCGACTTGTGCTCTGAGGATCTTGAAAGGAAACCCCACTCCAAAATAAAAAAAAATGCTGTGGGGTCCCCCTCAAGACCATAACAGATCATTAAAAAAAAAACGGTCCTCTGACTCTGGCTCCCGGCGTTGTGTCAGCTCTGTTGGCTGCCGGTTCATATATAGCTAAGGGGCGTGGCCAACCAGTGATGTCATCCGGAGACCCCGCCTCTTGTGATGGCACTGCTTGCTTATCCCCCCTCTCTTTCCTGACCTACTGGGCTGCATGCTTGGATAATGTTCTGGTATGGATTTTTAGGGGGGACCCCACACAATTTTTATTTTATTTTCTAAATTTGGCATGAGGTTTCCTCCATACCAGAAACAAAGGAATTGTTTGGAATGGTAAAAGGACAAGTTGCAATCATCTCAAAGTCGGATCCAATTCATTGAAGTTGCATAGAAGTCAGACCAGAAGTCGCAGCACAAAGTCAAATCGGAAGTCGTGTGACTTCTGTGTCAGAGCAGTGTGAACCTGGCCTAAACAGAGAAACCTGCTCTTGCCAGCAACTGCTGAGTGGTACCCTTTCTATCTGTGGGGAAGAAGTGGTCTCATTTCAGAAGGCCAAAACATCTCTACTAAGTCTGCAATCATCAAATGTCATTCTCCCTGCTGATTGGAGACCTCTGACTATACCTGAGCAGGGAGGGACTGAGCTGCAGATACAGTAGATCATTGCTTCCCAATGGAGAGTCTTACACTGCAGCATACTGGCAGGAGGCAAGATTTAGAAAAACAATCACTGTAAGACCTTACTGTGTTTTGATGTATCTGGAATTTAGGCTTTAAGGTAGTTGTAAAGGCAAAATATTTTTACATTTTGGATGGAGTAATAAAGGGTTAAAGGGTAAGGCATGCTTTTATTGCAGTCTGTTTTGGGAGGCAATTGGGGAGATTCACCCCATTTGTTCTGGTGATCATGGTCACCAAGACAGCAAGTAAGTGCAAATCCTAAATTTTAGACTTGTCATAAGAGCAGTAGGTGAAGGGTAATCTTACTTTGGAGACAAATGTTCTAGTGACAATTGCCTAAGATTGGAATTTCCCTCACTTTAGGGCAAATTCTTCTCACTCTGTAGTGTGTCTTCAATGCAAGAATTGAAGGCAAATCCAGCAGAACACAAACAGAAAAATATCCAGATTGGGGTTTTAAAGTTAAACTACAGGCAAACATTTTTTTTCCATTTTGGATGGAGTAAGGGAACATTATAACCCCTTCTTTTTGTGCCATCTGTGTCTCATTGGAAAGATATCACTTCACTTCCTGTCCCATAGCCATACAGGAAGTGAGAGGAAATCCCTCCAACGTTAGTAAATCTAAATTGGAAGAGTTCCCCTCTGTTACTGTTCTTAGCCATGACTAAGCGCTGAATTGCAGCGTGAAACGCGTCGGCCATTCTGTATCCGTTGTTTGCAGTGCCTGTATGTACTTTTTACATTAAAAGACCAACTTTATTTTAAGTCATTTTGGAGTGCGGCTGTCCAGAGTTTTTTTCGTTTTTTTGCTGTTACTGTTCTTAGGGCAACTCAAAATTAGGACATTTTCTTTTACTTTTTACTTTTTGTTATAATGGTAAACAGGACAAATAGAGAATGTGAATCGCCCTAATGGCGCATACAGCAATAAAAACCCGAGAGATGTTCTAATCCCTCCCCACTTTATGCAAAACAAAAAAAAGTTTTGTCTTTAGTTATACATCTGGGGGCAGATCCACAAAGATATTACGCCGGCGTATTTCTTGATACACCGCGTAATTTCAAATTTTGCGCGTCGTATCTTTGTTTTGTATCCTTAAAACAAGATACGACGGCATCTCGGCTAGATCCGACAGGTGTACGTCTTAGTACGCCGTCGGATCTAAGCTGCAATTTTTCGGCGGCCGCTAGGTGGCGTTTCTGTCGAATTCCGCGTCGAGGATGCAAATTAGCTAGTTACGGCGATCCACGAACGTACGTCCGGCCAGCGCATTTTTTTACGTCGGTTGCGTTCGGCTTTTTCCGGTGTATAGTTAAAGCTGCTGTTATGAGGCGTACTCAATGTTAAGTATGGTCGGCGTTCCAGCGTACAATTTAGAATTTTTTACGTCGTTTGCGTAAGTTCGCGAATAGGGATTTGCGTAGAATGACGTCACCGTCGTGAGCATTGGCTTGTTCCGGGTTAATTTCGAGCATGCGCACTGGGATACCCCCACGGACGGCGCATGCGCAGTTACGTCGGGTCACGACGTATTAACATAAAACACGCCCCCATTACATCCATTTGAATTCCACGCCCTTACGCCGCCAAAGATACACTACGCCGCCGTAACTTACGGCGCAAATTCTTTCAGGATTCGAAAAAAAAAAGTGACGGCGGCGTAGTGTATCTTAGATCCGCTGCGCCCAGCGTATTAATGCGCCGAGGTACGTGAATCTACCCTTAACTCTTCTTTACTCAATCCAAAACGAACAAAAATAGTTGTGGCTATACATGCACTTATAAGATACATGAAAAATGCCAACAGTGAGACCTAGATCCCCTTGAGATAAAATGTAGAACCTCTGAGAGGTACAAGAAACCATTAGTTTATCTCCCTGGCATCTACCAACAACTAAAATATCAGTTTGGGTGGAGAAGGCTCTTTAAAATCTATTAAAACTGTTTTCATACAGGGTTTATAAAAAGAATATGATGCATTTGGATATGTCTACGAAGTGCGCACCACTAAATGTTTGCTGAGGTTAGAATTTGCATATATAATGCAGGCATACACAGTGAAATGCTAACTTCTAGGTGTATTGGGATACCAAGTGTGGTCTCTTTAGCATCCAGAAATAGTTATGAATACAGCAACTTTTTATGTTTAACAACAGTACTTTATTGTTGGAACCTTGCTTCCATTTTAGCAGATCTGTTTGGTTAAGTCCATATTGAGTGCAGCGTGAAAGAGTTTGACCGCATCACCTGCTATTTTTCTCTATGACTAGATTTAGCCAGAGCTTAACATTTCCACAGCTAAGTAATGATGAGGACAGGTCCATCCAGCGTGTGTTTAGCTAAAAAAAAATACTTGGGTTAACTTACCAGCTAATACAAAGATATGAGTGCCTGGTTCGCCTTGCTTTATAATATATTCTCCCTGGGCATATCTTCTTTCGTACATGCATTCTATCGTGTCCTGGATTTGATGAGGATCAAGTCGTTTTAGAAACTGATTCTTGTACAATGCATCCGTTATAAGTTTTTTCTCACTTGAAAAGATAAAGAAGATATACGTTATAACACACACACATAAAAAAAAAAATCCATACTGTATGAGCCACAGCGTGTATGTGAATGGGGCCTAAAGAACAAGTTTAATGTAGAAGCTGTGCCTAAAAAAAGTCAGGCAAAGGACTAGTAGTGACCAGTTTTGCTTGTGGTCTCCTTGCCACTGTTCTTTCCCATTATTAGCTTACTATTATGTAGGTGTATGAAGGCAGGGCTTTGCACCCCCAGCAGGGAGAACAGTGAGCAATAGCGACATCTCATTCTAAATCTCTGGAGACTAGCAGTGCTTTAGAGTCTTACTGCAGATAAACAGTTATGAGGCTGTAGGCACAGGAGTGCTTGGGCACCCTCACATAGCAAGTGCACTGCTATTTTAGAGTTTCAGACAAAAAGTAATGCTTAGGCATTTCTAGACATTGCACATAACAGCAAGGAACCCTGCCTGCTACAGCAATATGCTACTGATCAGCAGATACACTATATTACCAAAAGTGTTGGGACTGCCTTTACACGCACATGGACTTTAATGGCATCCCAGTCTTATGCCGCGTACACACCATCACTTTATGTGATGAAAAAAAAACAACGTTTAAATCATGAAATAAAACGACGTTTTTGAAACTTCATTTTCAAAAACGACGTTGCCTACACACCATCGTTTTTTCAAAATGCTCTAGCAAAGCGCGATTACGTTCAGCACTCTTTTCCATTGAAGCTAGCTTCATAACTTGCTTCTGAGCATGCGCGGGTTTAAAAACGTAATTTTAAACGTTGTTTTGCCCACACACAGGAATCGGGCGTGTTAAAGCTAGATGTGACGTGGAGCACCAGCTGCACTATGTCTCGTGGGTAGGTGTAGCATGCGTTCCACCGCCTCTCTGTGCCACATCCGGAAGTAGCTGAACGTGACCAGGAACGCCTCGACGTTTCATCTATTGATGTCATCAGGAAGCTTCCTGGTCACATGATGGGTGTCGTATTTATAACCCTGGGTGAGATGACATCTCAAAAGGAACTGCTATGAACTTATAATATATGCCCCCTTTTAGTCTACTGAGTATACAAAGAAAAGTTATCAGTTATGTCTGTTCAATAAATGCAAAAAGACATTTCTGTCAGAAACATTTGAGCTGATAAATTCCTGTGAACAAAATTCAGTAGACAGGGCTGAAACCACATGCTTATGTTTTTTGTTTTTTTTTGTTCATTTGCCTTGACATAGGCTTTAAAGCAATCCTTTCCTATGGGGCCTCCTGTTGTCAAATTCCTACTAAATAATCTAGTTACCTAGCTATTACAAAGAATACTGACTTATTAACTTTGTAAGTCACTGACTGAACAAGCATGCGGATCAGGAAAGTCAGAGAAAAGTCAGACATGCTTATCTGCACCCATATTTTGAGTTAGTAACTCAAAAAGTTAGTACGCCGAATGATAAAAGAAGCCTCTATGTCCCTCCTAGGAAAGATTTCCTTTAAGCTCCATAAGATATGTCCTATCGGCATGCACAAAAATATGTAAAATATGTAATACTAATTAATACTCTATGACATGAAAACAGTACAGTATATGTAAATGAGAATTTTTATTAAAATGCAGTTTTATTCTAACCTATTACCTTGACTTCAACAAGTAAATAGATACGTATATGAATTACTTCCATTTTATCAATGGCAGGTTTCCCATTGCTAAACATTCCATTGAATCCCTAAATTGCTGCATTTGTAAATTTTAAAAACCAATATAAAGGAATAGTAGTGGTAAAAAAAAAAGCCCTTGTGGATTTAATTAACCTTTTTTTGGTTAAAGTGGTTGTAAACCCACTTTTTTCACTTTTACCTACAGGTAAGCCTATAATAAGGCCCCATACACACGATAGAATCCATCCGCTGAAAAATCCCAGCGAATGGGTTTCAGCGGATAGATCCTATGGTGTGTACAATCCAGCGGATCTGTTTCCGCGGATTTTTCTCCCATGCGATGGATTTCCAGCAGATAAATATTTGAAGACATGTCTTCAAATCTATCCGCTGGAATCCATCCAAACGGATTGATCCGCTGGTCTGTACAGACTCACCGGATCAATCCGTCCAAAGGGATCCCCCGCATGCGTCGTAATGATTCGACGCATGCGTGGAATTCCTTATATGACTGCGTCGCGCACGTCGCCGCGTCATCATCGCGGCGACGGCGCGACACGTCATCGCCAGAGGATTTTGGCGCGGATTTCGATTCGATGGTGAGTACACTCCATCGCATCAAAATCTGCGCAAATCCTCGAGAGGATTTATCCGTGGAAACGGTCCGCTGGACCGTATCCGCGGATAAATCCTCTCGTGTGTATGGGGCCTTAGGCTTACCTGTAGGTATAAAGAATATCTCCTAAACCTGTAAGGTTTAGGAGATATTCCCCTCGCAATGCGCCGCTGATTGCAGCGGCGCATGTGCAGGGGGGATCCACGGCGAAAGGACCGGCAGCCGCCGGACCTTCCCGAATTTAAATCTCCCGCGCGCACGCGCGGGAGTGACGTCATCGCCGCTTCAGCCAATCACAGCGCGGGAGCGGCGATACCCGGAAGACACGCCGGAGCAAGATGACATCTCGCTCGGCGTAGACCAGGTAAGTTTTCTTCACCTCGTTCAGAGGTAAGTATTTCATAATCAGCCAGTATGCGGTGCATACTAGCTGATTATGCCTTTTGCCTTGCAGGTTTAAAAAAAAAATGTTTATGCGGTTTACAACCGCTTTAATTCTCCTTTGAGAGGGTGTGGCAGGGGGCGTGTCCTATGCCGACATACAATTGCTATTAGGTGTCCCTCATTCTCATCTCAAAATGTTGGGAGGTATGCAACTAGCACTAAGTCCTACCAGGATGTTTGCATTGCTTCACTGTGACTGGATTGTTTCAATGTGAGCTCTTGATCCACAAAACTCTCATCATAAAAGGAACTTTTGCTTTTTGTTATTTTTGGAATTTACCATGGTATTTTGCCAGTGGTGCTGTTCACCTTTATATACCTGTTTTTTTTTTTATATCATATACTGTATACACCAATCAGTCATAAAATTAAAAGCACTGACAGGTAAAGCAAATAACCTTGATTATCTGGTTAAAAATGGCATGCGAATGTTGTTGGGATATATTAGGCAGCAAGTAAACATGTTCTCTCTGAAACAGATGTGCTAAAATAAAATAAAAATTGCAGTTTGCTGTGCATAGCCGCAGCCCCGTCAGAGTGCCTATGCTGACTGATGTCCACAGCCAAAAGGGAATATAACAGGTATGTGAGAATCAGAACTGGACCACTGAGCAATGGAAGAAGGTGGCCTGATCTGATGAATCATGTTTTCTTTTACACCATGTGGATAGCTGGGAGTGTGTGCTTCACTTGCCAGGGGAAGAGATGGCACCAGGATGCACTGAGGACAAGCCAGTGGAGGCAGTGTAAATGTAAAACAGCACAGCGATCAGCTAATTTCTCTGTTAGGAATAAATAAAGAACTCTGCGCTATGGTAATAAAAATATAAATATATTAAAGAAGCTGATCCCCTAAAGTGGTGTGAAAACAACTTTAGCAATGTGGGGGGTGTATAATAATAAGGGGGCACTAATAGTAGGTGATAAATAAATTCCAAATTCTAGCTTGAAACAATATATTAACTGGATGCATTGGATATATATTAACTTTAAGGTCAACAATATAATAGTGATTTAAAGTGCAAGTGCTTATATAATAACAACATAAAAAAAAAAAAGTGCAAACAGGTCTAAAAAAATGCAGCAATGGTCACTAAATGATAAGCATTGGTAAGTCCATGCATCAAATGGTTGACTTGAGAGTAGACACCATCACCACGGAACAGATATCAAACTGGCGACACCCGGTGAAAGGTAGAGGCAAGTGCCTACTTACCAGACCAACATGACCCTTTATTTGAAAAAAGGATCAGGTGGAGCTTTAGTACAGTTGGTGGCCTAAGGTCTGTACTGGTACTTGAATGGGACTGGCCAAGAATGTACTCCAACAGAGGAAATTACCATAAATAAAATGAAGAAAAAAGGGCCATAATGAAGTTCTGTGATTTATTGTAAAACAGATTAACTTCTTACTTGTGGAAGTGCCGAGACATTGGCACTAAGGAATCAAGCGTGTTAAAGCTAGATGTGACGTGGAGCACCAGCTGCACTATGTCTCGTGGGTAGGTGTAGCGTGCGTTCCACCGCCTCTCTGTGCCAAATCCGGAAGTAGCTGAACGTGACCAGGAACGCCTTGACGTACGTTTCATCTATTGATGTCATCAGGAAGCTTCCTGGTCACATGATGGGTGTCGTATTTATAACCCTGGGTGAGATGACATCTCAAAAGGAACTGCTATGAACTTATAATATATGCCCCCTTTTAGTCTACTGAGTATACAAAAGTGATCAGTTATGTCTGTTCAATAAATGCAAAAAGACATTTCTGTCAGAAACATTTGAGCTGATAAATTCCTGTGAACAAAATTCAGTAGACGGGGCTGAAACCACATGCTTATGTTTTTTTTTTTTTTTTATTCATTTGCCTTGACATAGGCTTTAAAGCAATCCTTTCCTATGGGGCCTCCTGTTGTCAAATTCCTACTAAATAATCTGGAGTGGGTGACCGCGATATTGTGTTTCTAGCACGACAGCATCGCGCTGATTCTCGGCGACATGGTGCTGACATCTGGCATGGAGTTGGTGTGGAGTTCTCCCTCTCAGGAATGCATACCAAATGCCGCACCTAGAATTGGCGGGAATCCAAGTCGGATCCCAGTCGCTTCTATGACGCGCTCGCTGGAATGTGCTTTGTCTATTCCAGCGAGCGCGTCATAGAAGCGACGGGGATCCGACTAGGATTCCCACTAATTCTAGGTGCGGCATTTGGTATGCATTCCTGAGAGGGAGAACTCCACGCCAATTTTTAAATAAAAAACTGACATGGGTTCCCCCCCAGGAGCATACCAGGCCCTTAGGTCTGGTATGGGTTGTAAGGAGACCCCCTCTACGCCGAAAAACCGGCGTAGTGGGTCCCCCTACAATCCATACCAGACCCGTATCCAAAGCACGCTACCCGGCCGGCCAGGAAAGGAGTGGGGACAAGCGAGCGCCCCCCCCCCCTGAGCCGTACCAGGCTGCATGCCCTCAACATGGGGGGTTGGGTGCTCTGGGGCAGGGGGCACACTGTGGGGCCCCCCACCCCAGAGCACCCTGTCCCCATGTTGATAATGACAGGGCCTCTTCCCGACAACCCTGGCCGTTGGTTGTCGGGGTCTGCGGGTGGGGGGTTTATCGGAATCTGGGAGCCCCCTCAAATAAGGGGGCCCCCAGATACCGGCCCCCCAACCTAAGTGAATGGATATGGGGTACATCGTACCCCTACCCATTCACCTGGAGGCAAAGTGTTAAAGTTAATAAACACACGACACAGGGTTTTTAAAATAATTTATTAGTCTGCTCCGGGGGGGCCCCCCTGTCTTCTTTAACTCTTTTAGCAGGGGGGCTTCTTCATCCGCTCTCCGGGGGGGTCTTATGCTCTCCGGGGGGTCTCCTCCACTCTCGGGGGTCTTCTTTGCTCTCCGGGGGGTCTTCTCCGCTCTGGGGGGTCTTCTTCTATCTTCGCCGCTCTCCGCGGTACCTACCCACGTGGGTAGGTACCGGAGCATGATGGGACTGTGAGGCCTATATAAGTCGGATGCAAACCGCGCACCTGTCATTGCAGCTAGAAGAGCCGTCGGTCAACATCGGAAGAAGGGAGAAGAAGAGAAGAGAAGAAGACGACGTCACAGAAGAGCGTGCTGGCCGCCTGCTAGTAACTGAGCTAACACACGAAGATAGCGGCGGCCAGCCGTGAAGGAGAAGGCACCGGACAGCGCGAGAAGAACCGGGGTGCGCCGAGTCAACAGCGGAGAGCGGCGAAGATAGAAGAAGACCCTCCCAGAACGGAGAAGACCCCCCCGGAGAGCGGAGAAGACCCCCGAGAGCGGAGGAAACCCCCGGAGAGCAGAAGACCCCCCTGGAAAGCGGAAGAAGAAGCCCCCCTGCTAAAAGAGCTAAAGAAGACAGGGGGGGCCCCGGAGCAGACTAATAAATTATTTTAAAAACCCTGTGTCGTGTGTTTATTAACTTTAACACTTTGCCTCCAGGTGAATGGGTAGGGGTACGATGTACCCCATATCCATCCACTTAGGGTGGGGGGCCAGTATCTGGGGGCCCCCTTATTTGAGGGGGCTCCCAGATTCCGATAAGCCCCCCGCCCGCAGACCCCGACAACCAACGACCAGGGTTGTCGGGAAGAGGCCCTGTCCTTATCAACATGGGGACAGGGTGCTCTGGGGTGGGGGGAGCCCCGCAGTGCGCCCCCCTGCCCCAGAGCACCCAACCCCCCCATGTTGAGGGCATGCGGCCTGGTACAGCTCAGGAGGGGGGCGCTCGCTCGTCCCCACTCCTTTCCTGGCCAGCTGGGTAGCGTGCTTTGGATACGGGTCTGGTATGGATTGTAGGGGGACCCCCTATGTCGGTTTTTCGGCGTAGGGGGGTCTCCTTACAACCCATACCAGACCTAAGGGCCTGGTATGCTCCTGGGGGGGAACCCATGTCGGTTTTTTATTTAAAAATTGGCGTGGAGTTCTCCCTCAGGAAGGCATACCAAATGCCGCACCTAGAATTGGCGGGAATCCAAGTCGGATCTCCCGTCGCTTCTATGACGGCTTTGTCTCCATCGCGGCAAGCCAGCTCGGCGCTGGCTCCCACGATGGGGCTCGTAGGTGCTCAATCTCGCCGAGAAAGGGAGCGAGATTGACACAATATCGCGGTCACCCACTGTAGTTACCTAGCTATTACAAAGAATACCGACTTATTAACTTTGTAAGTCACTGACTGAACAAGCATGCAGATCAGGAAAGTCAGAGAAAAGTCAGATGCTTATCTGCACCCGTATTTTGAGTTAGTAACTCAAAAAGTTAGTACGCCGAATGATAAAAGAAGCCACTATGTCCCTCCTAGGAAAGATTTCCTTTAAGCTCCATAAGATATGTCCTATCGGCATGCACAAAAATATGTAAAATATGTAATACTAATTAATACTCTATGACATGAAGACAGTACAGTATATGTAAATGAGAATTTTTATTAAAATGCAGTTTTATTCTAACCTATTACCTTGACTGCAACAAGTAAATAGATACGTATATGAATTACTTCCATTTTATCAATGGCTTCCTGCAGCTTGTATAATTGGCATTTTGTATAAACCACACAACATCAGACTGGGATTATAATACAACTGGGACTGTAGAGAAGCAATGCTGCCTAAATCTCGAAATAATTGCTATGGTAGAAATAAATTAATACCACACCCTCACCAACTAACCTGTGGTTTACATAGTCCACAAAACTTTAAGCTTTGAAATAAGTCTGACTATGGACCAATTAAAGCTCCCTAGCTAGGAGGCAAGAAATATCGATTAAGACGTAACTATTAATCCTTTTAACTCACCCAGCAAAAGGTATGTTCAGTACTAATTGCCTTGTGATTTGTGCAACCTGCCATTGTATTCCCACAGGAAAAAACGCTAGCAGCTAATTGGGATGTAGGTCACAGGGAATTCCATATGGTGAGCACTTAAAAACAGATCATGTTCTCCTATACATCTATACATGTTTGTCGCTAGCAGAATAAAAGTAGTGTTATAGAGAAAGGAAAGAAAAATGATAGATAAATTATGCCTATCCAAGTTATTGATATTTCTTCAAATAATATCAATAAAGCATTTTATTGTAGAGTAAAAACACATTGAAATTATTGTTTGTATGGAAGTCAATCAGGTAAGAAAGACTTAACAATAGCAAATAGTTTTTTTTTTGGTTCGTTTGGTCTTGAATATGTGGGGAATGAATATAGGGGTGATAGGGAATAACAACAAAATCATGGGGAAATAACAAGGGAAAAGAATAAAGGGAATTACATTTCACGATTATAAATCAAGATCCCAAGTGACGAGAACAGGGAAAACGTAAAACTATAAGATATATGAATGTATAGATATATGTATTTTAAAATGTATTTGTAAAATGTATGTAAAATTGTATAAAAAGAGATTGAAAACAATAACACATTGCATAACTGTTGATTTAAAAACTGAGCTAGAGCATATTTATTAAGATTTAAAGTAGGAGCCTCTGGGTAAGATATGTGAATACAAGTATTGGAAGTACCATCATCCTGGGATCATATGAAATATTTTGGGTCTAAGGTCCCCAGACCAAAGAACCAAGGGGGAAGGAATGGGCCAATTAGGACTATCGCGGTACAGGTACATAAATGAACAAATGAGGATAAGTATTTAAAAACAAAAAATAAATTTTTATTCAAAGCATAAACAGACAAGGTCACACAATTAAAATAATGATAACCTATGACAACACCAAACTGAAGATCCCCCGATGAGAAAGACACGATGGGTTGAGGGTTATGGCAGTCTCTTTGAGACTGCCATAACCCTCAACCCATCGTGTCTTTCTCCTCATCGGGGGATCTTCAGTTTGTTGTTGTCATAGGTTATCATTATTTTAATTGTGTGACCTTGTCTGTTTATGCTTTGAATAAAAATTTATTTTTTGTTTTTAAATACTTATCCTCATTTGTTCATTTATGTACCTGTACCGCGATAGTCCTAATTGGCCCATTCCTTCCCCCTTGGTTCTTTGGTCTGGGGACCTTAGACCCAAAATATTTCATATTTATTAAGATAAAACAAACAATGACACTACAATCCTTGATAATCTAAGTTCAGAAACTCGATTTTGACAGGAAAAAAATAAGAATTTCTTTTAAAAATAAGAATTTTAAAGTCCATTGTATGAATTACACTTTATATATTCCACTTTTCCTTAATAGATAAGGGCATCATGATATGGTCATCTATCATTTCTTGCCTTTCAACTTGACGGATTTAATCTGGAATTTCATTGGCAAAAACACATTACAAAATATTAAAATTATTTTGACAATTGATGAAAGCAAAGAAAACTGAGAAAATTCATCAACTGGAAGCAATCCTTCACAGATATGAGGTTACCAAAATCTGATTGGTGTCTATATATTGCTATGATTTGTTCATTGCACTAATTTACTGAGTAAACTTGGTTATGACAAGTTGCTTATTGAATTCCTTTTTTATGACATACTGCTCTAAATGAAAATACTTACATCATCTGCTTCCAGTAAAAAATAAATGATAATTTTAAAGTAAGGTTGAAAATAGAATTAAAGCATGACATGGGATTATATTATTTAATGAAAATAATTCCTGGCCCGCCCCTTCTTCCTTTTTAATCTATCCCCTGGACCATATTTTCTGATCATGCAAAGTGTTGGTTGTATGATTCTGTCAGCATTTTAAGTTCATACCAGCATATTTTTGGATATGTAACTCTGATGTCAACAGCAAGGATGGTAAACAGGTTTTCTTAGAAAGGACTAAGCTACAATGCTTCCAGTCTACTCTTTAAACCACATTTAGTGCAGGATAGCCATTAAAGTGTATTTTCAGTCAAAACGTGCAGGCTTTCTGGAGGAGGGTGAAGTGTAAACCACACTGGCTGGGTAATGGTGGATAAAGGAGAGGCCATGATGCCCCTGGAGGCTAGTATGCAGGGGGCTGAACAGAGACTGTGCCTTTTCTCTTCCCTGGCTATTCTTTCCCTCTCTGATCCTGGGTCTCTGGTGGTTCTTGTGGGCCTGCAAAAGGCTGAATTGGAGGAGACTGAAGTATTTGGGCCTCTCTGGTACCTAGAGGGTTTTATTCCATCTGTCTCATGGGCTGCTGGCCACTGAATGTCCACTGCTCTCTTCCACCTGGTGTTGCACTCCATTTCCCTCCTCTGTCACTGAAGGGGAAGACTTAGGTTCCCAGACACCAATGCAGAAAATCACAGTGCTCTTGTGTTGGCCTATGCATCTCCTGCACTTTAAAGGGGTCAACACTCAAGCCTAGTTTAGGAGCTTCCAGGCTGCACTGCAGTTTGCTGGCATTACCTACAGACCCCAGGCAGCCTCTGTTATTTCCTTATAAGGTTTATTATAGATGTTTTAAGATATGAAAGGATTATTTATTGTCTTTAGGAGCAGTGCTCTCTCTACTTGCCTGCTAACCACATATTTAAAGCGGGGGTTCACCCAAAAAAAAATGTTTTTAACATTACATTCAGGCGAGTTGTGATAATGACAATCGGCTGTTTTTTTTTTTTAAATCCTTGCCGTACATACCGTTTTAAATATATATGTTCACCGCAGCTTCCGGGTATAATCTGCGGGACTGAGCGTTCCTAATTGATTGACATGCTTCCGTCCGGAGCATACAGCGCTTCACGAGTTGCCGAAAGAAGCCGAATGTCGGTGCGCAGGCGCCGTATAGAGCCGACTCGCAGTCCGGCTTCTTTCGGCAACTCGTGACGCGCTGTATGCGCCGGTCGGAAGCCAATGTAATGTTAAAAAAACATTTTTGGGTGAACCCCCGCTTTAACTGGGTCACATGGAGACACCAAATGCAGTTAGACCACATACTGCAAAAGTTCAATATATTTTCTCCTGTTCGTAATACAATGTTTTGGACATTTATATGGCATGGTACCCAAGATTTTTTCACAACAGATGATCTAGGGGTTGCACATAATGGTCCCATAATAATGTATTACTTGTATACTGTATACATGATATCTCAGCAGTAAATCATTTCTAACCATATTGAAGCCAAAAGACAATTCTGAAATTTAGCAGGTCTTGTTATAGCTCTTATGGAACAAGAACACTTTTGGCTTTTGAAATGGTAAAGCAGATGGAAACGGAAGATCTTCACATTGCTCTATAGGAGATTCCTTTGAATTATGATTTGAGTATATGACAGCAGCTCTGATGTAGGCTGTATCACTATTTCTGGTTGGTAATACATTTTATGAGCAGTAAATATGTATTTTATTAATAATTAATTATGTAATAAAGTCTTTAAAACTATCAATATTTCCTGCAGGAAATGTGCAAAAATTATTGCTCTGTGAGTATTTTTCTGACTACAATTTGGACATTAAGTAATGAATATCATTTGCATAGTTTCAGCAATACATTTAAAGAGTGAAGGTAAAACATCTAAATTTACAGTTGACATATGTGCAAAGTAGCTTGTCTTTCACAAAATGTAATTTTATACAACTAGTTTTTTCAAATTGGTTCACCCCAGCCTGTGATTGGATAGTAAAGGCACAAAACACACTAATGAGTTTAGCAAGTTCATTGTGTAGTGCAATGTAGTAATACGTAATTGGCTAATAGTTTTGCCCATTCCTTCCGAAGTCCGAATCATGCTAAACAGGGAAATTCAAACAGCTAATACAGAAATCTAAATTAAGGTATAGAGACTGAAGTAAATTTAGATACGTCAGATTTCGATATTTAGATGGCAGATATTGCCATCTGCTCTCCTTTATACCCCACTGGGATTTACACACCATGGGCCAAATTTTACATCCCATTCATAAAATGCAGATCATGGTGTATAGCCTCCACCAAGTTACCTTTGCTTAACATAGCAGAGAGAGCTTCATAATTGGAGTAGAGTCAGAAATGTGACTTTGACAGATCACCCAACCTGGCTCTTCTCCTGTCTTTATTTTTTAAAGTATGGCCATGCTTCTTTTCTTTTTTTTTTTTTTTTTGCTTTTTCACACCTAAATGTTCATTTGAATGATCAATAGGATTTTTCTTAGGCCTCGTACACACGACCGAGTTCCTCGGCAAAAACCAGCAAGAAACTTGCTGGGAGATATTTTTTTGCCGAGGAAACCAGTCGTGTGTATACTTTCGTTGAGGAAACTGTCGAGAAACTCGACAAGCCAAAAAGAAAGCATGTTCTCTATTTCCTTGACGGGAATGGAGAAAATTGGCTTCTCGAGTTTATCGACGGCTTCACAAGGAACTCGACGAGCAAAACGATGTGTTTCGCCCGTCGAGTTTCTCGGTTGTGTGTACGAGGCCTCACTGGTACTGACTAGGACAAGAAGGATTTTTGTCCTTACAGTGAGACTATATTGGCAGTTGTTGTTCAGTAGTTTGTAAAACTTCAGTGTGGATAATACTAATCATCATCATCACTCTGACTTGTCCATCAATATGCAAGGCAACATTTACAGTTGATAATGATGGCCTATTGTATCTACTGTATTTGATTCCACCTATTGAGCGCCCCTAAAAGAAAGCAGTTTTGTCAGGGAAAAAGAGCTACTGGTAACTATTTCATATTAATTGTAGTAAAAATCTCATATCACTTGTGGCCTATGCATTTAAACTGGAAACTGTGTTTTTTACACATTTTATATAGAACCAGCATGGCTGGATGAATTTAAATAATTGCATAACCTTTTGTTCCTACTGTGCTTCAAACCGAACTAACATAATGGGCAGAAAACTCTGGTTTACAAAAACTATTCTATTCAAGTATGTATTTTTAGCACAGAAACGTATCTTCGCTTGCTCTCAGCCTCCTTCGAATCCACAAATTATTATTTTTTTTTGGTGTTGTTATCCTGTCAAAGGGTGTCTACATTCATTCTCCACTGTATGTAAATGTAGCCACCTTCTCTTGCTTGCTCCAAAAATGGACTCGGGACTATGAGATCTATAGTGTGGATAGAGCAATGCACATGACCACAACTACTTCCAAAGTGTGTGTGGGGGGGGGGGGGGGGGGAGAGACCCTCAGGACCATACTGAAGACAATACAAAAAGGCAGAAAAACACAATAAGAAACGATTCCATGAAAAATCGGTTACAGGGCTTTTAAGTAGTGGATGTATATGGACTCGTTTTGAAGAATAAGGATATTGTTTACTGTCAATTTTTTTAATTAGTCTTTAATCCTTTTCTTGCACAATGGGAGCTTGGAACCCCTTGTAATTTTTTTTAAATTTGGGGTGGAGTTCCCCTTACTATCCATACCAGACCTGAAGGGCCTGGTAATTGAATTTGGGGGAACCCAATGACTTTTCTCTGTATTGCCGGGAGCACACAATTCATTATAGCCGCGAGTGGTTTTAAATGACTTTTTTTCCTTTAGAAATTACACTTTGTGCAGGGACAGTTCTAAGCATGGGAAAACAAGCGCTACTTCACAGGCATACTATCCCTCCCCCCCCCCCCCAGGTACGAAATTTAAAGGAAAATTGCACTTTTATTGTTTCACTTTAAGCATTATTAAAATCACTGCTCCTGAAAAAACTGCAGTTTTTTAAAACTTTTTTTTGCATTGATACATGTCTCCTCGATCAGGACCCTGGTCCCCAAACACTTTTTAGGACAGTAACTTGCATATTAGCCTTTTAAAATTAGCACTTTAGATTTCAAACGTTCATATCCCATAGACTTTAACTGGGTTCTAAAGTTCACACAAACTTTTGGTCTGTTCGCAGGTTCTGGTGCGAACCGAATGGGGGGATGTCTGGCTCATTCCTACCGAAGGTAAGGGCCAAAACAACACTGAAATAAAAATTCTTTGTTTTTTTTTAATGTATCATCAATTCCTATGTTATAGGTCAGGAGTACTTGATCTAAAATATCAAATATGTGAAGGCATTGATTGAATTAACCCATTGCTGGAAGAATCCTGATAACTGTCTGTGCTGATTTTTGTATGAAAAGCTAGTTGTTTACAGTCAACATTTAACCTAAAAATATTCTAAACCATTGACCTTTAAAGGGCATATGTATAGCAAATATTCTGAGCCATTTACCCATAAATGGCATATATATATATATATATATATATATATATATAGCAGATATAATTAAAGGGAAGTCAGAACTCCTAAACTGAATGTTTTTTTTAAGTCCATGGCACAAAATTAAATGTGCTCACCAGATACTGCTTCTCACTGGTGTCACTTAAACATGGTTTCAGGTAAGTAAATGGGCATTTTTTCAGTGGTTAGTTAAAAGGGGGGGGGGGGTAGATTGATAATATCTTAGGACTGGGCTTTAAAACAAAGCAATTTATTTAAAACTCGCAAAAGTGTGCCCATTTCAGGAAAGACAATATTGTTGATATTACAATTTTGGAAAAGTAGTGGCAGAATCATTCGATGGTAAAAATTAAACTCTGTTTTAAGCATTATCCCAGAATGCAAAATAAAACAACAGTGACAAAAAGAAACTCAAACATAGGCGTGCGCACAGGGCATGCCAAGTGGGGCTGGGCACACCCTAATCACCCCGTGTAGCACATATTCCCCCTGTTTAGACTCCTGATATTTCACCAAATAAATACAAAAAAACATTTTTTTTCTCCAAAAAAAAAAAAAAAAAAAAACAATTGTAAAAAATTAAATAAAATAATAAAAAATAAAAACTACTGACACCATCCACTGCCCTACTATCACCAATATCTGCTCTTATGTCACCATCCACTGCTCTACTGACACCGTCAGTATATATACACATGCACACACACGCATATGTATTTAAGCTTTGGGCTGCACACCTAGGAACTCCAACATAGCTTTTATATTATTAAGAGAGACAACCTTGCATTAACAATTAGAACTCACCTTAAATCTTTCCTAACACAAGCTTTCTCAAATGAAAACTTTGGTGCATTGCTTTGGTCATATAGCCAGGTAGTTGGTTCAGCAGATATCCCCTCCTTGGCTCCTTTTCTTTTGCTGTTGTTAAAAAACCCAGACAAAGTCTTAAATGGTGAAGTTTGTAAAGCTCTTGAAGGTGATGTCTGGAGATGTTTAGTTGGGGAAGAATGCAACATTTTTAAAGTGGGTGTTAAAGACTGCCCCCCATGAATATTAATAACATCCTGCAGTTTGTTAAGTTGAACACACTTGCTTTGAAGTTCTTCTGTGATTTCAGAAATCGCTTGAGTTTGCTTGGTAAACTGCACCTGCAACTCCTGAAATATGTGTTCTTTTTTGAGAAGTTCCTCGTCCTTCAACCTGAGCTCTCTCTCAAGTTCCCAAACTTTTCCATCAGTTGCATCTGAATTGTGAAGACTACTACAGGCACTGACAGAGAAGTTCAGTAGTTGTCCATGTGGCTGCCTCAATGGCTTGGGTTTCATGGAGCCATTTCCCATGTCTTATAATACACTGCAAAAAAACAAAAAACAGAAAAAAAACAAATGGTTAGTTAATAAGCTATCCCCATAGAGCAGTATGCCAAAATACTACGATGTAGGCATATTGATTGAATAATAATAATGCAGTCATGCACCAAGCATGATTTCTAAAACCTTGCAGTTTTCTATATGATTAATATCATATCAGATTTATGTGGCAGGTTATGTGAAAAGCATTGTTAAAAATTAAATATATTTATATGTCCATATAATAACAGACATAACTTTGTTGCCTAAAGCTGCACTCCAAATCAGCACCCAAATTCATAGTTAAAATAAATATAAAGTATGTGGTACTGCATTACCTGACACAGAATTTGTAATTGTATTTTTGACTTAGACACCTCAGCCAGACAGCAAAGTCAGGATGATGATCTCACTTTTTTTTACTGCTTTTGAGCTGTTCACTGTGATTGGGCAATGAAAGATGAAGCAGCACACTGATGAGGTCATCCTCTGTGTGCTTTTCCTATAAGTATGTTCAAACTAGTTGCATTGTACTCATAATGGTAACTCAGGCTCTCCCAGTGTGAATATTGATGAGGATGAGATAACAGGAAACTGTCATATTCTAGTCTATGTAACATACCTTTTTTTAATAAATATTTGTTAATATATTTATGAATACATGAGTAAAGTGGTGTTTGTGTATATCTGTTTGTAGTTGAAGCTAAAATCCAGGCACAGCTTAAAACACAGCCCTGTAGTCAATAATACATCAATATTTTTATTTTATTTAAATTGTAAGGCGTGTAAATACCAGAACTGTCTGCAGAACAGGTGACTGCAAAAGGCTGATATCAAGTCAAATGTAGGTCCTTACGCTGCTTTCATAAAAAATAAATAAAAATTAACATTATATTAATTAATACGGAGCTGCATTATTTGTGTCTTTTATATTTTCATAGAGTTCAACTTTCAAATAATTAATAAACCTCATTCCTGGAAGAAAAAAAAGAGAGAGAGAGAGAGAGAGCTGAGCATATCTTGGAGTTCTGTAATCTTGTTTTTCCTATAAATTGATCCTATAGAATTTCTCTAAGACAAGAAATAGTTAGAGTCTGGTAAGTGGGGGTTTATTAGCTTGCAGAGGTAACTTGACTTACCCAGCTCTTTCTTTCTGAGTAAGGGGTCAGTCTTCAGCGATGTGGTGTGGCGCTCCACAATACATACAGAGCTAAAGGGGTGTGCAGAAATGTTCTTCTTTAGTCCTTTTAAGCATGTTTTGAAATGACAATATATAGCTTTATTTATCCTCATATGTATCAAATTATACGTCAGAATGGTTTGTCTATTGGGGATTGTTGAAGGATGATGTTAGTATAGCCCTAATGTACAGTACAGACAAAAGGTTTGGACACACCTTCTCATTCAAAGAGTTTTCTTTATTTTTATGACTATGAAAATTGTAGATTCACACTGAAGGCTTCAAAACTATGAATTAACACATGTGGAATTATACATAACAAAAAAGTGTGAAACAACTGAAAATATATTTCATATTCTAGGTTCTTCAAAGTAGCCACCTTTTGCTTTGATTACTGCTTTGCACACTCTTGGCATTCTCTTGATGAGCTTCAAGAGGTATCACTCTCCTTCTTGGTCAAATAGCCCTTACACAGCCTGGAGGTGTGTTTGGGGTCATTGTCCTGTTGAAAAATAAATGATGGTCCAACTAAACGCAAACCGGATGGAATAGCATGCCGCTGCAAGATGCTGTGGTAGCCATGCTGGTTCAGTATGCCTTCAATTTTGAATAAATCCCCAACAGTGTCACCAGCAAAGCACCCCCACATCATCACACCTCCTCCTCCATGCTTCACGGTGGGAACCAGGCATGTAGAACCATCCGTTCACCTTTTCTGCGTCGCACAAAGACACAGGGGTTGGAACCAAAGATCTCAAGTTTGGACTCATCAGACCAAAGCACAGATTTCCACGGGTCTAATGTCCATTCCTTGTGTTCTTTAGCCCAAACAAGTCTCTTCTGCTTGTTGCCTTTCTTTAGCAGTGGTTTCCTAGCAGATATTCTACCATGAAGGCCTGATTCACACAGTCTCCTCTTAACAGTTCTAGAGATGTGTCTGCTGCAAAAGGTGGCTACTTTGAATAACCTAGAATATGAAATATATTTTCAGTTGTTTCACACTTTTTTGTTATGTATAATTCCACATGTGTTAATTCATAGTTTTGATGCCTTCAGTGTGAATCTACAATTTTCATAGTCATGAAAATAAAGAAAACTCTTTGAATGAGAAGGTGTGTCCAAACTTTTGGTCTGTACTGTATGTGGTTAGCACTGCTGGTGATTTGAGCATGTAACGAGAATTGTAAGCATGTCCCCAGTGAATGAATCCCCCATGTATCCTCCCGGGTGTCCGCGAGAGATGGTGTGGAGACGAGGGGTTAATGCTGGAGGCGCGGCTCACCCAGTCTGATCGCAATTTAAACTGTGTGGGTACGTCGGGAGGCCATGCCCTCAGAGGAAGTCGGAAGGATGAAACTTCAGGGCGTGACCTCACGACACACAGGCAGCTTTACACTGTGCGCTGTTCCATCAGCGCTCCAGTGTGCGGTGACAGAGCGGTGTGCTTCAGCGGTGGACGCGGTGGATGCGGACAGACACTGGCTTATGTAACCCCACTGTGAGCCTGGAACTAGCCCTAATGTGTGCTGCAAATTTATTATTTTAAAATTGAACAAATGCTGTTATTGAAGTGCACTGACACTGTGTGTTAAATAAAGTCTTGAAACGGTATCACACCATATCCAGTTCTTTCTATTTTTGGGCATTCTGACACCTGGTGGATACTAGGCGAATAACACTCTGGTCAGGTCGCAGCTTCATGGAGGTGGAGATGATCTAAGGATTTGATGTTCAGAGCCTGAATAATTCTACTTTCTGGTGAGTAGATCTCCTTGAGGGGATACTGGCACGGGAGACGTTTGACGGGTGTATCTTGCACATGTGATGTCACCAGCTGTGGACAGCTGAACATTTGTTAAGGAACACCTTTCCCACTGAACTTTGACTCACTCTCTGACCTCTGGAGAACTTTTACACTTTTATGTATTATCTTAGATGAAAAAGAGTGGTCACATTCAGGACTTGACAACTAGCGCTGCTGTATGATTTGATAATACTTGCATTGATTTTATCAATTTTTACTATAGATATACTAAAGGGATCTTCGCCTAGACCTCTCTGCTGGTGTAAGCGGTCCTCTAATTGCATCGATTTCCGTGGATACCACGGAATCCGCAGTATGGCCAGAAGGAACCGAATAGGTAACCCCTGAGAGTTTCTCAGCCTTCCGTTCTCACATTCATCTAACAATGGATATGCTGAGGAGTATAAGAGCATCCAATGTAGGGGGTAATTCAGTGTGGGCTAACTCATCCTTCAGGGTTTCTGATAAGCCGAGCCGGAACTGTTTTTTTTAGGGTAAACTGGTTCCACTCGGACTGAGTGGCCCACTGTTTAAATTGGGCGATGTAATCTTCAACATGGGGTTTTCCCTGTCGCAGAGCACGTAAGGCAGACTCCGCAGAGATCTGCTTGCTTGGGTCATTGTATAGAAGATCCATGGCAGCACTGAAGTCTCTGAAGAAGTTTAGGATTGGATCTTCTTTCTCTATGAAAGTATTAGGCCAGGCTCGGGGGTTCCCCTCACAGGTAGGAGATGGCAGTGCAAACTTTTGTTCTGTCGGTGGCGTAAGTTTGTGTCTTCATGTCAAACAACAGTTTGCAGGCGTTAATGTATTCTCTGTATTTACTTCTATCGCCCGAGAAGATGTCTGGTGGGCTTATTTTTGGTTCTGGGGTATTGGGGTGTGTAGCCTAAGTAGGGAAGTTATCAGTGACATATGATTTGAGATTTTGGTTCTCCGTTGAAAGGTCTGTGACCATCTGTGAAAGAGCATCAAGTCTCTGGTTGAACGCTGCCATGTGGTTAACTATCTCCGATGGATCCATTTTCCTCCTATTGGTAGAGAGGTGTGTGCTATCTGTAATGCTTCAGGCAGAGTTACTATAATGGGTGGTGAGGATCACAGCTTCGGAAGTCTATGGATATGGTATTCTTAACAGTTAACTTTAATTTGGCAGAGATCAGGTAGGAAGACTCAGATAATTTGGAAATGTAAGTGGTTTTATTTAGTCTGGTAATACACAGTCACAATGTGGAGCATCAGGGTTAACATAAGTATAGTAGAAGTACACAGGAATAAAGTTTATCGTGAACGTAGGGATACTTTCTGTGAGTGGTCTTATGTTGTTATTGTTAACACTGAAGGAGTCTTTGAGACCTTTAAAGAAGGAGATGGAGACTTGGGGGGGGGGGTCTTTTTATGAGGCTTAAAAACCTCACTGTCTCAGAGCTGAACACTCAATGGGATATAGTTTTTCTTGAGACCTATATTAAACACCAGATGGTACCTCGAAGCCTAAGGTGGAAGATTTGTCCCCAAAAGGGAGAAACCGACTTGGAAGGTTGGTACAAATATTTTAACGAGGCTGGTCTAGGCCTATTGAAATTTTTGGGAGAGCGTAAGGCTAATAAGTTAAAAAGGTTGGATGATGAGATCAAGCTTATCAAAGAGAAACTCATCCCTCTTATGTCAAGTGACGAGTATGGAGAAAGATCAAAAAACCTCCTGAAGTTACTTGAAAAGGAGGAGAGGGAGCAGAGGAACAAAAAAAAAGAAAACATTTAACAGAGACATAGGGGATTATCACTCCCATATAGTCTTTGACTGGCAGAAAAAATTATTGGCAGAAGCAAATGGTACAACCAATCCAGACATGGATACTACATCTCAGGGTGTAGGTCCTAACGCTGTTGTTGCTTCGGGTATTTCCAATAACTCTGTTCCTTCTGGTGGGGCCCAGGGCCGCTCTCCTGCTGGGGTAACCCCAGGGGGACAACAGAGGAGCGTTAAATTACCATTTGTTCCACATCAAAATAATGTTGGAAGGGGGGAGATGGCACCACTGCCCCTCCACCCACCTTCCGCCCCCAAGGCCGAGGCCAATTCCATTTGGGAGGTTCAGGCCCGTCTAGAGCACGGAGACGAGGTGGACAATATGGTCCCCCACTGCCCCAGGGCCGTGGTTATGTTAATGACTTTGGCAATCAGTATAGGAATACTCGAGGCTTGTCTCAACCCAGAGGTCAAAATTATGGTCCACCCCAGACATATAGAGACACGGAGGTGGTCCATTATGCGGGTGACTATGAAGTTGACTATAATGTGTTAACCCACAATAGTTTTTTACCCCTGGGAAACGTGGTAAATCCTGAAGAGGATGACTACCGTTTACTGCCTGGGACTAATAACGCTGATGGTAGAAGTGGAGGACAGTATGATTTCAATTATGGTATTAGCCATGAGGCAAACCAGATAGAGGGTTTTCCCCAGGCCAGCCAAGGAACAAAAAGAGTGGTAGAACTAAAAGAGGAACTAGAGGGGGGAGGCACGCTCAGTCTAAAAAGACCAAGGATGTAGTGGGTACTGGCATCTTTAATCTGAGTGCGCACACCCTGACAGAACCTGAATTGGCAGTCCTGCATAGGGGACTGAAATACGCTCCACCTAAAAATCTCCGTCCAGGACTGCCTCTTATGGTTATGCTCATTCGGGTCTAGCTAATGCCTCAGTTTACAACCCGCCTGGTCATTTGCCCCCTTCATTGACAGTTTTTAGGGATCTAACACTAAAAGATATAGATGCTATAAATATCAAACAGGTTAGAAGTAAGCAAAATATTGAAAAGGGCATAGAATCTCTTTGTGCCAACAAAAATGTAGTTATTCACCCTGCGGATAAGGGGGGGGGGGGCATAGTTGTCCTAAATAAAGAGGATTATATGCAAGAAATGCAGCGTATTCTGGGTGACAGGGACACGTACACCCTTCTGGCTTTAAACCCTGGGGACAAATATAAAAAAATTCCAGAAAAGATTATATCTAAAGGTTTTGATCTTAGTATTCTGAATAAAAAGGAGAGATCCTTTTTGGTTCCGAAGTCCCCTAGGATTCCTATTATTTATTATCTCCCAAAGGTGCATAAGAATCCTGCTTGCCCCCCGGGACGACCCATTGTGAGTGGGATTGACTCCATCACGTCCCGGGTGGGCAAGTATATCGATTTCTATCTGCAGCCTTTGGTAAGGAATATGCCATCATCTTTCAAAGACACTAGGCATATCATCAATTTGTTGTCCGCTCTCAAACCATCCACTAATTTATGGATGGTGACCGCAGATGTCACCTCACTATACACAATAATTCCCCATCATTTGGGCTTGGAGGCAGTTTCATATTTTTTAAAAAAAGATTCAGGTTTATTAAGGAAGCAGGTTTCTTACAACATGGAGCTGTTGGAATATGCGGCCACCCATAATTTTTTTTGGTTCAATGACCATTTTTATAGGCAGGACAGGGGAGTCGCCATGGGGGCTAAATATGCCCCCAGCCTGGCGAACCTGTTCATGGCCAAGTGGGAGGAGGATGTCGTCTGTGTCCAAACTAGGCCCCAGATTACTCTGTGGGCCAGGTATATAGACGACATCCTCCTCCTATGGGATTTCACGGAGAGAGATTTATCTCTCTTCATGGATTCCCTTAATGTGAACAACAGGGGGATCCATTCAAGCTACGAGGCAAATCAAAAAAAGATCAACTTCCTGGATTTGAACTTTTCTGTTAGTAATGACAGCTTTGTAACATCAACTTTTTTTAAAGCCACAGACAGGAATGCATTCATACCCAAGGATAGCTGTTATCATGCCTCGTGGCTAAAGTCAGTGCCCAAGAGCCAATATCTCAGTTTAAAACGGAATTGTAGCGAACATGCAACATTTGTAGAACAGGCAGGTGTTCTGACAGAGAGATTCATAGAAAAGGGCTATTCCTCAGAATTTTTGTCTGATACCTTGGATTTGGTCAACAATGTAGATAGAGCTGATTTATTGGGAGAAAAAAAGGACAGAAGAAATAATGACAGGTTTAGGAGCCCTTTTGTCACTGACTATTCGTGTCAGCATGCCAATGTGAAACACATAGTTAGTAAACAATGGCATATTTTAAAAAATGACAAAATTCTCAGTGATTTAATACCGGATAAACCTCAGGTTGTCTTTCGGGGGGTGCCTTCCCTGAAGGACAAACTAGCCTCCAATATTTTGAACCCTCCCAGTATTGATCCAATGTTTTTTTCTGGTCTAACCGGGTACTATAAATGTGGAAGATGCCAGGTTTGTTCCCTGAATGGATGTAAAGTTAAGAGAACCACCACATTCATTTCCAGTTGCACTTCAAAGAGTTATTCCATCAAGCCGTTCATCACGTGTTCTACCACTGGGGTAGTCTATATGCTCCAGTGTCCATGTGGCCTGCAATATGTGGGCAGGACTAAACGCCCCCTGCAGGTTCGCTTAAACGAACACATTGGTAATATCAGAAGAGGCTACACCAAACATTCAGTGTCAAAGCATTATTTGACTGCACACAGTAGGGATCCAAATAATACCATCTTCCTGGGTATTGATAAGTTCAGTCCACACTGGAGAGGGAGTAATTTGGTGCATAATATATCTAAATTAGAAATGTCATGGGTGCACAAACTTAAAT
Organism: Rana temporaria; assembly: GCF_905171775.1. NCBI lineage: Eukaryota > Metazoa > Chordata > Amphibia > Anura > Ranidae > Rana > Rana temporaria. The sequence goes on from NC_053489.1 coordinate 420,399,029, forward strand.
GCTATACACCCTTTGGCCTGAACATAGATGTCGATGTCAATTGTTTTATTGACAACTCTTAGGTTAACTATTTATGTTGCAGCATTTTTTTATTTATTTAAATACATTGTCTAATGTATCAATTCCCCCCTAATTGGGTTTTCCTGTGCCACCCACTGGCACAGGAGAGAATTGATGGGATAATTGTGTTATAACTTGTGAACTGGATGCATGTGAGTCCTATTCAGCTGTTAAACAAAATTAATAATTTTTCCCGTTTTTAATTATTTATAATTAGTTTATGACGTTTTTTAACATCCATTTAGTGACTGATAGTGGGTGTGATCCTTCCTGATGAAACTCACCGGGCATATTGGGATACATACGGTTGAGTTCTACAGTCCATAAAGATCTTTTTTAATAGAGATATGGCATACAGATAGATCGATTTAAAGTCTGATTTATTATTTTTTATAATTGATTTTTTATGTTTTTGAATAAGCATCTATTTTTATGGTATATATTTCCATACATGTGATATTGGATGGATGTGCGGGGCGACTTGTTCTTATTTTTGTCCTTCGTTTATTGTAAGACATCTGGCGGGTAACCTTCCCAGATAGTTCCTTTTTCCATTAGTTAAGATGGCGCGGTTGCGGCCTTTTTAGGACTCACATCAAGGCTGCACCAATCCATCTGTGTTTAAATGCGGTGATTCAGAATGCCGCCTGTATACCGTGACCATGTCCCCATCGAGACGAAACGTTGGGAGGCGACGTTCTGACGTCACCGCGTCAAGTGATCAGACCCGGAAGATACGGGCTGCACTTTCAAGGAGCCGGCCGGCTTGTTATTTTATATGCTCCATGTCACAGAATTGATGTAAGTGTACATCTTTTTATTATCTAATAAACTAATAAAAAAGTTCCCTCCTCTCTTTTATATATCTCCTACTGGTGCACTGCTTGAGGCAACTTATCAGTGAGAGTGTCCTGGGTTGGCGATAATGTTCAAGGATATCATCGGTCTATGCTGTTTATGATCTCCTATAATTTAGAGATCGTACATTTCTGTTAAGAGTCAGTGTGTGATCGTGGTGGAGGTGCTTCTATCATCACTTTTTCCAGGACCTTTGTGGATAAAGTTTTTCACTTGGGAGACCATTTAATGTGAACACCTGTATTTTTTGGACTGCATTGTTGATTGTGGTCATACCCACAACCGTGTCATCCTATTCACCATTTATTTTGCTCACAGCATGTTTATTTATGTCACTTTGGTTTTCACATTCTTTGCGCTGGTTTCAGTGCATCTTATCATTAGTTATATTTAGCGCGACTTTTTCTTTGTATATTGTTGTTATTGCCACCCAGTGGCTTTTGGAGAGATATGCTGGTCAGCTTGGAGTAGTGGTGTAGGTAAGAGATTCTGCCTGTAGAGTAGGCTGACTGAGAATAGGGCAGTGGAGAGCCTCTGACTACCAGCATAGAAGGGGCCCTGTCCGGCCCAAAAGCTGGAAGTTGGAGGGGCTCTATCCGGCCCAATAGTTGCTATTCATTTTTCTTTGCTGGCCGTGTCCTGCTGAGTAGATACACCCTTAAAGTCAAATACTCACTGAGAGGCTGAGCCAGCTGTATGTCCAGGCTTCTGGAAAGAACTGCACTCCTGTGATCCACAGGAGAAGTATAGCCAAAAAAGCTTTGACCATACTCCTCCTTTAAGGTAGTTTTAAAAATCAGTCCAACGCTAGTATGTTGTACTATCCTAACAGAGTGTGGCTACATTAAAGGGGTTGTAAAGGTTTGTTTTTTTATTTTCTAAATAGGTTCCTTTAAGCTAGTGCATTGTTGCTTCACTTACCTTTTCCTTTGATTTCCCTTCTAATTTTTTTTTTTGTCTGAATTTCTCACTTCCTGTTTCTCCTCAGTAAGCTTGCCCACATCAGACGAGCTGGTCTGGCTGGGGGATAGTCAGCATGCTCGCCCCCTCTCTTGGGACTACATCCCTGCAGGGAGACGCTGCAGGGGATGCAGTCCCAAGGGAGGGGGCGAACACGATGAGTAATCCCCAGCCAAAGCAGCTCGGATGATGGGGGCAAGCTTACTGAGGAGAAACAGGAAGTGAGAAATCGAAGGAAAAGGTAAGTGAACAACAATGCACTAGCTTAAAGGAACCTATTTAGAAATTAAAAACGAACCTTTACAACCCCTTTAAAGCATAACTCCAGGTTTCATTTTACTTTATGTAAAGTGAAAAAAAATAATAGCGCTAATCCACACACAAAAAACTTTACAATCTGAAATGGTGAATACTACAAATTATAACATGTGTTTATTTATGTGTTTGAACAAATTGTTCAACAGTTACTACTTATTACGTTACTTCATTTTACTTTAAATAGCTTGGCACAAACAAAGAGAAACTAAACCTGGAGTAATGCTTTAAAACTGATCACACACAACATTTTTTAAGTTGTAATTGTTTGCTGTTTATAAGATCTCAAGATATTTACTCCCGGTGTCAACAAATGACATAAAGGTTTTTCGTTAATAACATCAGATTATTTAACTACTTACCGACCAGCTGCCGTCATTTTACGGCGGCAGGTCGGCTCCCCTGTGCGAGAGCACGTAGCTATACGTCGGCTCTCGCGCAGGCCACTAGGGGCGCGTGCCCGGCGGGCACGATCGCCGCCGTGCACACGTGATCGCTCGTTACAGAGCGGGGACCGGGAGCTGTGTGTGTGTAAACACACAGCTCCCTGTCCTGTCAGGGAGAGAAATGCTGATCTTCAGTTCATACAATGTATGAACAGAAGAGCAGTCATTTCACCTAGTGAGGCCACCCCCCCTACAGTTAGAACACACCCAGAGACATACTTAACCCCTTCCCTGCCCCCTAGTGTTAACCCCTTCACTGCTAGTGGCATTGTTATAGTAATCCAATGCATTTTTATAGCACTGATCGCTATAAAAATGCCAATGGTCCCAAAAATGTGTCAAAAGTGTCCGAAGTGTCCGCCATAATGTCGCAGTACCGAAAAAAAACGCTGATCGCCGCTATTACTAGTAAAAAAAAAAAAATGCCATAAAAATACCCCCGATTTTGTAAACGCTATAGCTTTTGCGCAAACCAATCAATAAACGCTTATTGCGATTTTTTTACGGAAAATATGTAGAAGAATACGCATCGGCCTAAACCGAGGAAAAAAAATGTTTTTTTCATATATTTTTGGGGGATATTTATTATAGCAAAAAGTAAAAAATATTCATTTTTTTCAACATTGTCGCTCTATTTTTGTTTATAGCGCACAAACTAAAAACCTGCAGAGGTGATCAAATACCACCAAAAGAAAGCTCTATTTGTGGGGGAAAAAAAGACGCCAATTTTGTTTGGGAGCCACGTCGCACAACTGCGCAATTGTCAGTTAAAGCTCTGGTCTTTGGGCAGCAATATGGTCCAGGGGTTAAGTGGTTAAGCAATGTGAAATTGAACATTTTTACAATATTTTTTATTGTAGAAGAATACGTATCGGCCTAAACTGAGGAAAAAAAATTGTTTTTAATATATTTTTGGGGGATATTTATTATAGCAAAAAGTAAAAAATATTCATTTTTTTTCAACATTGTCGCTCTATTTTTGTTTATAGCACACAAACTAAAAACCTGCAGAGGTGATCAAATACCACCAAAAGAAAGCTCTATTTGTGGGAAAAAAGACGCCAATTTTGTTTGGGAGCCACGTTCAATGTGAAAATGAACTTTTTTACAAAATGTTTTCAGAAAATCATTCAATATTTCAACGTATACAAATATCTTCTTTTGCAAACAACTGTAGAATAACATTGCATAACATTAGAATTTTCATAATATAAAATAATAATACAATGCTAAAAAAAAATCCCTAATAACATGAATACATTCCTTGAAGGATTTTAGAGCGCCCGTCAATTTTACCATGCACAGTCAGCCTATGAGCATTTCATCAAATTAAGGAAAATTGTATAAATATAGTAAATTTGTATGGTCAAATCAAAGTATATTATGCCACAGGCTAAGAGCAGAGTACAATCACACATATACTGCATGTCTATAAAAGGATGTTATCATGCGTCTACAAAGTTCTACTTCTATCTATAGCACTATACTAAAATGATTCATTTTTAATTGGCATTGTTGTTTTACATCAATGTTTTTTTCTAAGCTAGAGAAATCACAACACTAATTAAGTTTGTCAGCACCATAGGTACTATATGCAAAGCACATCATTATATGATTCTGATTTAGATAGACAAGTAAAGTCTCCCTTTAAATTCACTTTAAACCTAATTCACCTTATTGATGATCAGAATGTCACCACACTTACCTTTCTGGCTCAGGATTGTGATGCCTGTCTCCCAGACTCTGTGGACATCAGACACAGGCTCCCAGTGTCATTCCTCTGGGTAAATGACAGATAAGAAAGCAGTGACTCTATACTAGGTAACACATGGTGCACTGTAAGTGATAGAGATCACTGTCTGCTCTGACATCTCCCTCCCCCAGTGGAGCCTGTGCCTGGGAGGTGGCAGCCCTGGGCGAGGCAGGACATTACTGTCACCCATGGGAGAAAGTGTATGAGACATTTGGTGGGATTGATGCAAGCAGAGAAGCCTTGTCTTGCTGCTGGATTATATTACACATGTCACTGGGAGCAAGCAGGACTCTAGCTGGCATTGCCAAAAGCCCTTTAGTTTCAACACACGTAGCAATTTATATCTGTTTATTGCTACTAAGCAATATTAATTTTAGCCTTTGAAAAAAATAAATCAGTAACCTTATTTTATGGCAATTACATATTTGTAGGTATTAAAATAGCTAATCATATATATTTTTTTTAATTATCTCTGTGAAGGTGGTAACACATTTTAAGCTAGTAGCTTCTGTATTTATGGTGTGCTATGTAAAAGAGATGATAAATCTGCTCCACACAGCAAACATCCTATTTTGGAGAAAAGGGATAAACACATTGGGCCAGATTCACAGAAGAGATACGACGGCGTATCTCCTGATACGCCGTCGTATCTCTGTGATCCGCCCGTTCTAACTATGCGGCTGATTCATAGAATCAGTTACGCATAGATAGCCCTAAGATCCGACAGGTGTAATTGACTTACACCATCGGATCTTAGGATGCAATTCTAGGCCGGCCGCTAGGTGGCGATTCCATTGCGGTTGGCGTAGAATATGCAAATTACTAGTTACGGCGATCCCTGAAGATCCGAGCGTTCGTCGCAATCTCGTACGTCGTCGCTAGTCGGTTTTTCCTGTCGCAAAGTTACACCTGCTTTAACATGGCTTATCTTTAGATCACGCGGAATTCGACGGAAACGCCACCTAGTGGCCGGCGGAAAAAATGCACCTAAGATCCGACAGTGTACTAAGACGTACGCCTGTCGGATCGATCCCAGATGCCATCGTATCTTGTTTTGTAGATACAAAACAAAGATACGACGCAGGAACTTTAAAATTGCTTGGCGTATCAATAGATACGCCGGCGTAATTCTTTTGTGGATCTGCCCCAAAGTCCTTTCCTCTCTCCTTGCTTTGAGTGACAGGTTATTTACATATCTAGCTTGGACATGTTTATCATATGTTATGTTTATCATAATATGAGGTGATCCACAGTATAAAAAGTGAGAAATCCACCCCTCCCCCACATAACACATCCTGGTAATATACAATGACCCGTGGATCACCTCATATTATGATAAACATAACATAACATAAAAAAAATGTCCAAGCTAGATATGTAAATAACCTGTCACTCAAAGCAAGGAGAGAGGAATGGACTTTGGGCCTAATCCACAGCCAGCGGGTGTAACTTAAATATTCGGATTTAAGTTACACCGCCGGAAAATTTCTACCTAAGTGCCCGATCCACAAAGCACTTACCTAGAAATTTTCTGCGGTGTAACTTAAATCCGGCCGGCGCAAGGCGTTCCTAATTTAATGGGGCGAGTCCCATTTAAATTAGGCGCGCTCCCGCGCCGGACGTACTGCGCATGCTCCCGACGTAATTTTCGTGCTTTGCGCGATTTTACGTTGCGCCGGGTTTTGAGAATCGCGACGGGCGTAAAAAAAAAATACGAGTTGCGGCGGGAAAAAAAACAATTTTAAAAAAAAAGACAGCGACGCGGGATAGAAGGGTCTACTTTTACAAGGCCTAAACAGTTTAGGCCTTGTAAAAGCAGCCCTAATATTGCGACGGCAAACTAATACTTACGGAGAAAAAACGAAGAGTAAAAGCTTTGTGGATCTCCGTAAGTGCTAATTTGCATACCCGAAGCGGCATTCCGACGAGAAATGCCCCCAGCGGCGGCTGCGGTACTGCATCCTAAGATCCGACAGTGTAAGTCCCTTACACATGTCGGATCTTCTCCCTATCTATGTGAAACTGATTCTGTGGATCAGTTCCATAGATAGAAACCGGGATACGACGGCGTATCAGTAGATACGCCGGCGTATCCCTTTTGTGGATTACCCCCTTTGTATTTAGACAGGGTTTTATCTGGAAGTCTGTTAATTTTCACTGAACAATAAAAGAGGATAGCTCAGAGCTGGATTAACTCTGTGTGGCAAGACTGGGCACAGATAATAGGAAATCTTATACTCTACATTGTGACATAAAAAAAAATGTGGTTTACATCCACTTTAATAAATGTTATTTTATTTTAATTTTTTATTTGAATTACAAGATAAATATTCTGTAAAGACATTAGGATAGTGTATGCTTAATTAAATTGTTTTCCATATCTGTGCAGTAATCTAATGCTAAAGTAAAACTAAAGGCAAAACTTTTTTCTAATTTGGATAGAGTACGGGAGGATTAAAACCCCTGTAATTTTTTTTGCCATCTGTGTCCAATTGGGGAGATTTCCCTTCACTTCCTGTCCCATAGTCACAACAGAAAGTGAGAGGAAATCCCATCAAAGTGAGGGAATCCCTAATTGTCACCAGAACAAGCATCCCTATTAGAAGATTCCCCCTCTATTTCTGCTCTGGTGACAACCCAAAATTTGGGATCTTCTTGCACTTTCACTCTTGGTTATAACAGTAAACAAAACAACTTGAGATTGTGAATGTGCCGTCCCAATGGGGCATAGAATTTATATACAGGTGAAACTCGAAAAAATTTAATATTATGCAAAAGTTCATTTATTTCACTAATGCAACTTAAAAGGTGAAACTAATATATGAGATAGACTCATTACATGCAAAGCAAGATAGTTCAAGCCGTGATTTGTCATAATTGTGATGATTATGGCTTACAGCTCATGAAAACCCCAAATTCACAATCTCAGAAAATTAGAATATTTCATGCAATCAATAAAACAAGGATTGTACATAGAACAATATCTGACCTCTGAAAAGTATAAGCATGTATATGTAGTGGTTCTTGTAGCTGGTGTGAGACTATGTGGAAGCACTCTAGAGAGGTAAAGAAGTTACCTAACTGGAAGTGGCTATCCTGACCAGGAAGATCTTTCCACAAGACTTGTATAAATAAAGCGAAATATGCTGATCAGTAAAATCAGTAAAAAAAGTTAATTTTTAATCTTAGATTGATGCTCATTTTGTCAAGGGGAATTGGGTAGTTTTTTTTAAATCTAAGCCGTACTTACCGTTTTAGAGAGCGATCTTCTCCGCCGCTTCCGGGTATGGGCTGCGGGACTGGGCGTTCCTATTTGATTGACAGTCTTCGGACAGGCTTCCGACGGTCGCATACATCGCGTCATAATTTTCCGAAAGTAGCCGAACGTCGGTGCCCAGGCGCCGTATAGAGCCGCACCGACGTTCGGCCTCTTTCGGATACTCGTGACGCGATGTATGCGACCGTCGGAAGCCTGTCGGGAAGACTGTCAATCAAATAGGAACGCCCAGTCCCGAAGACCATATCCGGAAGTGGCGGAGAAGATCGCTCTCTAAAACGGTAAGTACTGCTTAGATTTAAAAAAAACTACCCGATTCCCCTTGACAAAATGAGCATTAATCTAAGGTTAAAAAAAGAAATTCGGGTGAACTCTCGCTTTTACTATGTATACTAAGGACACTTATTTGACTATGTACTTACACAGAAGTAGATCTATGGCCGGCTTTATTTTAACTTTTCCTTGTAAGATCTTTCAGTATTGTGGCATTGCTTGGTTGAGATTTACAAACCATAAGTTCTTTGGGCTGACAAGGTTGAGTAGACTTATTCAAGTACTTTGTTGATCACATCGATGATGTTGACACATGAACTGTTTTTAATTAAGACTAATTAAAGGGTGCTTTTTAGGCATTTTAGCGCTACAAATAGTGCCTGTAAAGCACCTCTCAAACTTCCCCAGTGTGAAAGCCTGAATGCTTTCACACTGGGGCGGTGCGCTTGCAGGACCGAAAAAAAAAGTCCTGCAAGCAGCATCTTTGGGGTGGTGCGTAAGCGGTGTATACAGTGCAATCAATGGGCAGTGAAGCGCTTTGGCAGCAGTGCTTTGCGGGCGGTTTGAACCCTTTCCTCAGCCACTAGTGGGTTTAAGAGCACCCTGCTAGCGGCCAAAATGCGCCGCTATAATAGCGCTAAATCACTGCTAAAAGTAGCAGCACTGTACTACTAACGCTCCCCACTCCCCAGTGTGAAACAGGCTCTTACTTTTTGATGTTTTTTTTTCCAAAATGTGGTATTTTGTTTGTGTTTCTACTGTCCTTGCACTCCAGGACCTACACAATCTGATAAGTAATCAGGAAACCAAATGTGTATTTCATGCCTCCTGCAAGCCTAAAGGTGCTCTTTGTATTTTGGGCCCCTCTGTGCAGCTAGGCCGCTAAACAGATTCATAAATGTGGTATACCCATGCAGGAGAAATATCAGAAAGTGTTTTGTTGTGTAATTTTAAATATGCCCATGCTGGCTGTCAGAAATATATTTATAGTTGGCAATTTTATGTAAGAAATAGACTTTCATTTTCTTTCTTAATTTTCCAAAATATTCCTGACAAAAACTGTGATCTTTACGTAATGTATGCCCCTTAAAACCCTGTAGTGTGTGCTCCCTGGATATTGGGCCCCTCTGTGCAGGCAGCAACAAAGTTTCACACGTGATATCCCCATACTCTGGAGGACAAGAAGAATGGGTTTTGGAATGTAATTGTAAGAATGCCCATGCTGTGACTGTGACTGAATAACTTGTTGAAATTACAGCTTTGTAAAAAATCTAATTCTATTTACTTTCTTAATTTTCCAAAAATGTTTGTCAAAATGATGATTTAAAAAAGCTCACCTGCCTCTTACTAAATACTTTGGAGTGACTCCAAAAAGGGGTCATTTTGGAGGTGTTTATATAAAATATCCCATATTTTGTAGACTCTATAACTTTCACACTGTCTAAATGCTCTTACACTTATTTATTTATTTATTTATTTGTATACGTATTTACTAATGTATTTATTATTTACCAAAGAAAAATAACAAAATGTAAAAAGGGGGCTCAATATGGGCCCACTTTCTTGAGATTGTGGCCGTCCCTTCCCAGTTTAGTTCAAATTATAGTATTAGGTAATATTAAGTAGTGTTATGCCTTGTATACACGATCGGAATTTCCAATGGAAAAGGTCAGACGGATTTTTTTCATCAGATATTCCGACGGCGTGTGTGCCCCATCGAACATGTTCTCTTTTTTTCCGATGAAAAAAATTTCTATCGGAAATTCCGTTCGTCTGTATGGAACTCTGATGGAGAAAAAAAATGCATGCTGAGAATCAAGTCAATGCATGCTCGGAAGCATTGAACTTAATTTTTCTCGGCTTGTCGTAGTGTTGTACGTCACCGCGTTTTGGACAGACGGAATTTGGTGTGACAGTGTGTATGCAAGACAGCTTGAACGGAATTCCATCAGAAAAATCTGTCTGAGTTTATCCCAACGGAAATTCCGATCGTGTGTACAGGGCATAAGGCATTTTAAGATTGCTGTTCCCTTTAAGGATGGTGAGTATAGAATTCAGTGGAAACCAATGAGAATCATGGGAATGTTCTGGAAGATCGGGAGAGGCTATTTAAGGACAGCTGGAAAGGGGCTTGCCCTCTTTCCCGGTGGTCAGAACAACAAGGAAAAAGCTCCCTCCCGCCCCAGTCGCGAGCAGTTTGCACACCACTTTACAACGTGAGGGCAGACAGTACAGTTATAACACAATTCAATACAGGTAGGATCAGAGGACCCTGCTTGTTAGAGCTTACAATCTAGAAGTGGAACCAACGGTAATAGCTGTGGGGGATGATCAGATGGAGAAAATGAAAATACAGTTGTTAGGTGTGGGTAGGATACGCTTCTCTGAAGAGGAGGGTTTTCAGGGACTGTCTAAAAGCTAATAGAGTAGAAGATAATGGGACAGTTTGGGGTAAGGAATTTCATAGGATTGGAGGGGCTCAGGAAAAGTCCTGGAGGTGAGCATGGGAGGAGGTGATGAGGGAGCTAGAGAGCAGGAGGTCTTGAGAAGAACAAAGAGAATGAATAGGTTTGTATTTTGAGACTAGGTCAGTGATGTAGCTGGGGGCAGAGTTGTGAATGACTTTGTAAGTAGTTGTTAGTATTTTGAATTTGTTGTGTGAGTGAAAGCCAGTGGAGGGATTGGCAGAGGAGTAGCAGACACAGAGCAGTTGGTAAGCTGGATGAGTCTGGCATTCATGTTGGATTGAAGGGTGGATAGACTATGTAGTAGTAAGCCAATGAGGAGGGGGTTTCAGCAGTCGAGGCGAGAGATGACCAGGGAGTGAATTAAGAGCTTTGTTGTGTCATTAGTTAGAAAGGGGTGTATTTTGGAGATGTTGCAGAGGTTGAGGCGGCAAGATTTGGACAGTGATTGGACGTGGGGCTTAAAGGAGTGTTTAGAGTTCAGGACTACACCTAGGATCTTGGCATGCAGGATGAGCTTATGGTTGTGCCATCGATTTTGACAGAGAGCTCAGATGAAGAGGCACATAGGGGAGGAAAAATTATAAGTTTGGTTTTGGATAGATTGAGTTTGAGGAAGTAGTGTGATATCCAGACTGATACAGTATATCTAATAGTAAATTAGTGATATGTGAGGAGACTGAAGGATTAAGCTGAGGGTAGAGAAATGGATTTGGGTGTTGTCAGCATAGAGGTGGTATTAGAAACCATGGGAGGCTATCAGCTGACCCAGGGAGGAGGTGTAGATTGAAAAAAGGAGAAGTCCAAGAACAGAACTTGGGGCACACAAACAGAGAAAGGAAAAGGAGAGGAGGAAGTAGAATTGTAAGTAACACTTAAGGTGCGGTTGGATAGATAGAGAACCAGCAAAGAATAAAGTCACAGAGACCAAAGGTGTGGAGCTTTTTGAGGAGGAGGGGGTGGTCAACCGTATCAAAGCAGCAGAGAGGTCCAGGAGTAGGAGTACAGAATAGTGTCCATTGGTTTTGATTGTTTGTTAGTTTTAGGAGAGCAGTTTCTTTGGAGTATTGAGGATGAAATCTAGACTAAAGGAGATCAAGAAGGCTGGTTGGGTCACCCTGGAATTCTAGGGGGGACCGGTTACTTCAATGTAAAATATGTGGTACTGCTGCTTGGGTTCTGAAAACTGAGCAGAAAAACTGTTGTTTATTTGAATTTATGCTATCATTTGTTGATAACAAAGGAGTTATTAAGGATGTTATTGCGTGTGTTGCCGCGGCCAGTTTTTTTGCCAAACTTCAGTTTTTTCTGTTTATTTATTTATTTGGTTTGTATCTGGGAAAGTGTTTTTGGAAGGGATGTGGCCTGCAATCTCATGCATTTTAGCCTACATTTATGCAGAAATCAGTGGTGGCCCGTGCATTGTGGGCACATAGGTGCCACCCCTAACACCTCTGCCACCCTCCCTATCCATGTGCCCGGCCCCTTTCAGGACACCAGATACATGAATTGCTATGGTGGGGATAGGCGGGGGGGTGTATTTTAAAGCATGAGATTAGCTGCAGAGGCTCTAATAGGCTTTGAAATAGGGTGGGCTTGATGTGCAGAGCACTGCAGCCCAATCTCATCCTGTTGTGTGACTGAATTTGGGCAGTGAGACCTGTCTCCCGATTGGCCAAAGCGTCAGGCAATCGTATTGGATGCCAAGCTTTGGAGGAACAGGAAGAAGACACACGTCTGTGGGAGTAGCAGACACTGGAGCCGCTGCCCACATCCCATCGCGGGAGAGGAGGAAAGGACACCGCAGCACGCCAGTCCTAGATCGGGTAGTTACCGCACCGCCATACTCCCAGGGGGGGTTGATGTCTGTGGTCACACCGCAGCCTGTGGGGGGTGTGGATGGTGTGTGTCAACCCGCAGTCTTCCCAGGGGGATGCTGCTGTCAGTGCCGCTACCCCAAAAGAAAAATTCACCAGCCGCAGAAATAATAAACTAAAGGAACCAATTTTTTTTTAGTGTCTGAGATCACAAATCAGGAGCTGATCAGAAGACCTTTTTTCGGTCATGCCCCATCGACAGAAGCTGGCCAGCTTCTGTCTGACCAGCTGCAGTACACATGGACCGAATGTCGGCCGGCTTTTTTTGAACTGGCCGAGAAGAGGAGGGAAATAGCGATGATGTCACCATCCCCAGCAAAATTGTTTAAAAAACAAGTATGTTTTTTTTTTTTTTTGCAGATTCATACTTTACCTAGCTGGATGGAGCATTGGTCTGATGCCTCATCTGTCCCCCGCCGGCTCTAATACTGAGAAGTAAGTGATCCAGCTGAGCAGAGAGCTTTGCTTTGCCCCCCCCCCCATATATAAAATGAATGTTTAATAAGTCTAATAATTTCAAAGATAGAAACAGGTAAACTTGCACTTAACACTGAGCATATTGTGCAAAAAAGCATTTGCATCTTTAGTAGTGATAAAAATCTTTAAAAATATATATATATATATTCCTAGTGACATGTTATGCACACGTAAACAAAATACATAAACGTATATGTGGTATAAAATATGACTTAAATGGTAAACTTTCTTATAACATACAGTGTATCCGGAAAGTATTCACATCGCTTCACTTTTTTCACATTTTGGTATGTTACAGCCTTATTCAAAAATGGAATAAATTCAGTATGTTCCTTACAATTCTACAAACAATACCCCATAGCGTGAAATAATTTGTTTGAAATCTTTGAAAATGTATTAAAAATAAAAATGAAAAAAATCCCATGCACATAAGTATTCACAGTGTTTGCTCAATACTTTGTTGAAGCACCTTTGGCACCAATTACAGCCTCAAGTCTATTTTAGTATGATGCTACAAGCTTGGCACACCTATTTTTGGGCAGTTTCTCCTATTCTTCTTTGCAGGACCTCTCAAGCTCCATCAGGTTGGATAGGGAGTGTCACTGCACAGCCATTTTCAGCTCTCCCCAGAGGTGTTCAATCGGGTGCAAGTCTGGGCTCTGGCTGGGCCATTTTTTTTTCTTGGCTGTGCGCTTAAGGTCGCTCTCCTGGTGGTAGATGAACCTTCACCCCAGTCTGAGGTCCAGGGTGCTCTGGAGCAGGTTTTCATCAAGGATGCCTCTGTATATTGCTGCATTCATCTTTCCCTCGATCCTGACTAGTCTCCCAGTTCCTGCCGCTGAAACACTTCCCCTACCACCATTCTCGGCTGTAGGGATGTATTGGCCAGATGATGAGCGGTGCCTTGTTTCCTCTGGACATGATGCTTTCCATTCAGGCCAAAGAGTTCAATCTTTGTTTTATCAGACCAGAGAATTTTGTTTCTCATGGTCTGAGAGTCCTTCAGGTCCCCGTTGGCAAAATCCAGGTGGGTTGCCATGTACCTTTTACTTTGTGACTTCCGTCTGGCCGCTCTACCATACAGGCCCGATGCAAAGATGATTGTTCTTCTGGAAGGTTCTCCTCTCGCCACAGAGAAATGCTGGTTCTTGGTCACCTCCCTGACTAAGGCCCTTCTCCCACGATCGCTGTTTGGCCGGGTGAGCCTGCTCTAGGAAGAGTCCTGGTGGTTCCAAGCTTCTTCCATTTACAGATGATGGAGGCCACTGTGCTCATTGGGACCTTCAATGCTACAGATTTTTTTCTGTATCCTTCCCCAGATCTGTGCCTTGATACCATCCTGTCTCGGAGGTCTACAGACAATTCCTTGTACTTCATGGCTCTGTTTGTGCTCTGCCATGCACTGTTAACTGTGGGACCTTATATAGACAGGAGTGGGCTTTTCCAAATCATGTCCAATCAACTGAATTTAGCACAGGTGGACTCCAATAAAGTTGTAAAAACATCTCAATTATGATCAGTTGAAACAGGATGCACCTGAGCTCAATTTTGAGCGCCATGGCAAAGGCTGTAAGTACTTATGTACATTGGATTTTTTTGTTTTTTATTTTGAATACATTTGCAAAGATTTCAAACAAACTTCTTTCACATTGTCATTATTGGGTATTGTTTGTAGAAGTTTGAGGAAAATAATGAATTTAATACATTTTGGAATATGTGAAGTGCTGTGAATACTTTCCAGATGCACTGTATATGTATTAATAATTATTAATATATATATATAATTTTTGAATAAATAATGTGATTTAATAAAAACGTATTAAGCACTGAAATGCCCATTGAACATTTTGTGTGGAGACCTTATTTAATCTTGTAATATTTGAGAGCTGCATTATCCTTCTCACTTCCTTCATTTGTTATTATAGGTTAAAAGTTTCAGAGTATTGTTTGATTTAGAATCATAAATACACACAGACTCCACCAGTAGTCTAAATGTTCCCAAATTGTTCCCAATGGTCCATGAGACATATATACTGGTAATAGTTTTAAATATTAACGTCTATTCTAATGCACATATGATGTATCGGTGATTTGATTTTGAAAAATGTTCGTGCCTTCTGTTCCTCCTTCTGCACTGTCATATTAATTGGAATTGATTTTGTGTATTCTCCAGAGACCCGTGTTGTGCCTTAAAAATTGCACAGTTACATTCTAAAAGTGAGCGGTCAAAGAAAGTGTACAAAAAATGTAATTTACTGTACCTCCTATGTTTATTTTATCCTAAAAATCTTCTTTGTTTAGTAACAGAAAAATGCAGAGGTGTAGTGAGCCAGTGAAACCAGCACTTCCCTGTTGCGATGGAGCTTTTTGATAACAGGGTCATGTTAAAGCTGCTTCAAGTATGTACAAGCTTCTCTAGATGCCTGAACTTTAAAGCTAGTAGTGTATTTTTTTTAAGTGACTGATTTAAATTATGTAGCATACACTAAGGGCCAGATTCACAGAAGAGATACGACGGCGTATCTCCTGATACGCCGTAGTATCTCTGTGTTACGGCTGTCCTAACTATGCGACTGATTCATAGAATCAGTTACGCATAGCTAGCCCTAAGATCCGACAGGTGTAATTGAATTACACTGTCGGATCTTAAGGATGCAATTCTAGGCCGGCCGCTAGGTGGCGAGGCCATTGCGGTCGTCGTAGAATATGCAAATGACTAGTTACGGCGATTCCCGAACGTCCGCGCTGCCCGTCGATCTAACTTTACGTCGTTTCCGTCGAGTTACGCCGCGTAAAATTAGGGCTGAGCCCTAGTTGTTCTAAGCCATGTTAAGTATGGCCGTCGTTCCCGCGTCGAAATTTAAAAATTCACGTCCTTTGCGTAAGTCGTCCGTGAATGGCGCTGGACGCCATTTACGTCTAAACAAATGACGTCCATGCGACGTCACTTAGCGCAATGCACGTCGGGTAATTTACCCGACGGCGCATGCGCAGTACGTTCGGCGCGGGAACGCGCCTAATTTCAATGGTGCCCGCCCCATTTGAATAGGGCGGGCTTGCGCCGAGTGCATTTACGTTACACCACCGCAAGTTTACAGGTAAGAGTTTTGAGAATCAGGTACTTACGCTGTAAACCTGCGGCGGTGTAAGGTAAATCAGATACGTTACGCTGCTGTGGAGCAACGTAATTGTATCTGAATCTGGCCCTAAATACCTAGTAGGTTGCTTAATATACTTAACTCTCTAAACACATTCAAAGTAGCCTTATCTTTCAGAAGCCTATACTGAACCTAAATGGCCTTGGTGACTAAGGCCACTCTAGCCACCGAACCCATTTTCTTCAGGGCAAAGGGAATTTTTCAATGTTCTAAAAAATGTATTCGAACAACTCTATCTTTGAGTTCTGTTAATCTTTCCCTATATTTAAGCTCTAATGAGCAGGGCCCTCTTGTACCAAAATGTAATGTAATTGTAATGTCTCCCTCCTTTTTGTTAAGCGCTGCGCAAACTGTTGGCTTATATGGCCAGGCTTAAATGCAAAAAAAAAGGGGTTTTATGGTTCATTAGATAAGCATCAAATACAATTCAGAGAAAATTTCAATACCAATGCATGAGAATATAACTGTAAAAAGCATGGTTGATAAATATAGTTTATATTGATAACCCTATTTACCCATAGCCATCTTGGTCCATCTGTTAAGTTGACCTTGTGGTCCTCCTATGACTTTTTTCTACATTTCTGCTTTCTTGACCTGACCCTTAACACACATCTCAAATATGCTTCATCGTTAGATCATCATGGAGCCCTATTAACTCAATCATGCACCCTAGCTATCCACTCATGTTTAAAACATCACAAATGTATGCAAGAAAATAGGCAAACAACCCACATTACTTAAAACACCGCAAGGCTTCCCTGCCTAAACCATCTGTGAACATGAGTGTGAATATCCATTAGTAGTATTATTTATGTTCACAATTATTTATTATTTACTAATATTTATATTTATTACCCATTATAAATTATTATGTGTTACTTATATGTTTTAAAATTATTATAATTATTATTTATTAAATGGCCATCCATTATAGTTATTTTTCACAAAATTCCAAAATAAATTCAGACATTTCTGAACATAAACTGAAAAAAAGTGGTTTATGACTCGGCTGCCATTGGTTTGTCTATCATTCTACAACTCTCCAAACAGTAACAGCTCACATACTAATGCCGCGTACAGACAATCAGACATTCCGACAACCAAACGTGGATACATTTCCGACGGAATGTTGGCTAAAACTTATCTTGCATACACACGGTCACACAAAAGTTGTTGGAAATTCTGAACATCAAGAATGTGGTGACATACAACATGTACAACGGCAGAAGAAAAGGAAAGTTCAATACCAGTCGTGTTAGTAGAAGTTTGGTGAGAGACGATTCGTGCTTTTCAGCCTCGTACTTTTCAGTCCGTTACAGCATGACGAATGTGCTATCTCCATTACGAATGCTAGTTTTACCAGACCGAGCGCTTCCGTCTCGTACTAATTCAGAGCATGCATGGAATTTTTGTGCGTCAGAATTGTCTACACACGATTGGAATTTACAAGAACGGATTTTGTTGTTGGAAAATTTGAGAACAAGCTCTCAAATTTTTGTTGTCTGAAATTCTGACAACAAATTTCCGATGGGGCCTACACACCGTCGGAATCGAACATTTGTTGTCAGAAATTCCGAGCGTGTGTACACAGCATTACAGTGTATTTAAACCCACGCACAAAAAAAATTTATATATTGCTGCTTACCAGTCCTTAGGTGTGGAGGATGTATATTTCAAATTTGTCTTCCCATTATTTGAATCTGGTGATAGTGCCAGTAGCACAAGTCCTGTACCGGAGGCCAATGCCTACTCACTAAACTCTATCTATGGAGGAGCAGTGTCATCACCCTAGTACAGGACTGCAAAACACCTTCTGCTCTCCTCATCTCTAGAACATAGAGGTGGTGTTCTGTAGTCCACAGAAAGTTGTGAACAATGGCCCGGATTCAAAGAGCAATTGCGCCTGCGTAACCATAGTTACGCAGGGCAATTGCTTACTTGCGCCGGCGTAACGAATGCTCCTGATTCAGGAACCTCGTTACGCCGACTGCAGCCTAAGATATGCGTGGCATAAGGCTCTTATGCCCGCATATCTTAGGCTGCATTCTTGCGATGGCCACTAGGTGGCGTTCCCGTTGTGCTCAGCGTATAGTATGCAAATTGCATACTAACGCCAATTCACTTACGCCGGGCATTTTGCCGGAGCGCCCACGCAATTTACGGAGCTACTGCTCCGTGAATCGCGGGTAGCGCAGAAAATTTGCGGGGGCGCAGGGCAAAAACGTTTTTGCCCTGCGCCTCCATAAAAATAGCGCAAAGGTACCTGAATCTACCCCAATGTAACTGATAAAGCTCAGCCTAAGCAGAAAATGCAGAACATTATGAAGCAAGTCGTTTACGAACCCTAGCTATATTTATACCACTGAGCTGTGTGTGGTTCCTGGTTCTCCTCTTCACCTTTACCTGCCTACCTGAGACTTTCTGTGAGCTGATGATCCTGTCCTTTTATCAAGCTGAATGCTATCCTTATTTTCAATAAAGTGGATTGTTTTGCTTACATCACCCTGCGCTCTGCTTTTTGTCTTTCATACAACAAGCAGCCAATATTCTCTTGTGACAGCAAATTGCCGAGCTTTGCCTATGCAGTCATTAAACTGTAAATAAAATGCATTAAATTGCCAGTAAACCATACTCAATCAGAGAAAGTTAAGCACTTTATAAGTACCCAATACAGTTTGATGGTGCATTTATGCTTAAACCAACTGTGCTTCTTAGATTGCTAAAATAAAAAAAATAAAAAATGGCTCTAAGATTTGAGCTTAAATATAATAAAACTAAGCAGGCGAGGTAAAAGTGTATTAATAATAAGCAGCTTAGGTTCCTGATTAAGTTCCATTCCCACATGTTACTGCATTTCCATTACAGCAAAGAGCTCTCATGATACTTATATCTTGCTTCCCTGGGGAATATTGGGAAGTCTGCTACCATTGTCTTTCTACACCAATTGTCCATGTATCTATTATTGATGGTGTAATTAATACATATCTTTGTCTTTCTTTACTAATTGTACACCTTGTCACACTGTGCAAAAAATAGATGGTTTGGCTAGTAATCTTCTTAAAGGGGAAGTCTACCCAAACACTAAAATCACTACATCTATCCATATGTGGTTTTGGATGAGTAATTCACAAAATCATGGGGTGATGGAGAAATTGTCGATAGTGATTACATTTGATACTAACCGTCATTTCTTACAGACTGTGTGCCCTTGGAGACTGTTTGGGTATCTGAACCAATGGGGAAAAAAATATAAGTAGTTTAACCACTTAACCACTTAAGCCCCGGACCAAAATGCTGCCTAAAGACCCAAGGGGTTTTTACAGTTCGGCACTGCGTTGCTTTAACAGACAATTGCGCGGTCGTGCGACGTGGCTCCCAAACAAAATTGGCGTCCTTTTTTCCCCACAAATAGAGCTTTCTTTTGGTGGTATTTGATCACCTCTGCGGTTTTTATTTTTTGCGCTATAAACAAAAATAGAGCGACAATTTTGAAAAAAAATCAATATTTTTTACTTTTTGCTATAATAAATATCCCCCAAAAACATAAATACATTTTTTTCCCTCAGTTTAGGCCGATATTCTTCTACATATTTTTGGTAAAAAATATCGCAATAAGCGTTTATCGATTGGTTTGCGCAAAATTTATATTGTTTACAAAATAGGGGATAGTTTTATTTTTTTAATTTTTTTTACTACTAATGGCGGCGATCAGTGATTTTTTCGTGACTGCGACATTATGGCGGACACTTCGGACAATTTTGACACATTTTTGGGACCATTGGCATTTTCACAGCAAAAAATGCATTTAAATTGCATTGTTTATTGTGAAAATGACAGTTGCAGTTTGGGAGTTAACCACAGGGGGCGCTGTAGGAGTTAGGGTTCACCTAGTGTGTGTTTACAACTGTAGGGGGGTGTGGCTGTAGGTCTGACGTCATCGATCGAGTCTCCCTATAAAAGGGATCACTCGATCGATGCATCCGCCACAGTGAAGCACGGGGAAGCCGTGTTTACACACGACTCTCCCCGTTCTTCAGCTCCGGGGAGCGATCGCGAGGGGGCGGCTAGAAACGAATAGCTGCGCCCTCGTCCCGGATCGCTCCTGAAGCCACGGGAACCGCCGCATGTACCGGGGGGTCCCGATCGGACCCCCGACCCACGTCTAGGCAGGGACGTACAGGTACGCCAATGTGCCTGTCCGTGCCATTCTGCCGACGTATATGTACATCCAGCGGTCCGGAAGTGGTTAATACATTTTTTAAGTTTGGTAGTGGTGTACTGGTGGGGCAACTGGTCAGAGCCATGGTGTAATGAATGGGGTATAATGAATTGGATGGACAATCCCTGCACTGGTCCTTGTCCCTATTTCTATCACACCTACAAACACAAGGGGAAATTTAGAGGATTAATAATTAGATTTTTTTTTCTTTTAATAATTAAAAAAAGTCAGATTCATCCAGCAAGACGATGGGGGTTATTTACGAAAGGCAAATTCACTTTGCACTACAATTGCAAACTACAAGTGCAAAGTGCACTTGAATTTGTACTGAAAGTGCACTTGGAAGTTCAGTCGCTGTAAATCTGAGGGGTAGATCTGAAACAAGGGAAAGCTCTGCTGATTTTATTATCCAATCATGTGCAAGCTAAAATGCTGTTTTTTATTTTCCTTGCATGTCCCCCTCGGATCTACAGCGACTGCACTTCCAAGTGCTCATTCAGTGCAATTTCAAGTGCACTTTGCACTTGTAGTTTGTGCTTGTAATGAAAGTGGATTTCCCTTTAGTACTGTAAATAACCCCCAAAGTGCAAAATTCAGCAACCTTTCTAATTATAAACTGCAAGCCCACAAGTTACTTATTTACATAATTTCTTTAACATTTTAACATTATCCTACTTTGTGGATGTTCCATATCTTTATGGTTTCTGTACATTTAATATGCTTAAAAATGTTGGTTATTTATCAATAAAAATGCTTTTATTAGCAAAATAAGGAAGGCTAGACTCCCTATCAGAGTTATATTGTTGTTCTATTCCATGTTCAAGATATGTCTGGTGACAACATTCAATCCAGGACTGGAAGTAAAAAAATCTCTACACCTCAACCTCAACAGCTCCTAACATTTAACTTTCTAAAATATCTTATAAACCAAGGGCCAGATCCACAAAGAACTTACGGGGGTGTATCTATTGATACGCCGCGTAAGTTCTACAATGCGCCGTCGTATCTTTGTTTTCTTTTTTTTTTAAAAAGAAGTTTATTGAAGAGCAGTACAGTACAATTCAATGCCACCAGAACATCCTGGGGCGCAGTTAAAATCACACAATACATATTAATTATTCGATATAGATTAATAATCGTCACTCAATCTTAAATAGGTCATCCTACTCAACTATGTACTAAAATATCTTATAAAGGCAGGAAAACCTGATAAGTGCACTTAGTTCTAAAGTCCATCCCGACACCCCTAATGGGCACAAACTGTGTCGGGAGTCGACGTAAAGTGTCAGGCCCCGTACACACGACCAGTTTCCTCGGCAGAATTCAGCTTCCGACCGAGTTTCTGGCTGAATTCTGCCGAGGAAACTGGTCGTGTGTACACTTTCGGCCGAGAAAGCCGACGAGGAGCTCGACGAGGAAATAGAGAACATGTTCTCTATTTCCTCGTTGTTCTATGGGAGCTCTCGCCCCGCCGAGCTCCTCGGCGGCTTCAGTGCTGAACTGGCCGAGGAACTCGATGTGTTTGGCACGTCGAGTTCCTCGGCCGTGTGTACGAGGCCTTAGATTCAGAAAGTACACCGTTAAAGGCTGGACTGAACTCGTGGCTCTGAAGAAACTGAAATCCCCATACCCACGTGAGAGTCCAATAGTGAGGAACATATTGTTAAATTCCAGTGGCTCAGTGTAACCAGGGACGATCCAACAATAATATCCAAAGCAGAAAATATCTCCCTTGGGTATGATACCACAGAAGAAACATTTTCTAACTCAAGAGTTGTGAATTAAACTGACTGCTGTCAAACAATGAAGTAAAAAATAAATAAAAACAAAACAATAAATAAGAATAATAATAAAAAAAAAATAATAGAGAAGGAAAGCTAGAAATAAGAAAAGAGAGATGAGAAAAGAGAAGAAAGCATTGCCAGCTGCAGATTTCAAACGCTCATAGAGGACCCCAAGATTCCCGGCTTAAGGGATATTCCTGCATATCTGGCCCAGGGTTCCCATGTTGCTTCAAAGAGTTTAGTGGTATTTGGGATTGAACTAACCATTTTCTCCTGATTCATAATCCAAGATATCTTCCTCTTGGCTGCCGAAAACGAAACCAGAGGTTGCTTCCAGGCACTGGCCAAAGTGATGTTTGCTCCCATAAGCATGAAAGCTATTAATTTTTGAGTATGCTTAGGAGCCTGTGGGATGTGGACCCCAAGCAACGCTATTTTGGGGGATTTCTCCACAGGAATGCCCGATATCTTTCTTATGAGATAGAAGATTTTATTCCAGTATCCCCTAATTTTCGGGCATTCCCACCAAATATGAAGCACGGAGCCCTGGGCCTGACATCTTTGTTTTCTATCCACAAAACAAGATACGCCTGAATGTGGGCTAGATCAGACTGACTTACGTCTTAATACCCCGTCGGATCTTAGGTGCATATTTACGCTGGCCGCTAGGTGGCGCTTCCGTTGATTTCCGTGTAGAGTATGCAAATTAGCTAGATACGCCGATTCTAAAACGTACGTCCGCCCAGCGCATTTTTTTATGTCGTTTACGTAAGGCTTTTTTCGGCCTAACGTTACCCCTGGCTCTATGAGGCGTATGCAATGTTAAGTATGGACATCGGGACAGCGTCTAATTTGTTCCGTTGTTTACGTCATTTGCGTAAAACGTTCGCGAATAGGGCTTTGCGTAAATTACGTTCACGTCAAAAGCATTGACTATTTGCGACGTGATTTCGAGCACGTGCACTGGGATACCCCCACGTACGGCGCATGCGCCGTAAAAAAAAAACGTAATTTACATGGGGTCAAGATGAATTAACATAAAACACGCCCACATCTTAGTCATTTGAATTTTGCGCCCTTACGCCGACATATTTACACTACGCCGCCGTAACTTACGGCGCAAATTCTTTCTGGATAAGGAACCTCCGCTCTAAGTTACGGTACCTAAAGATAGGCAGATCTTTGTGGATCTGGCCCCAAATGTTTAACCCCCTTATGCCCCAAGTAACCAATATGTGCAGCAGCAAAAAGCTGGGCTTTAATGCCCCCACACCACATATGTGCAGGCAATGATTATGTGCTGGGAGCGCACTCCCTGCGTGCTCCCAGCACAAAGACTGAGCTGCCGAAAACGGCTTTGGTCCTGAGAAAATATCGGTAGGTGATGGGACAGGCTACCAATCATGTGACAACTTTGATAGCCAATCAACATTGTCAAAGGATTGCAGATTCTTTTTCTGCCCCCCTGGGTGTTAAGGACTTTTAAATGGGGTGCCAGAGGGGTGGAAAAACCTTAAATAAAGTATACTGATAACTTTATGGGAATAAAAAACTTTCAGTGCTTCTATGTACGCAGGATCATTCTTTTGATTGCAAAGTGCAAGATAACTTTGGTGCTGCATACAGCCGACCCATAGACGTGAATAGATCTAGGTGGATGTACGAAGGTATGTGCTGCTGTTTGTGTAATGTGGCACATGTGTATAGATGGAAGATATACAGAAAGATAACGAGGGGGATAGATAGACCACAAAGGCACCACATCCCATAAAGTATACAAAACAGAAGACATGGAACTTTTGTTTGTACGCATGTGACACGTTACGCAAGCAGTGCCGCCTCCCTGTACAGCTGTCCACACTATAGGCAGTTTTTTGCAAGGGCTCCGGGGCATGAAAATACACTACTGCATTTACATTGTAAGAAGGACTGTGCCCATGTAAATGAACCTTTATTATGTAAAGTATACTGATACTCATTTAAAAGGTAGGGGCAGTATGATAGCGCTAGGATGTTGCAGGTCAATAGGTTATAACTTGATATCCATGAATACCTGTCAAGGAGGCAAAATTAATTAAAACCATTCCCAAAAGTTTTAACCCCGTCTCCCAATCAAGGTAGTTGAGTCACAGGAACCTTGTAGCAGGATTGCTATGTCTCAAGTGCATTTTTGATTAATTAAATTTCTCTTTTTAGATCAACTTTTCACCTTATTTTACATTTTTATAATTCCATTTCTTGTTGATCATTTCAAGTTTAACAAAATTTCTAAAGTCATGTCCGTGTAATAAATCACCAGAGGAAGATAGGGGGCTAAAGTAAACACCCACACAGACACAGGATTGTCAAGGTGTTGACAGATTTTTTTTATGCATACGTCCAAAGGGAACAAGACATCCAAGCTAGACTGGAATCACACACACTATACAAGCAGAGTAACCTATTTATAAGTAGTTATTATAGAACCAACAGAGTATTAGCCTGTCACAATATAACAGGCTTCTTCACAGTAACAGCTGTGGAATAGACCCTCTCAGGAACAAGTTCTGGCCAGCTCAGTAGATAGTTTAAAAAATGAGCTGGATGCATTTCTAAATGTTTCTTATAAAAATATAACTACAGCATGTACCCCATACTCATTCACATGGGGGAGGAAGGGGGGGGGGGACACAGGGGAAAAACGTATTATTAAAAGGGGCTTCTAGATTGTGATAAGCCCCCTGCCCACAGGCTCCTACAACCACTGACCAGGGTTGTGGGTATGAGGCCCCTGTTCTCATCAACTTAAAGGCAAGCTGTGTTGCCAGGGAGGTTCCCCCTGGAAAGGTACCGCCATGTTGAGGGTATGTGGTCTGGTATGGTTCAGAGTGGGGACCACATTTGCCCCCCTCCCCCATTTTCCTGCCCAGCCAAGCTGCATGCTTGCAATAAAGGGTATGTTTAGATTCTTAGAGGGGCTTCATTTTTTATTTTTTTTGTGTGTGACATACCCCCTTAAAATACTTAAGCCTGGCACACACCACTAGCTTTTTTTAAAGGAAAAGGACAGATTAGTTTGGAGCCACTGTACTAACAATCCAATATCAGTACAGCAATCTCCCATGCTGAGCTATTGTGTTCTGACAGGGGGGACTGCTGAGTGCTGAGTGGGAGTCGGTCGGCAAAACTTTTTGAGCCTTCGACATAGCCGGGCCGAACAGTCAGCTTCTGTCAGACAGGCTGTCAAACACACAAGCCGAATGTGGGCCGGTTTCTATTGAAAAACAACAGCCCACATAGACCCCTCCAAAGTTCTCCCAAAATACACAACAGTCTATGTGGGTCTGTGTGCTGTTTTTTTTTTTTTTTTTATTCTTAAGAGTAAAAAAGCTGTCCCAGATGAAGGCAATTCTAGACCTGGACGTCCCTCTCTCCCCAATTCACTTTCTGTTGCACATTCCTCCCATGCCAGTGAGCCAGTACAGACGCAGTGTACTGTCCCACCTACTGAACGCAGCAAAGCAGCTACTTCTGATAAATTGGATCCATTCCTCCCAGCAGGGAGGAATGGATCCGCAAAGGTTGGTGAAATACGGGAGGCAGAGGACTGGATCGCCACCTGCAGGAACACTCGGGAGCGCTTTTCCAGCACCTGGTCGGCCTGGGCAACATACGTTTCAGATCCAGTATATGTTACTTCCAGTTTGGATGTGGCATTGCTGGAGCTGGCAGACCCTTCCCTTAAGCAAAGACCTTGGGCCCTCTAGGTTGGTACAGAGCCCTCAGTTACACTGTTTTGGCCTTATTAGGCAACCAGAGGAGGAAGGGAGTTGAGGCAACTTTTCCTTTTTAGTCACTAATATATAGCGAGGTGGTGGAGGCAAGTGGTGCGGGGGAGGAGCTGGACGTATGACCTCAGGTATGTTCCTACTGATTCTAATCCCCCCCTTTTTTTATCTTCTTTTTTCTCTCCCCCCTTTTTTTTTCTCTCGTCTTTTTTGCCTTGTTTTTCCCTGCCTTCCTTCTAGTATCCTTCTGACCTCGAGTGACCTGGTTGCTGATACACCAGGAGGGGTATGAGCATTGGGGGTCTCTGGACCCCGTTGCCGGGGGCAGCCTGGCCCCCTCTTGGGACAGGCACTTGATTTGCCACCTCGGGGCGGGCATCTCAACCACTGTTGAGGTCGGCCGGGGTTGTTGCATGCGGGGAGGTAAGCTGGAGGTCTATGGTGGCCCCCTCCCCTTGTGCGTGCTCGGCCGGCTTACCCTCTAATTGCTGTCCAGACGACCGGCTGGCTTGACTTCCAGTTCTTGCCCCTCTTTAGCGAGCACCCGTCTTTACCAGTAGATGAGAGGCTCAAAATGTATCTCCCCACGCTTTGTTTTTCAGTGTTTTATACGTAGGGGGAGACTTCATCCCCGGCTCACTGCCTGGTTTATAAGTTTAAGTTGTGCCCATTAGGATACTGGGTCCCGATGTGTTTACCTGTATCTCTGTTTTCAATGTTCAACTTGTTTTTATGTTATGTTGAACAATGAATGGCTTACTGTCTGCTGCAAATGCTTCTGACAATGTGTGTTGTGATGTACTACTTTGCTGTTCACAAATAAAGATTTTACAAAAAAAAACTGAGATTTTAGTTGCACAACCTAAAAATTCAGGTAGAATAAAAATAAGTATTTTAAGGGTACATTCACACCATGTGTTAGGACCTGTATATTTCTGCACTTGATCAACACAGGTCACTGCAAAAAAAACAATGGTTTTCTATGTGCCTAGTTCACGCCACAGTGTTGTCTACCTGTATGTTGCAGTGCAATGTGCTAAAATGCAACCTACACATTCCTGTGGCACACACATGCATGTAAACGAAATACAACTGAAAATAAAAATATGAAAAATAATTTGTTGTTGGTGTTTTGATCTTTCCTGGGACCTGTCATGCCAATGTACAAAAAAAAAAATGCAATGTAATGCCCGTAAAAATGCATGTTAAATGCACATCAATATGCATGGTATTATGTCTAAATAAATAGTATATACGAACCATTGTATATGTGAACCATTATAAAACAACACATTTATTTTAATATTTAGATGCAAGGCATAACATTTTTGTATATAGGAATATTTAAATAATAAAAAAAATAAAAACATTAAAAACACAATTTTTTCTTGTTTTGAATGATTGCATGACCTCTATTCTCTGTTATATAAGGAGCTTAGTGATCTGGGGGTAGAGACAGCAGGGGGGTATGTCAGCGGAAAGCAAAGAAACAGCAGTACACTGATCTTCCTAGAGCAGAGCTATACAGGGGGAGATGTCAGCAGAAGTCTGGACAGGCAGGCTGTGCTCCCAAGTAGAATGCAAAGAAGAAATCTGGCCATGCTGAGATTAATGTGCTTCTTTGCCTAGCATCATCAGTTTGAAATATTAAAGCAGGGGGACTGGCAGGATCACTAGATATTTACAGGTTAAGTCTAGCTAAAGGATTGAGAACTCTGTGCTATTTACTTAAGTGAAGAGCCATTGTATACCCTTAAAGTGGGTATACAATTTCTCACAAATTCTCACAATGTAGAGAATAAGATTTCCTATAATCTGTTCCCAGTCTTGCCACACATAGGGCCAGATCCACAACCAGCCGGTGTAACTTAAATATTTGGAAAATTTCTACCTAAGTGCCCGATCCACAAAGCACTTACCTAGAAATTTTCGGCTGTGTAACTTAAATCCGGCCGACACAAGGCGTTCCTAATTTAATGGGGCGAGTCCCATTTAAATTAGGCGTGCTCCCGCGCCGGCCGTATTGCGCGTGCTCACGACGTCATTTTCCCGACGTGCTTTGCACGGTTTTACGTTGCGCCGGGTTTTGAGAATCGCGACGGGCGTAAAAAAAAAATACGAGTTGCGGCGGGAAAAAAAATAATTTGAAAAAAAAAAGACGGCGACGCAGGATAGAAGGGTCTACTTTTATAAGGCCTAAACAGTTTAGGCCTTGTAAAAGCAGCCCTAATATTGCGACGGCAAACTAATACTTACGGAGAAAAAACGAAGCGTAAAAGCTTTGTGGATCTCCGTAAGTGCTAATTTGCATACCCAAAGCGGCATTTCAACGAGAAATGCCCCCAGCGGCGGCTGCGGTACTGCATCCTAAGATCCGACAGTGTAAGTCCCTTACACATGTCGGATCTTCTCCCTATCTATGTGAAACTGATTCTGTGGATCAGTTCCATAGATAGAAACAGGGATACGACGGCGTATCAGTAGATACGCCGGCGTATCCCTTTTGAGGATCTGGCCCATAGTTAATCCAGCTCTGAGCAATCCACTTTTATTGTTCAGTGAAAATTAACAGACTTCCAGATAAAAACCTGTCTAAATAAAAAGTCCTTTCCGTCCCCTTGCAACGAGTTAGGGTTTTTACATATCTCGTGCACTAGCTTGGACACATGCACATTCCTGGATGTTTATCATAATATGGGGGGTGATACAAAGTTCATTGTGAGAGGTAATGTATGTCACTCGAAGCAAGGGGACGGAAATGGACTTTTTATTTAGACAGGTTTTTATCTGGAAGTCTGTTAATTTTCACTGAACAATAAAAGAGGATTGCTCAGAGCTGGATTAACTCTGTGTGGCAAGACTGGGCACAGATGATAGGAAATATTATTCTTTACATTGTGACACCCACTTTAAAACATCCAGCTCACTACCCTGGTATCAAAACCGGTACTTTGAATATAAAGGCGATTTACCCCATGAAATGCCAACATTGGCAGGGAAGATTGGTGGCCCCAATAAATAGTAATCATATACCTGTGATGGAAAGCTGAATATGGGAGAAAGTCATCTTGGGAGTTAAAGATATTTACCTCCTCATACATTTGGCAAACCTTGGAAATTGCACCTTATATGGAATAAAAGTACCCTGAACTTGAACTATAATTGCTTAGGAACCTTTATTCATACATTTTTAGATGATATGGATATTTTGCACTAACCCAGGAGTGACCATGTAACACCCCTTTAACCATAGCGTCGGCGGTAAAACTCTGCTATTTTTACCGCTGACGCTATGAGCGCGTTTAACCCTCGCTAGCGGCCGAGAAAGGGTTAAAACTGTCTGCAATGCGCTGCTGAAGCAGCACATTGCGGGCGTATAGCCGCGCTGTCCCAATGATTTCAATGGGCAGCAGCGGGGGAGGAGCCGTAAACACACCGCTCCTTTACCGCTCCAAAGATGCGGCTAGCAGGACTTTTTTTACCGTCCTGCTAGCGCATCGCTTCAGTGTGAAAGCCCTCAGGCTTTCACACTGGAGACAATCGAGCAGCTGTTTGAGAGCGGATTGCAGGCGATATTTTTATTGCTATATCGCTTGCAATACGCCCCTAAATTTAGTGTGGTTACCGTAAGTTAATCAGGAGGCTTTGCTCTCTCTTAGATGTTTAAAGAAATACCCCATCATTTTGATTTACATCTCCCAAATTATATTTAGAAACTAAAGCCTCGTACACACGACCGGTTTTCTCGGCAAAAACCAGCAAGAAAACTTCTTCTTGCCGAGATTCCCGTTCGTGTGTACGAGGCATTCAGGTTTCTCGTCTGGAAATCTGGCCAGAATCTCAACGAGAAAAAAAGAGAACTTTCTCTCTTTTTTCTCGTTGAGATTCTTGTCGGCCTGTTTCCCGACGAGAAACCTGAGAGTGTGTATACTTACCTGTCACCGTGGAAACCCGCGCATGCTCGAAATGACTTTGACGCATGCGTGGTAGCTTCCACGGCATAGGTAGGGTGAAGCAAGATGGCGGCTACGGCACATGCTCGTCGTATACAATGACATCACCGCGTTCTTTCCTTTCAAGAAAACCACGGTTCTTTTGAAACGGTCTGTGTGTACACTCGGGCGGCAAGAGTTTCTTGCCAAGAATCTCATCAGGGAAAATGACGGGTGTGTACGAGGCCTACATTTTTAAAACATTAGCTAAAATGTATAATATTTTTTTATCAACCTGGTATCTCTTATATTATTCTAAAAGAACACTTGAAAGAAGATACAGGGGTCAATTCACTAAGAGTTAAAAAACACTGAAAAAAATAGGCTCTGCCATGTTGATTGGGACAAGGGCCTCTTCCCAGTTACCCCAAGGCTGTGGTTATGGGGTTCTGCAGGTGGGTGCTTGTTAGAATCCCTCCAGAGCTCCCCCCCATGTTAAGGGCATGTGGCCTAGTTTGTTTCAAAGGGGAGGCGCTTGGTCGTCCCCCCTTTCCTGACCTGCAAGGTTGCATGCTCGAATAAGGGCCTGGTATGCATTGGGGGGGGGACCCCACGCTGTTTTTTTTCATAATTTTTAATTGTCGGCATGTTTATTTTACATTCAGCTGTCAGCGGAGAACCTGATGACAGCTAATGACTTATCCGTTGTTAAGGACATGGCGGCCGGCTTCCCTGTCCTTTCCTTAGCAACCAGCTATTGGGGGGGACCCCCATGCTGTTTCAAACAGATACTGCATGTGATACCGCAGGCAAATCCCTGGAAATAAATATTGCATGATTTTTTACTCTCTGTTGCTTTTGTGAATTTGACTTAAAATGGCTTTTGGATGATATTTACCGGCAGATTTTTCATTTCGCGGTAAATACTGCATAATTTTTATTTAAAATGTTTTATGAATTGGACTTTATTTACCGCATGTGATCATTTATGCAAATGAGTCACGTGGCCAGGTTATCGCATGCGGTAAACGTTAGTAAATTTACCTCATAGTCCCTTATGCAGTTAACAGTTATTGTTGTAGCTATTCTACCATGTCCTCAATGTGTTACATACAAGTCTGTACATATAATACAATAATGGGGAAGAGAAAGCATTTAAAATATGAAAGCTACATCATTACTGAAAGAGAAACACTGCAATAGGACTTACAAAAATATGGTTGCTAAAATACACTATACTATCCCTTTAAGTACAACTCCAGATAATAAGAAATATTTTCAGAAAGTTTACTTAGTTTATCTTCTGTCCAGATCTATATAATATTTTATAACTACAGTGTGATTTCTACAGTGATTCTGGTAAGGACCACAGCCAATTGCCTTGCAAGTATATATTATGTAAATTTCCACTCTGAAAACTCCAAGGGTAGCAACTTAGAACTTTGAAAGAAATGGTCAGAATTTTTACAGGCTAAGATCTACTTAGAAGATAACAATACCTGCAATAACATGAATTTAAAGATTTGCACAGTCAGCTGCACACGATACAAATTTGTTTCAGCAGCTTAAAGGGGTTTTAAAGGTGTGTTTTTTATTTTCTAAATAGGTTCGTTTAAGCTAGTGCATTGTTGGTTCACAAACCTTTTCCTTTGATTTCCCTAAATGTTTTTTTTTCTTTGTTTTCTTTGTCTGAAATTCTCACTTCATGTTCCTCCTCAGTAAGCTGTTCTGGCTGACTAACCCCCATGGATTATGGGGGCAATCTTACTGAGGAGAAACAGGAAGTGAGAAATTCAGACAAAGAAAAAAAAATATTTAGGCCACATACAGCGGCGCATAGTTATGCCGCCGTAGCGTATCTCCTTTACGCTATGCTGACGCAGCGCAGAGAGGCAAGCACTGGATTCACAAAGCCAGTGCTGCCAAAACTGCTCTGAGTTTCCTAGGCGTAAGCCGGCGTATGTGGAAGTGGGCGTGAGCCATGCAAATGAGGCGTGACCCCATGCAAATGATGGGCCGAGCGCCAGACAGATAAGTATAACGAATGGCACATGCGCCGTCCCATGGACGCATCCCAGTGCGCATGCTCAGAATCACATCGGAACTACTCCCTAAGATACGCCGGATCACTGCCTACGGCGTGAACGTAACCTACGCCTAGTCATATTCACGTCCTACGTAAACTACGTAAAGTACGTCGACTTGTGTTCCCTTTGCATGGATGCTGCTGAGTTACACCTCCTTTATGAGGCATAACTTTGCGCCGGACATATGACTTTACGCGCACTGCGTCGGATGGACGTACGTTCGTGAATCGGCGTATCTCCCTCATTTGCATATGTGCATCGAAAATCAATGGGAGTGCCAAATACGACCAGCGTAAATATGCGCCCACTCTACGCTGGCGTAGGCAAGTTACGTCGGTTGGATGAAGCCTATTTTCAGGGGTATCTTAGTTTCTGAGTCAGGTGCACAGATATGACGGCGCATATTTGCACTTACGCGGCGTATCTCGAGATACATTGGCGCAAGTGCTTTGTGAATCCGGGCCTTAGTGAGTGAGTGAGTGAGTGAAAAACTTGGATAGCGCTACAAATGCTAACTGAATCGCCTCAAGGCCTTCAGAATAGGTGGGTCTTGAGTTTTTTTCTAAAGGCCTGTTGATTCACACATTTGTGCGTCAGGCAGAGGGCCTTAAATGTGATCCGGTCTTTTATGGGCAACCAGTGGAGGGACCTGAGGGAGGGAGTGATTGATTCCCAGGGTTTTTTCCTGTTACAAGTCGTGCCGCCGCATTCTGGACGACTTGTAGACGAGCAACCTGGTATTTTTGGAATCCGAGGTAAAGGGCGTTTGCATAGTCGAGTCTGAAGTTGATTATTGTTTCCAACACTACTGCTGTGTCTTCTTTTGGGATGAAGGGAACAAGTCTACGTAGCAGGCGCAGCAGATGGTGAGATCCGCTGACTACTGAACCTATTTGTGCATCCATTGTCATGTCAGAGTCAAATCCATTGAGTTTAAGGTAACTCTCTGTCATCCAGTTCTCTATCAGAGTGAGGCATTTTTCTAGCCCGGGATAATGATCCTTTTAGTTGCTGATACAAAAGTAAAGTTGGGTGTCGTCGGCGTAGGAATGGTAGAGTAAATCCTGGTTACTGATGATTTTGAGGAGAGGGCGGAGATAAATATTGAATAATATGGGCGACAGGGGTGACCCTTGAGGGACTCCGCATGACAGAGTATGTGTTTCTGAAGTGAAAGGACCTAGTTTCACTGTCTGGGATCGGTTTTCCAGAAAGGAGGAGAACCAGGGTAGGTCCGAGTCTGCAACTCTAGCTACTTCTGCTACTTCAAGAGCGTCATCCCATATTTTGAGAAGGGCTGTTTCCATCCCGTGACTACTGCTTTCTCCATTACCTTGGAGAAGACATTTAGGCCTGTTATGGGTCGATGATGGTTTGGGTCTTTTGGGTCAAGGTTGTTTTTTTTTAGAATGGGTTTAATTATGCCTTGTTTCAGGGAAGTCGGTACCGTACCTTCCTCAAATGATTGGTTTATAAGGTGCGTAATTGCAGGTGCCAAAATATCGGCAGATTCTTTCAGCAGTTTTGTGGGAATGATGTCATTAGGTGATGTACTGTCTCGCAGAGTTCCAATGATATATTTAGTAGTGTCGATGGAAATTGACTTTAGCGTAAATTTTAGCGGTTGAGGCATATTTAGAAGGGAAATCGAAGGAAAAGGTAAATGAATCAACAATGCACTAGCTTACTGTAAAGGAACCTATTTAGAAAATAAAAAACAAACCTTTACAACCCCTTTAAACATTACAAGTGAGTTTTTGTTGTGGGTAAAATGCATTGTTAAAGTAGAACTGTGACCAGGCTATTTTTGAAAAAATACTTTTTCAAGTGTTTACATATGCTAAACAAACAGTAAATGGAAGTAAGCCTTACTGACCTCTGTAGCCATGGGTGCCGTGGAGCAATTATTTCTCAAAATTCACAAAAGAAGAAGTGAAGTGAGGTTTCCGCACTCTGTTCTTCCTGAACACCAGCTCTGTGTTTACATTACAGATTTGAAGAGTGTCAGACTGCCCATTACCTGCTGGAAGGCAGGAGAAGGATAAGCTACTTAGAAAAGTGAAAGTGTTTTTGCTGTAGAATTTGAGGATGAATTACACTGCAGTGTCTATTGTTATAGAGGTCAACAAGAGCTTGTTTTAATAAAGCCTGACTATAACTCAAGAGAAACACAAATAGAGGATCCAGCAGCCTTGTGCATTATCATAAAACTATGTATTCCAAATGATGCATCAAATAATATATACTCACATACGTAAGTATAATAAGGCACATTGATAATCCAACAGACACAATCCAATGAAATACTCCAGGAGTATAATCAAGGAGCACAGCTAATGCAATTCCAGGGAAGGGGGAAGGACCCTCATCATCGGTAGCTCTGATGAAGAGGGTTCTGCCCTGGAAACATGTTAGCTGTTATCCTTGCTTATGTATACTCCAACGTATTTCACTGGATTGCTTCTGTTGTATTATTGATGTGCCTTTAATATACTTGCATTTGTGAGTATATATTGTTTGATGTTTAATTCGGAATAAATAGTTTGATGGCAATGCATGAGGATGGTGCATCCTCTATTTGTGTTTCTCCTTAGTGACTGTAATGATTTACTCTATCTGAAGAGGGCTGCAAAGTCTGTTCATCACCTGACCTTTGATGAAGCATTGAATTTGGAGATCATACCGAAAGACTCCCCATGTTTTGATTTAGAATATTATATGCTTATTGCTCCTGAGCGCTGATGTTTTTTCTTCTTCATGACCATAATTCTACTATAAGCTCTTTCCACACTTTGGTATTTTCACTCATTTTTACTCTCAGGGAAATATTGAATTGTGTATGTTACTGATTGTGAACTGTATCATTACTATACTGGAAATCGATGGGTCATGTTTAAAGTCCAACTCCGAGAAACGTGAAAATTATCACTATACAGTGGGGCTGCACTTGCACTGCAAGGGTTAAATGCTTCTTAACCTCCCTGGCGGTATGATTCTTTCAGAAAAAATGTGCTGAAAGCGGTGCCATTATTTGCAAGGAAATTTGGCGTTTTATACTGTAGGCCTGTAATTTTTAGAAATAACTCACTTAAATCTGACCAAACAAGATTCTAATAGGCATCCCGGGTATGACATTTTTTTAAAAACAAAATTATAAATTATAATATAATAAATAATTATAAATAATTATAACAAATAATAATATAATTATAATAAAAATTATTCAATAATGTAATCAAATCAAAATCACTGAAATTTGCTCAGTTGCAGAATCGCGCTGTCATTATTTTTTTTTTTTATGACAAATTTCCCCACAAATCGCTATCGCACAATTCTGCAAGTGATTATAATTTATTATCGCTGTTTTTTAGCTGCTCTAAAACTATTTTTGACATAAAGGGACACTTTTGGTTTCTATGGACAATCTACAGTTTGCAGGGAGAAAGAAAGGTGTTTATTATATAAAAGTACATGTAGGGCACTGGGCAGACCACTAGGGACAAGGGGGGTGTGTGTATTTTTTACATACAGTACTGTAATCTATAAGATTACAGTATACTGTATGTAATGTGTTTGTTTACGTTTTTGAATTTGGCGCCGTTCTCCGCTCCCGTGCGTCGTAACGTCGCAGGGAACGGGGATCGGCGGCACAGGAGGACGCTGTGTGAATCGAGCGAGGTCCCGCTCGCTCACACAGCGCGGTGGCATCGCTGGATCCAGGGACAAGGTAAGTAAACAGTGCCTGTGGATCCAGCGAGGCAAGCCCGAGTCTGACTCGGGGTTACCGCTCGCAGCATGAAAATCTAACCCCGAGTCAGACTCGGGAATACCGCCAGGGGGGTTAAAGGGTCACTAAAGGAAAAAAATTAAGCTAAATAGCTTCCTTTACCTCACTGCAGTCCTGGTTTCATGTCCTCATTGTTCGTTTTTGCTCTGATGTTGCTGTAATTCCTTTCTGTTCTGGACACTTCCTGGTTGTCTGTTTCCTGATCACCACAGTACTGGGAGATTTCTCACTGTGGTCACTAATAAAGGAGGTGTGATTACTGTGCGAAGGATCTGGTAAGTAATTCTACTTTACCAAGTCCCCTAGACTAAATGAGAAATTAACCCTTGCAGTGCAGGGGCAGCCCCACTGCAAGGTATAACTTTTAAGTTTACTGGAGTTGGACTTTAATTTGTACTTCCATTCTCAAAAAGTTTAAACCTAATCCATCTAACCAAGCATACAGCATAGAATATTTGGGGCAATCCAATAAATCATTTGCAATACTATTCTGGCATTATGCCAATTTTAGAAACTCCTGCGCCAATTCATGAAAGTCATGTGGCATTTTTCTTGCTTTTTCTGGCATGTGTAAAAAAATACACTATCACATTCTTGCTCTATGTTTGCAACAAATTCATTAAGAAATACTACCGCCTTATAGGTAGTAAGAAAAGTGGAGGTAAATAAGACCTCTTCCATGTTGGAGTAAACTATGTTGCATGTGTATTTACTGTGTCACAGACCAAATTTTAAAAAACTTGAAAAAAAAACAAGCTAAGAAATATTCCGAATGAAAAGTGTAAGCAGCAAACCTTCTGTGAGATACATACAC
Source organism: Rana temporaria (assembly GCF_905171775.1). NCBI lineage: Eukaryota > Metazoa > Chordata > Amphibia > Anura > Ranidae > Rana > Rana temporaria. The sequence continues at coordinate 420,435,338 of NC_053489.1, forward strand.
AGTAAGTAAACATAAAATAGATAAAGGTTGCACTATTTAATCATGTATATACACATTTTAGATGATTAGAACAGTCCATAAGTGATGTGAAAAATAACTCTAGATGTCAATCTCCACCTTCCACCACCGTAGTGATCTTAAATGTCAGTGCCTCCACCAACAGCTGAAAGGCTCCAATTGATCCCTCATTACAAGGGATCGTTAGCCCCTGTGGCTTTAGCCCAGCCAATGCCTTTCTCCAGGTCCAGATGGTCTTCCAACAAGATCACCCTTGGCACCGTATAAGATGTGAAGATTTCTCACTCAGGTTCCAGTTGATGCATCTGCTTCGTCCGGAGTAAACAAAAATACTTTTTGTGACAAAATGAGGCAATTCTGCAACAGATTCAAATACAATTTACTGAAAGTTACATGAATCTGTTGTCCCATTTGTTGCATGGACTGGAGACAGATTACCATTGAGCATCTAGAACCCTCTATAAATTCCAGGGATTTTGTCTTGAGTGTTACCGTTTGCCTCTACATCAGAGAGTGTGAACACTAGTCCAAATCCAAAGGAAACACACATTATAGATAGAGAGATGGAGAAAATGAGGAGGGTGATGGTGAATCAGGCAGTTAGCCCCCAGCAATTGCTTAGTTTAGGAAAAGAATGGCAGTTGGGTGGTTTTCAATTCTTTTGAATGATCTTTTCTCTTGAGACAGTTGGCTGGGGGTCTGCTGTTGCCAAAGACATACAATTAGATGCATCAAGGGCCATAACATATCTTTGGTCTGCTTAGATAGCAAACCAGAATAAGTAGAAAATCATATCTAGATGCTTTGATGTACCAAATATGAACACCTTACTTTGGAATAAGTGACCTCTGGCTAATGTCTCCCTCTGGTGGTTAGAACATGCAAAGACAACGTCCAGCAGTTGTACAATATACTGAAAACACTCAATGCATTGGAGGTTACGCATAGGGGCTATAAGTTATTTAAGGGGTTGTAAAGGAAAAAAAATGTTCATAATAAGCATCCTTTACCCGCAGACTTTTCTCTTTTCACTTCCTCATTGTTCGTTTTTGCTCAGAAGTTGCTCTATTTCTTCTCTGTTCTGTTCACTTCCTGCTTGTCTGATTGGCTTTACTGCGGTGGTCAGTGACGTGCTCGCCCCCTCCTGGGAACTACATCTGTGTGGCAGATGTTTGAATGTAGAAACTTCAAGTTTTGTAGGGGGGGGGGGGGCGCAGTTTGCCATCTTCGCCCTGGGCACTGCTGGGAAATGTAGTTCTTACATGAACAAGCACCGCAAACCAGGAAGTGAATGAGAGAACAGAAACTAGAACGCTGGAGGTGATATAGATGACAAAATCATTACATTATTCTGTCTGTCTACCTTGCAGACATTAATTTTAGGCAAAAAAATATTTTCCTTTACAACTCCTTTAAGGTAAAACTGGGTTCACTTTGAATACCTAATCATGTGCTAAAAAAAAAAAAAAAAATTAAATCCTTTCTTTCACACATCATTGGGTAAGTAAAATACACACCTTGGGCCAGATCCACAGACGAAGTACGCCGGCGTATCTACTGATACGCCGGCGTACTTTCAAATTTCCCTGGTTGTATCTTTAGTTTGAATCCTCAAACCAAGATACGACGGCATCTGGTAAGATCTGACAGGCGTACGGCTTCGTACGCCTTCGGATCTTAGATGCAATACTTCGGCGCCCGCTGGGTGGAGTTTGCGTCGTTTTCCGCGTCGGGTATGCAAATTAGCGATTTACGACGATCCACGAATGTACGCGCGGCCGTCGCATTTTCTAACGTCGTCTGTAGTCGGCTTTTTCCGGCGTATAGTTAAAGCTGGTATTTTGCTGCGTAAAGATAGACTTGCCATGTTAAGTATGGCCGTCGTTCCCGCGTCAAAATTTGATTTTTTTTTTTTTGCGTAAGTCGTCCGTGAATAGGGATGGACGTAACTCATGTCTAAGTTAAAAAAAAATGACGTCCTAGCCACGTCATTTAGCGCAATGCATGGCGGGAAATTTCAGGACGCCGCATGCGCAGTTCGTTCGGCGCGGGGACGCGCTTCATTTAAATGAAACCCGCCCCCAACCTGCCCAATTTGAAATCCGCCGCCAGAAATACACTACGCCGCCGTAACTTACGGCGCAAACTCGCTGAGGATTCGAATATACGCCAGGTAAGGTACAGCGGCGTAGTGTATCTCTGATACGCTGCGCCAATCGAAATGTATGTGGATCTGGCCCCTTCACTTTATTTACTAACACTCACTTTACTAAGTAAGCATGCCCCTGCTTTAGTAAATCAACAACCCCAGTATCCCCTATATGATCCCCTATATGAAAGGTTTTTACATTTCGAAATCTAGAACATATAATAGAGTTAAAAGATCTTTAAGTGCCTAATTATATGTACTAGTTACATGCATTGTGCTGCAACTCATTTTGAACTGTACCCAATGCACTATGGCAGAACATATGAGTGAGTTGTGTGTTGCATTACTCCCTTTGGATTTACTCCCTTTGCTGCCCCAAGGCCGGGCCCTTCAGTGCCGCCCCCCCCCCCACACACATGTCCCCCCATGTGATAGAATGCTCGTGCAGAGCAAGGGGCTGGTGTATTACTGTTATTTCGTGCAAGGGGCGGATCTGCAAGGGATGGGTTTATTACTGTTATATGGTGTACATCCATAATACATGTTTAAATGCACCCCCTGTAGACATTCTGTTGTGAAGGGGTTAAGACATAAGCATAATAACAATATACTCTGACAAGTATTGAAAATGCCCATCAACATTTTTATCATCTCTGCCCATCATTTTAAAATTTGCCCTCTTCTGTAGCCATCCACCCCTTGCACGATATAACAGTAATAAACCCGCCCCTTGCAGATCCGCCCCTTGCACGAGATAACAGTAATACACCCGCACCTTGCTCTGAGCGAATATTGGGAGCGTGCCGCTGCATCGTGGTCAGTGCCCTGTAACAGGTGACTCACAGTTATTCATCTTCGGATAACTTTCTAGGCTCCGTTGTGGTTCGTACTGCGCAAGTGCTGCACCTGTGCAGTACAGGGGGGTCATTATGCGCCGGGGGATCTTTTTCGGCAGGACACCGGCCAGGACGACAGGATTTTTTCACCGCCTTGTTGCCGCGGTGCCGCCCCTGCACCCACTGCGGCCCCGAGGCCTGGCCTGGGTGGCCTTGTCAGGAATCCGGCCCTGGTTACAGGCATTACAGTTGGATCAACTGTTGCAGGGATGTTTTTGGAGTAATGTTCCTGAATTGTTTATGCCACAGAGTAATTATGATTATTCCAAATATGCCCTGGGCAGGCATCAGCCTAATTCAATAGAATTAACCTTTTACAATAGATTTTTGTATTATAGTTACAATGATCTGACACTTGGATACTCTTAAGGGTGCATGGATCTTTCTAAATCTGTATGATACCACTTGTATCCTAAGAAGTTTGTTAAACTTTTGAATAAAAATATATTGCAAACAAAAAAAAAGTTTGTGGCATGTTCGATGTTTGAGACATTTTGCATTGACCTGTTATTTTCAACCAGCTGCCTTAGGCTTCATTTCCACTGGCGTTTTTACAGCCACTTTTTTTAGCCTTTTTTACAGCTTAAAAACGTCTGTCCATGTTTATTTTGTAAAAAATAGCTCAAAAACGCAGTGGTAGCGTTTTTGAGCGTTTTTGCACGTTTTTGAGCGTTTTTTAATGTCTGGCGTTTTTACAGTTCTATTGCTGGAGCCACAGAACGCCCTGGTCCCGCGTTTTTTTACAGCTCAAAAACGCCTATGCCATTTGCAGCTCAAAAACGCTTATGTGGGCATGATGCCATAGAATAACATGGACAGGCGTTTTTAAGCTGTAAAAAACGCTCAGAAAAGTGGCTGTAAAAACGCCAGTGGAAATGAAGCCTCAAAGCAATGCATGTTATTGTGTGTTATAGCATAACACAAATGTAAACCGGCCCTAAAGTTTTGTCCTATAAAAATGTCTTATGGTTATAACTCATGTGATAGTCCAGTTCCCTGTCCTGGTAATGGTCGCCCAGGACTCTCAAATAGGCAGGAATCTCCAATCCTGGGACCGGGTTTTGGAAACAGCCAGGAGTCTGGCTGGTTGATTGAGCAGGTGGGTCCTGGGCTTATAATAGAGTCAGGACCAGTGTTCTGGGCTCCACCCTCCCGAGGAGTCCAGGCAAGCAAGGGAGAAGCATGCAGGTCTGCATGGTATAGACAGAGGACCCAAAGCTGTGGGCTGAGCAGCACAGAAGCTGAGAGAAGGTACAGTGATTTGTACAAGTACTTTGGTACGTGGCCAAGAGGGCTGAAGTGTAAGCCTAGGGGGCTGTATTTCTGAAGAGAGCCAGGTGGCTTGGCATTTTCGTTTGACCATTTCTTTAATGCTGTAGAAACTTGAAACCCCCTGTGTGGGAATTTTGGATGGACGTTTTTCTTTCTTTTAATAAAAGTGGGTCAACAAACCCTTAAAAAGCACAACTGGCGTGGACTCTGCTGCTCACTGGTATGCTCTACCCAGATGCTAAATCACCCCAACATTACACTCAGGAGACAAAAAAAATAGTTTTCAGGATATGCTAAGGTGGTATCAAAAAGTTTTAAAACTAGTTTTGTAACAGGCCAACAGATGACTATGGATGAGCTTCGAGTCGAACTCATGTTCGACTCGAACGTTGCCTGTTCGCCCGTTCACCGAACAGCAAACAATTTGGGGTGTTCGCGGCAAATTTGAAAGGAAAGCGGAACACCCTGTAAAAGTCTACGGGAGAAACCTAAAGTGCTAATTTTAAAGGCTTATATGCAAGTTATTGTCATAAAAAGTGTTTGGGGACCTGGGTCCTGTCCCAGGGGACATGTATCAATGCAAAAAAAAGTTTGTGATTTTAATAATGCTTAACCACTTAAGACCCGGACCAAAATGCAGGTAAAGAACCAGGCCCCTTTTTGCGATTCGGCACTGCGTCGCTTTAACTGACAATTGCCCGGTCGTGCGACGTGGCTCCCAAACAAAATTGGCGTCCTTTTTTTCCCACTAAAGAAAATATGGTTGCAGAAGATATAAATTCCAGAAACATGGACAGCATAATTGGAAATCCACAGAAAAATGTATAACAGCTTTGAGGGAGTTGGTTGTTTCCTGTGAATTTTGGTGTTCTAACAAATGAAATGGTAAGGGACCAACTAGTACAAAAAAAAACAAATTCAACCCACATTAGTCAAAGATTGCTCTTGGAACTTGATTTTAACCACTTAAGACCCGGACCAATATGCAGGTAAAGGACCTGGCCCCTTTTTGCGATTCGGCACTGAGTCGCATTAACTGACAATTGAACGGTCATGCGACGTGGCTCCCAAACAAAATTGGTGTGCTTTTTTTTCCCACCAATAGAGCTTTCTTTTGGTGGTATTTGATCACCTCTGCGGTTTTTATTTTTTGCGCTATAAACAAAAATTGAGCGCCAATTTTGAAAAAAAAACAATATTTTTTACTTTTTGCTATAATAAATATCCCCCTCAGTTTAGGCCAATACGTATTCTTCTACCTATTTTTGGTAAAAAAAAATCGCAATAAGCGTTTATCGATTAGTTTGCGCAAAATTTATAGTGTTTACAAAATAGGGGATAGTTTTATTGCATTTTTATAAAAAAAATTTTTTTTTACTACTAATGGCGGCGATCAGCGTTTTTTTTTCGTCACTGCGACATTATGGCGGACACTTCGGAAATGTTTACACATTTTTGGGACCATTGTCATTTTCACAGCAAAAAATGCATTTGAAATGCATTGTTTTACTGTGAAAATGACAATTGCAGTTTGGGAGTTAACCACAGGGGGCGCTGAAGGGGTTATGTTTCACCTACTGTGTGTTTACAACTGTAGGGGGGTGTGGCTGTAGGTCTGACATCATTGATTGTGCGTCCCTATATTAGGGAACACACAATCGATGACGGCGCCACAGTGAAGAACGGGGAAGCCGTGTTTACACGCGGCTATCCTCGTTCTTCAGCTCCGGGGACCGATCGCGGGACTCCAGCGGCGATCGGGTCTGCGAGTCCCCCGGTCACGGAGCTTGGGACCGGGTCGCGTGAGCGCGCCGCAGGCGCGCGCCCGCCACCCACCGCTGGGCTTTATACAATCACGTACAGGTACATGATTGTGCCCAGCGGTGCCATTCTGCCGACATAAATGTGCAGGAGGCGGTCCTTAAGTGGTTAAAGTTAAACAATAAAAGTGAAATATTCCTTTAAATTTCGTACCTAGGGTACGGTATGGTATGCATGTAAAGCAGCGCTTGTTTCCCGTGCTTAGAACTGTCCCAGCACAAACTCTCATTTCTGAAGGAAAAAAAGTATTTCCTGTTACACCAGAGGGGGCGGATGTAACTGGGAAAGCCTGGGTTTCCCCTTACATCAGAGGGGGATGGGGTCCCGCCCTCACCTACATAAGAGCTGTCACTGGCTGAAGCCGCGTCATTCCCGGGGTGTCTCTGGTGGAGACATCTCATCGCTGGATCCTGGACCTGGATGAAGAGAAGATCTTCTCATCGCTGGACCCTGGAGAGGAGATCACCCATCGCAGGATACCGACAGCGTTGGAGCGGAGACCGAGAGTGGATTACAACCGCTGGAATCTTTTTTTTTTATTTTTTTTTTTTTATTTTTAATAAAGGACTTTACCAACAATGTCTGTGTTGTTTTTTACGATTTGTTACACTTTCTTTGTAAAATGGTAGGGGTACAATGTATGAAAGGGATGGTATCTCGCGCCAATAAAGTAAATATAAGTAAATAAATATGTTGACATAAATATTAATAGTGAAAAGGCTGCTCCCCTGGAATTGAGACCGAGGTCAAAGGTCAAAATTAAGTAATGATAATATCTGAAAGGGGGAGCTCATTACAGTGTGTAATCAAAAGTGACTAGATAAATCCGTCTGTACCAACAACTTAATATATACAAATGGTGAACAATAAGGTAAAAATAAGAAAAATATGTAAAATTGGATCAAAAAAGAAATAGTGTACTGATAAAGTCCATTCAAATAGTGATTAAGGTGAGATCCATTCAAATAGGTCCTAAACAGATTCAACTGAAGGAACAATATTGAAAGTTCATATGAAAGGTGTCATCCTCCACCAAGAAAAAGATCCCCCAAAGGTGCTCTAATGGATGGCTCCTTACCGCAGGATGTTGACCTAATTGTTTAGAAAAGGTCATAAACAGCGATTGGTCACTAAACCAGATATAGGATTCAGCTATGCAGCAATGTGTCTCCTGGACTCGGATGCTCTCATAAAAGAGGGAGAAGGAGAACCGCCATAGTGAAGTATTGTTTATTAAATTATAAAAAAGACAACATAGCCAGATGGCCTCTTACTTTGTGTAGTGCCTGTGACCCGGCACTGAGGCTAGTCGGCAAGGCAGGTATACTGCAAAGAGGTTTCCTTGCTGGGGAACTGGAGTATGTGGAGGAGATTCCTCGCTGGGTAGACAGCGTGCGTTCCAAGCACGAGAGCCAGCGGGACCGGAAGTGCATCATTCGTACATATCTGGGCGCCTCAACGTACGTTTCGTGGTAAACACGTCGTCAGGAATGTACCCCATTACCAATTCACATGGGGGGGGCGGGCTTCTGGAGGTCCCCTTTGTTAAAGGGATCTTCCAGATTCCGATAAGCCCCCCGCCCGCAGACCTGCACAACCACCGGGCAAGGGTTGTGGGGATGAGGCCCTTGTCCCCATCAACATGGGGACATGGTGCTTTGAGTGGTCACAGATCCCCAAAGCATCCTCCCAGTGTTGAGGGCATGTGGCCTGGTACGGTTCAGGAGGGGGGGCGCTCTCTCGTCCCCCTCTTTTCCTGCGGCCTGCCAGGTTGCGTACTCGGATAAAAGGTCTGGCATGGATTTTTAGGGGGAACGCCAAGCAATTTTTTACTTTATTTGGGGTGGAGTTCCCCTTAAAATCCATACCAGACCTGAAGGGCCTGGTAATTAAATTTGGGGGGACACCCAACCTTTTTTTTTTTTAATCATTGACTTTTCTCTCTATTTCCGGGAGCCAACAATTTATTATAGCCGCGAGTGGTTTTAAATTACTTTTTTTTCCTTCAGAAATGACACTGTACAGGGACAGTTCTAAGCACCCGGGTCCCAAAACACTTTTTATCACAATAACTTGCAAATAAGCCTTTAAAATTAGCACTTTAGATTTCAAACGTTCGAGTCCCATAGACTTTAACAGGGTTCTAAAGTTCACACAAACTTTTGGTCTGTTCGCAGGTTCTGGTGCGAAACTAACAGGGAGGTGTTCGGCTCATCCTTACAGATGACAGCACAAGGCTGTACTCACAGTCACAAGAAGCACAGACCTTTATAAGTCAGTGTACCAAAAGACATTGTCCTGCGTACATCGGGAGCTGTGCAACTGATGCTATTCTTACCATGTGCATTACCACGACTGCTATTTCAAAATAGATAGCAAGTTAGAGGCGGTTAACACAGGGGCGACCTGGGATCCGACTTGAAGTTGCGCCAAGTCGTCCCAAGTCGCATAGTTGAGAAAATCAATGGAAGTGAATGGAGCCGTCTTAATACACACTACTGAAGTCGCTCAGACTTCAGAAAAGGTTCCTGTACTACTTTAATTCGACTTGTAGGCAACTTGTAGGCAACTTGTACCCATTGATTTCAATGGAAGTTGCCTCAGAAGTCTGATCACTGTCTTAACTGAAGCAACAATACAGGAAGATAACATACATTTCTCAGGCAAACCCCTCCCTCTCCCTCCCTCCCACAGAGCTGATTGTTTTTTGATTGGCCACTGGAAAGCCTCCTGTCCTGGAGGCGACTTGAAGTTGCCTTGTACCGTCCTGGAGGCAACTTGAAGTTGCCTTGTAAGTTGCCTGATGATTCTTACTCAAGTCGTGTCCAAGTTGCCTCCCAAAGTCCTGCTGGAAGTCGTGTTGCCCCTGTGTGAACCGACTCTTAGAGCAAAGAAAAAATTTGAAATTCTGTGTGAAACTTGGCAAATCTACCACAGAGACGGTTGACATGATTCGGCAAGTTTGTATCGATGCTGCAAGATTTTGAGTGGAAGATTCAGCTCAAAGGTTGCTATTTTGACACCATTTCGGAGATCCAGCGCAAATAGTAGAAGGTGCTTGACACACTTTGAAAAGAAGACTTCCAGGACACATTCCACAAGTGTCTGGGAGCGCTGTATTGCTGTGCAAAGGGGACTATTGTGAAGGTGATAGTGTGTAAACGTAGATAAATAAAGTACTTTTTTGTAAACAGAGCTAGTCTATAAACGTTTTGATACCACCTTGTATATAGTTAAGAGCAAACTAAAATATTTCCTAACTACTCGCTAGTACACCGTACTCCGTTTGCTAAACTTTTTTTTACTACCTAGCAACATTAAGAGGGAACCCCAGGTTGTATATCCGCAAATTCTCCCCTGTGACTTCTCAACTTTTCCTTTACCCATTGCATAGAAGTTGCAAACCCTCATATAAAAATATTTCCTATTTTCTGTGGCCTTGTAGCTGGATACATATCCCAGTTTGCTATACGTATTTATATTGAAGTCACATAGATTCAGCCAGCATGCCCTGTGGCTGCTTGCTCTCACTCATCATCATCTTCCTCTCCTCAGTCACAATGCATTGCAGTGTTCACTGAAATAGCTTTCATTATTTTCTTCTCAGCAGCCCAGAGCTTTCACCAGTCATAGAGTTTCTCATAGCATGTGCTATGGCTGCTTGCTTTCACTCATCACCATCCTCACCTTGCCACAGTGCATTTACTATTCGCTACAGTAGTTGCAAATAAAGCTCCACTCTAGCCCAAACTAGGGGAAGTGGGGAGGTGTCTGTGCCTGTCAGGTTTTGAATGCTTTCTGTGTCCCTGCTGAGATTTATATATTGGCTGTGTCCACATAAATTTCCCCTCACTTCCTCTTCATGTCCCTGCAGTTAATTACTATGGAAGATTGTATACCATCCTCACTCTGCTAGAAGATATCTGATACCTGTCAAAGCAAGAAGTAAAGAGAACTCTCCCAAATGAGGAAAGTGCCATGAAGTTTTAACAGAGGTTCTAACCCTTGCACACTATCCAAAACTACTATCCTCCCACCAGGGCCATTTGAAGGAATTTGGGGGCCCCAAGCAAAATGAACATTGACAGGGCGGGGTTGAGAAGCTTGGGGATGTGCTGCTGTCGGAAATGACATCCGAGTCCTTTCAAGTCCAGAAGCGTGGGGGGTTTCGGCCGCTACCGAAAATGGCTTCTTAGTTCTTCCTCCTCCATCATCCTCCTTCCTCCTCCTGTGCATCGAGCGAGTTGCGAGAGAGGGGGGCCCAGCATGCCAGCTCGGGGCCCCAGGCCAGCTCTAGGGCCCCAAGCAATTGCTTGGTTTGCCTGTCCTGTAGCAACGGCCCTGCCTCCCACTGACACCGATGATCGGCCACTATTCATCTCATGGACACTGATGTAGGGGCACTATTCCTCTGATGGACACTGATGATGGGGCACTATTCCTCTAATGGACACCGATGATGGGCCATTATTCCTCTCATGGGCACTATTCCTTCCACTGACACCAATGCTGGTGTTCTACTACTCTCTCTGGCAAAAATGATAGCACACTATTTATCCCAATGACACCAATGATGGAGCACTGTTCCCACCCTGACACCAATGATGGAGTTCTACTAATGCCTCTGACACAAATGATGGGTACATTTCCTCCCACTAACATAAATAGTAGGGCATAATTCCTCCCCCTGATACCATATTATTCCACCAATGGTAGAGCACTATTCTTTCACTGACACAAACAATAGTGCACTATTCATTCCATTGACATCAACGATGCAGCACTACTCCCTTTACTGACACTAATAATGGGGCAATACATCTCCCTCTGACACAAATGATGGGGCATGATGCCTCCTTCTGACAATGGGACATTTTGCTCCTGGTACCAATCACAGGCACTAGGACATTTTTTAGTTCATATGACCATGAATCCTGGGGTATTTTTAACTCCAACTGACTGCAGGCCTCAGGGCATTTTCTACTCCCACTTGCCACTAACTGTCTCTTCTAAAGTCTAAAGGACAGTAAACTAGCCCTTTGCTTAGAAAGTTTAAGGACCCCTTAGCTAAATGATGTAACATATAGAAAAAAAATGTGGTAGAATGGATTAAGAGTCAACTTCTCAATCTTTCTGGTTTTATAAACTATATAAAAAAATATAAAACATATATAATGGTAATACACTATTTTCTTTAGATTACAACTATTGAATTTACCAGAGCCAAACGTAACTGCTCTAATATTAAGAGCTTTTCCCAGGAGTGTGATATTGTTGCTTCTAGGCTTAGAGCACGATGTTACAAATCTCGGGATATAGAGAGAGCCATTGACATGATCTCTACGAGCAGGGGCGTACCTAGAGCATTTGGCACCCGGGGCGGATCCAATATCTGGCACCCCCCCCCCACGTTAAAATGTAAAAACACCCCACTGTGCCCCCTGCATACCTCTACATCCTTCAATATCTTTTTGTTACTACTGTGTACCCCTCTCCACAACTGCACCTCTGGACCCCATTACATTGCACAGCCCCCTGCATCACTGGACCCCTTTACATTACACAGCCCCCTGCACCTCTGGACCCCTTTACATTACACAGCCCCCTGCATCACTGGACCCCTTTAAAATTACACAGCACCCTGTATCACTGGACCCCTTTACATCTCACAGCCCCCTTCACCTCTGGACCCTTTTACATTACACAGCCCCCTGCACCACTGGACCCCTTTACATTACACAGCCGCCTGCACCTCTGCACCCCTTTACATCACATAGCCCCCTGCACCTCTGGACCCTTTTACACTACACAGCCCTCTGCACCCCTTTACATTACACAGCACCCTGCACCTCTGGACCATTTTACATTACACAGCACCCTGCATCACTGCACCCCTTTTACATTACACAGCCGCCTGCACCTCTGCACCCCTTTACATCACATAGCCCCCTGTACCTCTGGACCCTTTCACACTACACAGCCCTCTGCACCCCTTTACATTACACAGCACCCTGCACCTCTGGACCCTTTTACATTACAAAGCCACCTGCACCTCTGGACCCCTTTACATTACACAGCACCCTGCATCACTGCACCCCTTTTACATTACACAGCACCCTGCATCACTGCACCCCTTTTACATTACACAGCCACCTGCACCTCTGGTCATGTCAGCTAAAATAAAAAAAAAAAAAAAAAAAAAAATTTTTTTTTTTTTTTTTTTTTTTTAAATCGGGATGGTGTCACCCCTCTAGTGGGTGTCACCCGGTGCGGCCCGCACCCCCCTAGCAACGCCACTGTCTACGAGAGATAGGAGCAGGGCTTTTTTCTCAAAAAATAGGTGCAGGAACTCCCTTCTTCCGAGTCACCTCTTGTGTCCACCCCTACCCACCTCCGAGCACCATTCCTTGGTTCCACCCCCTACCCACCTCTGAGCACCATTCCTTGGTTCCACCCATTACCCACCTCTGAGCACCATTCCCTGGTTTCACCCCCTACCCTCCTTCAAGCACCATTCCTTGGTTCCAACCCCTATCCACCTCTGAGCACCGTTCTTTGGTTCCACCCCCTACCCATCTCTCAGCAATGGATACAGAACCAAGTATCAATTCATGCTCCTAAGTAATTTGTATGTAATTTGTTAATGATACGAAGTAAAACAGATCCCCTGTAGCCAGCAATAATGGCACACACCCCAGCAACAATAGACTCTGAACAGCTAGTAACAATAGACCCCTCCCTCAACAGTTGTCTCCCAGCAACGATTGTCTCCCAGTAGCATAAGAGCCCCCCAGCAACAACAGAACCCCCCCTGTAAAAAGAGATCCCCCTCAGGCAACAATAGATCCCCCAGCAGCCAGCATTAATAGACCCTCCAATACACCCCAGCACTCCTTGCCATTACATATATTCAGAGCTGGAGGTGCCGGAACTGCGTTCCTCCGCATTCCTGCTGAAAAAAGGACTGATCATTTGGTAAATGCCTGACGAGGGAAAAATAAATATAAAAATAAAAATAAAGAGGATGGAATTACAACTTTTGTGACCACTTATTCACAGGAATTCAATCAGATCAAAGACATCATTAATAAATACTTACCAGTATTACTTGCAGATAGAGAACCTAATGAGTTCATGAAAAACGGTTGCCATTTTTCCAGTCATCGGGCTACTACTCTGGGGGATATACTTTCCCCTAGTCTGTTTCATTAAAGCACCAACATTAGGACATGGCTTCATACCACAGGATCATATGCGTGTGGGTTTAATACCTTCAGATGTTGTACTAAATATTCCAAAAAACCCAGTGTGATAAAATCATACTCCAATGGTAAGGATTTCAAGATTAAAGATCTTATTAACTGTGGGCAGGGCCGACACTAGTGCAAGGCAACATGGCAACATGGGCACTTGCCTTACGGCGCCAGCGCCGACCCTGGAAGTGGGCGGAAAATTTACCGTTTGTTTTTTTTTCACCGCCGCCGCCGTAGAAAAAGTGTCTGTGTATGATAATCCACGTTATGACATTCAGCCATGGGAAGTGCCATCGGCGCTATGGGGGGGGGGGGAGGCGCCAAAAAAAAAGCTCCCTGCTGCCTGCGCTTAAAAAGATTCCCAAAGGTCCTCCTACGGCTGCGGCCGCCTCCCGCAAGCCCCGGCGGTGGCACGGCATGGCACTGCTTCACCTGCAAAAAAAAATGAGCTCAGCTGTCAGCATGGAGAAGCTGAGTGTGACAGGCGCCCCCATGCTTGGTGCAAAGTGTGACCGGCCAGAGCAGCGTCTTTCGGCTAACTAGGTAAAGCTCCGCCTACCCTCCTTTGCGTGCCTACATCTCGTCCCCGAGCGGGTCGGTGAGTGAAGTGACTTCACCCATCACGTGAGAAGTGGAGGACTGAGCCTGGACAGAGAGACTTTGCAATTAGGGGACCGGGAACCCCAGAACCATTGCCCAGGCAGCAGCACACTGCAGCAACAGGCGAGGCCAGCCAGGTATGTTGTTGCATTGTATCATTATAATGTGAACCATGTTCCAACTGCCAGACAGTGCCAAGCAGCCAAATGTATAGTACTTGCTCAACATGGATTAAATAAATGATAATTATGCATAGCCATAGATATCATAAATAAAGTGATTTGTGCAAGTAGTACCTGCTGTTGCACACATCACTTTATTTATATCTATGGCTATGCATAATTCTAATTTATTTAATCCATATTGAGCAAGTAATATATTTGATTGGCTGCTTGCATCTGTTTGGTCATATGCCTGGCACATGACTTAGGCTACTTTCACACTGGGGCGTTGCGCCGTCGGCAGTAAAACGCTGCTATTTTAGCAGCACTTTACCATAGTTTTTGCGGCGCTATTCGGCCACTAGCGGGGCGCCTCAAAGACTTTTTTGAGCGTCCTGCCAGCACACTGCTAGAGGATCAAAAGGGTTAAAACCGGCCGCTGCAGCGACGCTTTGCTGGCGATTCAGTGGCGCTGCCCATTGATTTCAATGGGCAGGGGCGCTTTAGAAGCAGTGTGTACACCGTTCCTACAGTGCCTCAAAGATGCAGCTACTAGGACTTTTTTGAGCATCCTGGCAGCGCACTGCTCCAGTGTGAAAGCTCTCGTGCGCGCATGCCGGGGAGTCGTCAAAATGCACTTTCCCCTGAGTTGGCAAAAATCCTTGCACCGGCCCTGACTGTGGGACCAATAATGTAATTTATGCTGTGGAATGCACTTTTTGTAAACTTCAGTATATGGGTTGCATTATGCGACCACTTAGAACATGCAATAGTAAGCATTACCATGGAGCATTCTATTCAAATGAAAAAGGACTCTCCAATGTGTCAAAACATTTCAAGCATGTACATTCGGGTGACATGTCTACGTTATGCCCCGTACACACGATCGGAAATTCTGACAGCAAAAGTCTGATGTGAGCTTTTGAATGGAAATTCCGACGGTGTAATTGTTTTACACTGTCGGATCTTAGGATGCAGTACCGCGGCCGCCGCTGGGGGGAGTTTGCGTCGTAAACCAGCGTCGGGTATGCAATTTAGGAGTTACGGCGGATCCACAGCGGTTTTCCGCGTTCGCTACGTCGCCTCTAGTCTAGTTTCCCGTCGCAAAGTTAGTCGTTTTTTTTGGTGCCCTAACTTTAGTCAGCAAGTGTATTGCTGTCTAAAGTATGGCCGTCGTTCCCGCGTCGAAATTCAAAATTTAACGTCGATTGCGTAAGCCGTCCGGGAATACGGAAGTACGCTACGCGCGTTGCCGTTCAAAAAAATGACGTCACGGCACGCAAAGCACGGCGGGAGTTAAGAAACGGAGCATGCGCAGTAGGTCCGGCGCGGGAGCGCGCCTAATTTAAATGGCACACGCCCATTTAAATTGGCCCGCCTTGCGCCGGAGGCCGCCGGCGTAGTTTTCATCGCAAGTGCTTGGTGAATCAGGCACTTGCGATGAAAAATTGCGGCGGTGTAACGTATCTAGGATACGTTACGCCGCGGCAATTCTACGTGAATCTGGCCCTGTGTGTTTACACACACAGCTCCGGTTTCTCGCTCTATAACGAGCGATTGAGGTTGCCTGGTGGTTATCGCGACCGCCGGGCACGAGCGAGCGGGGGCGCGCACGCTCCTATTGGCTGCTGGGAGAGGTGACGTATAGCTACGTGCTCTCGCCCAGCAGAGCCGACCTGCCGTCGTATAACTGCGGCGGCTGGTCGGCAAGCAGTTAATGGAATTATGTCAATTGAGTAATAGGAGGGGACTCTCTGATCACTTGTATTCTCTGTGTGTGTGTATGTATATATATATATTGTTTTTCTGTCTTAAATGTGCTGTGATCAAGGCTAGAGTTGTTGAATCATGTTAGCCGTTTGCTTTTACTGAACCATATTTCAATAAACTTCAGAAGGTATTCCAGAGTGGCCGACTCTACATTTGTTTGTTTGCCTGAGCTATTTTTTGATGTGTAAAGGCCTGCCTGATTGCATTTACATTTTTTTGGTACTTTTGTCCTACTATGGTTTAACCCCCCTGGCGGTATTCCCGAGTCTGACTCGGGGTGAGATTTTCATGCCAAAAGCGGTAACCCCGAGTCAGACTCGGGCTCGCCTTGCTGCAGCAGCAGACAAAGTTGCTTACCTTGTCCCTGGATCCAGCGATGCCGCCGCGCTGTGTGAGCGAGCGGGACCTCGCTGGATTCACACAGTGTCCTCCTGTCCCGCCGATCTTCGTTCCCTGCGACGTTACGACGCACGGGAGCAGAGAACGGCGCCAAATTCAAAAAGGTAAACAAACACATTACATACAGTATACTGTAATCTTATAGATTACACTACTGTATGTAAAAAAATACACCCCCCCTTGTCCCTAGTGGTCTGCCCAGTGTCCTATATGCACTTTTATATAATAAAAACTGTTCTTTCTGCCTGCAAACTGTAGATTGTCCATAGCAACCAAAAGTGTCCCTTTATGTCAAAAAATGGTTTTAGATCAGCTAGAAAACAGCGATAATAAATTATAATCACTTGCAGAATTGTGCGATAGCGATTTGTGGGGAAATTCATCATAAAAAAAAAAAATAATGACAGCGACAATTCTGCAACTGAGCAAATTTCAGTGATTTTGAGTTGATTACATTATTGAATAATTTTTATTAGAATTATATTATTATTTGTTATAATTATTTATAATTATTTATTATATTATAATTTATAATTTTGTTTTTAAAAAAATGTCATACCCGGGATGCCTATTAGAATCTTGTTTGGTCAGATTTAAGTGAGTTATTCCTAACAATTACAGGCCTACAGTATAAAACGCCAAATTTCCTTGCAAATAATGGTACCGCTTTCAGCATCTTTTTTCTGAAAGAATCATACCGCCAGGGAGGTTAAGTACAAGGGGCCTGGTTTACTAAAATCTGGGGTGAAGTGCAGGATGTTACTTAGGACATCCAATCATAAGCAGGAGACCAAGAGCATAGCTATGGCTCATGGAAGAAGCCAACATCTCAAAACAAATTGTAAAAAAAAAAAGGGCTCACTTGCCAAATTCAGTGGTTCTCTCTGGCTTATTTCCAGCTGACCAAAAAGGATCATTAGCATAAGGTCAGCACTAGCCCTGATTGCCCCATTCAGATAATTTGACTGCAGCTTCTTAATGTTCAGTTCCAGCAAACACACATATAACACCAGTGGCGGCTGGTGCTCAACATTTTTGGGGGGGAGCAAACAAACGAAAAAAAAACAAACAATTGCAGCCTCACTGTGCCCATCAAACGCAGCTACTGTGCCCATCAATTGCCGCCACTGTGCCCACGAATTGCAGCCGCTGTGCGCATCAAATGCAGCCACTGTGCCCATCAAATGCAGCCACTGTGCCCATCAAATGCAGCTACTGTGCCCATCAATTGTCGCCACTGTGCGCATCAATTGTCACCACTGTGCCATCAATTGTCGCCACTGTGCCATGCCATCAAATGCAGCCACTGTGCCATGCCATCAAACGCAGCCACTGTGCCATCATTTATCGCCACTGTGCCCATCAATTGTCACCACTGTGCCCATCAATTGTCACCACTGTGCCATGTCATCAAACGCAGCCACTGTGCCATCAATTGTCGCCACTGTGCCCATCAATTGTCACTACTGTGCCCATCAATTGCCATGCCAAACGCAGCCACTGTGCCCGTCAATTGTCGCCACTGTGCCCATCAATTGGGGAATCTGGGGTCAGCCATCCTCCTTCCACTGTCCCTCGATATCTTCTCCCGCCTTGATGACGCTTCAGCCAATCAGGTTACCGGTAACGAGACCCGGTGAACCTGATTGGCTGAGATGCCTGTCAGTGTTAACCAGGGGACGCACACCCCCTGTGTCCCCTGGTTAACTATTTTATAGCCGATTACAGCCCATAGGCTGTAATCGGGAAGCCTATCAGAGCCGCTGGCTCTGATGGACACTTCCAAAAACAAACCAACTTCTGTTATTCAGATGGCCGTCGCTCACCAGGGGGCCGGCCATCTGAATAGTGGGCAGCGGCGACAATACATAGATTCATGCAATGCATGAATCTATGTATTGTTCCAGTGGCGGTGCAGGAGAGAGGGGGCAGTGCTCCTGCGCCCACTATCGACGCACCGCCACTTTATAACACTACCCCCGCAGGAGCTGCTGGTGAATAAGGGATCCCCCACCCTACACAGCCAGGCACACAGAAATTTTCCACAGCACATTGTAGTCAGAAAACAGTCCTTGCAGCTTTTTTTTGTCTTTATTAGGGGTATTGAACTAGTATATCGATAGGCATATTATGGGTTGAACACTTACATTTAGCAGAAATTTCCAGGGACAACTTTTTCTATACAGACTATTTACACTCCTTGGCTTTCTCCAGTAAAACTCTTGTTTGAAGCACTGCAACTCCCAGGACCAGCAGGCACACTGTTAGATGGATCTAAAAATAAGGCTCAGTCAGATTAGTAGCAAATGCACTTTACAGGCAGGGACGGCGGGGCTCTTTGGTAGTGTAGAAAAGTCTTAGTGCCTAGCTGTCCTTCTGTGGCTACTGATCCCAGTACCACCTCTTCAGGCACTGCCAGCCCACCTGGCTGCAGCTGTCCCTCTCTCTAGCCCTCTTGGCTAAACTTCAACAGTTCTCCCAGACTGACTCTGCATCCATCTCAGACTGCTTCCACCCAGTCCTCTCAGGTATGCCTCTCAGTCCTCCCCAACTGTAACATTCACCAGCCCACCTGGCTATCTTCCCTGGAGATTTGCCCAGTAGTGTGGCAGGTTACTTCCACACCCAAGCCCAGGCCCATGGTCACCCCCCAGACTATTGGGTGACCCCCTAGGGCCATGACAGCCTAACACTCCCTCTCCATTTTCTAAACGAACTCCACTGCACCAGCTGGACTGACCAGAGGATTTGGGGGGCTGTTCACTCCCAATCTATCTGTTGGGGATTGGTCAGGGCCCTTGATCCAGCTCCTCCTTACCTCCACTCCCATTCTTCTGGAAGTTTCAAATTCCAGAAGCAAAGAATGATCTCAGAGACGCTACCTGGGAGTCATCCGAAAAAAGCAGAGAAGACACATAAACTGGGAGATGAAAAAGGCTGCTCGCCCCGGAAATACACGAAA
Source organism: Rana temporaria (assembly GCF_905171775.1). Lineage (NCBI taxonomy): Eukaryota > Metazoa > Chordata > Amphibia > Anura > Ranidae > Rana > Rana temporaria. The sequence goes on from NC_053489.1 coordinate 420,454,639, forward strand.
GAGAAAGGTTCCCCAGTTGGGACTTTTAGGCAGCAGGAAAATAGAAAATATTAAATTGTTGTATAAAAATTGTATATTTAATGCCGAGAAGCTCGGATGCCATAAAGAGTAAAACAAGAATTACAAGGATGATAACAGTTATACAGGTTAAAAAACATGACATTGCTGGATGCAGTATACATAAAGTAAATACATATCATGATTGCAGGTATTATACAGTGTTGAGCCTCATGTGATGAACAATGTTAAAGCCCTGACGCGTTTCGACCAGTTGGGTCTCTTCAGGGGGACTGATATTTCTAGAAAATAATGGTTGCATAGAATCAGAATTAGATGAAAGGACATAGGTCAACAATACATCATAATAGATTAACCATGATATTGTAGTTACCACTGAGGCAAAAAGTGAACATTGTATAGAGCCATGGGGTGGAACGAGGGGGCCCAGGCTATTCCCATCCTCCCAGTAGCGAACGGCCTACCCGAGACAGCTTGCAAGGAGCCACAAGGTGAACGCCCCTCAGGACAGCGGAGGAGCAAGCCTACAAAGAAACACCCATAATAACCTTAGGTTAGAAAAAATATAACATTAGGGGAATTAGTAAATTCAAGGGAGAGCCATACAGGTGACAGCTGACCCATATATATATGTAGTAATGTGTTTATAAGATCTGAAAGTGGGCTGGCGCAATGTGTAAATTGCCACCATAAGTAATGAAGAGTGGGGCATCCATAAGGTCCAGAGGAGGTAAATTAATAAGTAGGGGTAATAATGTTATAGGGAGTTAAATTAATATTAATTTTTAATCAATAATGGGTTATCGATTGATTATTATATCAATGGATAGATATAGTGTTATTCCAAAGAGTAAGTGGTTAAAAATTGTATTAAAGTCAAAAAGTGGAGTGTGTGATAGCCAATTGAAAGGCAATAAAGTGAGGGGTGGTAAGTGAATGGGTCGGTGAAATTAAGCGTGTATATTATAATGAGAAAAAAATCCAAAATAATTAAATGGATAAAATAAATAAGGTGAAAATGAAATAAAAATCATATGATATGATGATATGTATTTACTTTATGTATACTGCATCCAGCAATGTCATGTTTTTTAACCTGTATAACTGTTATCATCCTTGTAATTCTTGTTTTACTCTTTATGGCATCCGAGCTTCTCGGCATTAAATATACAATTTTTATACAACAATTTAATATTTTCTATTTTCCTGCTGCCTAAAAGTCCCAACTGGGGAACCTTTCTCTTTCCTGGGAGTCATCCTACCCTCCCTGAGTCACTCACCTGACCCAGATAAAAAAAAACACAGACTTGGCTGCCAGCTAAGCCTGAACATTTTACCTACACTAACAAAAAACCCTAACAATACCTATTCTAGCACACTAGAGGTTGCTACATACAGTATGTGTTAGCGGGTTTTGATAGGATCCCTATGAGGGTTAACTGAAAGCCACACAACCTAGACCACCTGTGTCAGGAAGCTGTAAACAGGGGCACGTTATATGCCGGCCACCTCTGACAACTGCAGTTAATGGAGTGTAAATGTAGGTGCATTTCTGAATAGTGAAAAAAAAGGGAAAATCCCTTTAAGAAGTTTTTTCATGCGATTAATAACTTCACAACACATGTTATGTATTATATTTTTGTCATGGATCTTAAGATATTAAAGTGTTTCTACTTGACATCTGTTACACAGGAGAGGGACATTCAATGCAAGGACACCGGCTATTGAAATGCTAAGTGGAACCAGCTAGAGAAATACCTTTTATTGTGCTCTGCAGGCTAAGAGCGGGTGTCGGAGACACTCCGTCTGGCTAAAAAACTATGGATTGAAGGTTAATTGAATCTAGAATGTATGTGTGAAGATGTATGTGTTTATTGTTCTAAAGGTCAGAAGCCTCCTGTCAGCTGTATTGAATTAGCATTCTATTGTCTAAAGCAATGTAACCTCTCAGAGGTAGTAATTAAGTAGACCGGGTTATTGTGTACATTGATTACCCCCTGGGGCTTCTGTCTCAATACACAAGTCTTTCTATCCAAGCTATTGGACCAATCCCTGTTGACAATTTCAAGTCCTCATTTGCATGGTCAAGGAGGACTTGAGTGAAGACTGGATATACTTTACAATTGACCAATAGGAAAGCGGTTGTTGGGAGTGGGATGTTCCAAAATTCTGTATAAAAGTGTGCTGTGTACTTGAAAATAAAGAGTCCTGTTGGAACTTACATACAGCCTGCCTGGTGTTTGTTCCTAATGGGTCTGAACGGCACATAGCTGTAGTTCGGACCCCGGAACCTTGGATGACTGGACCATCAGACGTTGCAATCTGCAAGCTGACTCACTGGTAGCAGAGGAGTGTCGGGAGAGCAGGACCTGGGCGAGGAAGGATCTCGTCACATTGGTTGGCAGCGGTGGGATTTGCTCTCCAGTTACTGGGACAACTCCAAACCACCACCATGAATGACCAGCTATGCAGCCTGGAGGAGAACCATGCTAAAAGACTTGCTTGAGAGCTGTGGAGGGACCGGTGGGAAGAACAAGGCCACCCTGATCATTGCGCTAGCCGAGATGGATCAGAGGGATGGTGATGCAGGACCCCGGTCAGTTGAAGACTTGTTCCAGCAGCGAGTTCAACAACGGTTGGCATTATATGGTGCTAACCCATCAGAGACGGCCATACAGAATACTATTAGAGACCTCCAGCTGCAGGAACAGAGAGAACGAGAGCGGCAACAGAGAGCACGAGAGCGGCAACAGAGAGAACGAGAGCGGCAACAGAGAGAACGAGAGCGGCAACATGAGCTGGAAATCGCCTACAAACAGCTGCTAGACTCCGCTCAGCAGCATGGTGGGGCTCCCTTTACATGGGACTATGAGGAAATATCAGCTGACAGTGATGAAATCCTGGCTGAAGAATCGGCAATGTGGCAGAGTAACAGTGGGCTTTGCCAACCTGGCCCTGTAGCTATGGGCCCGGAGGTCTTATGGCGGATGCAGCAAGCGTTGACTGACCTTGATGATCCGGTTTCTGCATGGGATGATTTTGAATGGAGGAATGTGCCTGTCCAGCAGTCTGCCAGTGAATCAGCAGTGGAAAATCGGGAGCTTGCCATTCCCAAAGCGGAAGTACTGACCGAAGGGCCGAGCTCTGCTAACCTCTGCTCAGTACCCATAGCATCTTCTGGGTTCCATGGACAGGAGATGATGAACCTCTATCCCCAGACACCAGTTGTAGAGACAGGGGATTTGATAGACTTTTCTGCTGAGGAAGAACAACCTGGGGAGCCTCCAGCAGAAGAACTGGTATCAGGGCCAAACTTCACTGTGCTCTGCCCAGCACCAAGGGCAGTATTTGTGGAGTTACAAGGAACTTCCTCAGCTGAAGCACTGGTCACCGGACAGAGGGATCAAGACCTCTGCCCCACCCCCGTGGCAGTTCTGGAGGCTCAGGGTGAGAAGATGGCGATCACTCCCCAGCCACAGATTACAGAATGTATTGACTGTTCAGAGGATGTTATGGATTATGCACCCCCAGCAAAAGTGCTGGCAACAGGGCAGAATGCTAGCCATCTCTGCCCAGCATTGGGACCAACTGTGGCGTTCCAGGGAGCCGGGGCGGTTGGCCCCCCTCCCCAGCAACAAGCTGAGGTAGTAAAGCTGTTACTCCCAGCTGAATCACTGGCAGCAGGGCAAGATGCTACTGGCTGCTGCACACGACTACAGCTTGAGCGGATATCGGTGGATGGGACTGTGGTCTCCACTCACAGCAACCCAGCAGAAGAGCTGGCAACAGAGCAGAGTGCCCCAGGCCTCTGCTCTCAACTAACAGGAGAGGGGGTTCCTGTGGTAGTGGATGGGACTCTGATCTCCACTGACACAACCCCAGAAAATGGTGCGGCACTGAGACAGGAGGATGTCAGCTTTGCTTTGCAAGCACCGGGGGATTTTCACCTAGCATCAGTGGATGGGACTTCAGTCTCCACTGGTGTACCTCAGGAATGGTGGCCAGTTGGCCCAGATCCACAACAGCATGATGAACTGAGCCCAGCCACCCTGTCTTCTCTCCAGCGGCTGAAAGGACTCCAGGGAGAAGGGCCAGTCCAGGCCTCTCCCCAGCGGCAGGCGTGTTCTCTGAGAGAGGCAGAGATGGGCTGGGTGAGTAATGCTCTGTTTGGGACAAGGTATCTGGGGTACTGGGTGGGTACCGGAATTGGGATCTCTCCCAGGGTTAGTCTCCTGCCAAAGGGGGAGATGTGTGACAGACCTAGCCGGGACAGGGGCTTTTGGAGAGGACTGAATGTGAGCCTCTTGCCGTCCGATTATGGGCCAGGACCTCAAAACAGGAAGGCAGATGGGTCATCCCAGCGGACAGTCCTGGAACCTTAAGACTACTTTTCCAACATCCTCGAGTTGACCCGTTTGTGTCCCACTGCGGCTGTTGGACTGTTTCCCAGGGGAAGTAATGTCATGGATCTTAAGATATTAAAGTGTTTCTACTTGACATCTGTTACACAGGAGAGGGACATTCAATGCAAGGACACCGGCTATTGAAATGCTAAGTGGAACCAGCTAGAGAAATACCTTTTATTGTGCTCTGCAGGCTAAGAGCGGGTGTCGGAGACACTCCGTCTGGCTAAAAAACTATGGATTGAAGGTTAATTGAATCTAGAATGTATGTGTGAAGATGTATGTGTTTATTGTTCTAAAGGTCAGAAGCCTCCTGTCAGCTGTATTGAATTAGCATTCTATTGTCTAAAGCAATGTAACCTCTCAGAGGTAGTAATTAAGTAGACCGGGTTATTGTGTACATTGATTACCCCCTGGGGCTTCTGTCTCAATACACAAGTCTTTCTATCCAAGCTATTGGACCAATCCCTGTTGACAATTTCAAGTCCTCATTTGCATGGTCAAGGAGGACTTGAGTGAAGACTGGATATACTTTACAATTGACCAATAGGAAAGCGGTTGTTGGGAGTGGGATGTTCCAAAATTCTGTATAAAAGTGTGCTGTGTACTTGAAAATAAAGAGTCCTGTTGGAACTTACATACAGCCTGCCTGGTGTTTGTTCCTAATGGGTCTGAACGGCACATAGCTGTAGTTCGGACCCCGGAACCTTGGATGACTGGACCATCAGACGTTGCAATCTGCAAGCTGACTCACTGGTAGCAGAGGAGTGTCGGGAGAGCAGGACCTGGGCGAGGAAGGATCTCGTCACAATTTTAATCTACTTAATGAAGACAATTCAATGAAATGCTCCAGTGAAGCATGGCAGAGACACGTAGATAAAGGTTATAATGAAAGCAGCAACATTTCCAATAACTACAGAAGGCCAAATGTTTTCTGTCAGTTGAATTTCAAATAGTGAAAGTTTTTAAACACATTCCTAATTTAAAACAGCAGCTGTACAAAATATTGTATTGTCATTATTATTTTTATTATTTCAGCCATGTGACTGTTATTTTTAGCTCTCATTGGTTTTCATTGTTGAAATAACATAGCTAAATTTGATACGTTTTTACTTTCCCTACTTGAACTAATAATAAAGACAATTATTTTTGTGAAATTAGATGCTGATAGCAGGACTTACATGCCCTTACTATTTCTGTATTTTCAGTTTTTCCTCTCTGTGCTTCATCTTCATACTGTCCCCTGGCTTCATGTATGTGGGTGCTTCCTGAGCCTGCCGGGACCTATGGAGTCCCTCCAAAGTCTCCACCTCATGCACGCTCCTTTTTTTAACTACAAGGATACGTGCAGCATCAGTGCCACACACAAGCATTACAAGAGAGACAGAACCAAAGCCATGCCTCACCTTTTCCTCCACAGTGGTGATTGACAACAGTTCCTGAGCTTTTGCTTTGGTTCACCCCCTTACAGCCTATTTTTCAGCTTTCAGCGTCGTCACATTTTAAATAACAATTGCGTGGCCATGCAACACTGTACCCATATGAAATTTTTATCATTTTTTTTCACACAAATAGAGCTTTCTTTTGGTGGTATTTAATCACCACAATGTATTTTTTTTTTTGCTAAACAAACGAAAAAAAGACAAAAAACAAAAACTAACCCATTTTTCATAGTTTGTTATTACATTTTGCAAACGGGCACTGATAGGCTGCACTGATAGGCACCGATGAGGTGGCACTGATGGGCACTGATGAGGTAGCACTGATGAGGTTGTACTGATGGGCACTGATAGGCTGCACTGATGAGGTGGCGCTGATGAGGGGGCACTAATGAGGCAGCGCTAATGGGCACTGATAGGTGGCACTGATGGGCACCGAGTGGTGGCACTGATGAGGCTGCACTGATAGGGGGCACTGATAGGTGGCACTGATAGGCAGCACTGAAGGAAACTGATAGGTGGCACTGATAAAAAGCACTGATGGGCACCACTGATAGGTGACACTAATGATAAGGCACTGATGGGCACTGATTAGCAGCATTTGTGGGAACTGTTGGTACTGCACTGATAATCAGGCCACAAATAATAACCAGCTTGTGTTTACATCATGATCAGCTGTCACTGAACAGAGCTGATTACGTGGTAAAGGGCTACTGTGATTTGCCCTTTATCCCAATCTGTGATCAGCTGAGTCCGAAGGACTCTGCGATCACAGAGCGTTATGCCCGTGTGCCACAGGTGGCAATCACGGAAGGATGTCAATGTAAGCCCTCCTGGCAAAATAAAACCCGCGCTGTAGCTGTCTTCTGGCTATAGTGCGGGCGGGAAGTGGTTAAGTGATGGAACACCTGAAGTGGTTAAGTGATAGCTCACCTGAAGAGATACTGAAGAGATACTTGTTCTGTGTATGTGCAGCTCTGCATTGCAGTATAGACAGATCTAATGCTGTACCTTTGTGTTGAGCCTGAATGTGTGCTTTATAAGAAGCAACTTGTGCATTCACAACATGAGGGTTTTTGTCGCAGCCACAGTAGTTTTACGATGGCTTGAAATTTTAATAGTCTCTGCTACATTAACCGCTTAAGGACCGCCACATGACTATTTACGTCGGCAGAATGGCACGGCTGGGCACATGGGCATACAGGTACGTCCCCTTTAAGATGCCCAGCCATGGGTCGCGAGCGCCCCGGCGGCGGCGCGCTTGCGACCCCGGTCCTGTCCTTCGTGACCGCGCCCGTGGGACCCGATCGCCGCCGGCGTAACGCGATCGGGTCACAGGAGTGAAAGAACGAAGAGAGGTGAGTGTAAACACACCTTTCCTGCGCGAAATTACGGCGCCCCAATGTGTTTTTTGAACGGCGACGTGCGTAACGTACTTTCGTATTCCCGGACGTCTTACGCAAAAAAAAAATAATAATTTGAAATTCGACGCGGGAACGACGGCCATACTTTAACATGGGCTGTCTAAATGTAAGCCATGAAAAAGCAGGCTTATGTTTGCGACGGGAAAAACCGACTAGCAACGACGTAAGAGATTGCGACGAACGCACGTATCTTCGTGGATCGCCGTAATCAGCTAATTTGCATACCCGACACTGGAAAACGACGCAAACTCCACCCAGCGGCCGCCGGAAAATTACACCTAAGATCCGAAGGCGCGCAAGGCCGTAAGTCTGTCGGATCTTAGCCAAAAGCCGTTGTATCTTTGTTTGTTAATGACAAATAAAGATACGACGCAGCAAATTTAAAAGTACGCCGGAGTATCAGCAGATACTCCGGCATACTTTTTCTGTGAATCTGGCCAAATGTTGTTTACTGTTCTGTAATAGCTGTCAGCTGTTAGCATGCTGAAAATGACTTATTTACAGTATATATGTATTTTCGGCCTCTCTTTTTATCATTTTGGTTTAAAACATTCCCATTTGTTGAGTCTTGTATCTGAATAAGAAAATCATTGGTTTTTAATTAAAAAAAAAGTCATTATATACAGTAGCTTTGCTAACATTAAGATATTTCATTTTGATAGGTCCTCAAGAGGTTCTTCATAAATCTTGGGCATTTTTTTTGTATAGTTTCCATATATACTTAACTTAAATATCAGATGATAACAGTGTTCACACAAGTTTTTAAACTTCTGGTTAGTGAATATGGCATTCATTTATAGAAATAAATTACAGTCTTCAAATTCTGCACTGGAGTCAAATAAACTTGAATAAAGGCTTTAGATATTTGGCATAAAAGGAAAACAAACAAAGTGCACAAATAAATACATTTTAATATTCCCAAGAGGATTAAAAAACACTTACAAGATAGAAGATGAAAAGGAGCAGAAGTGGGACAAACACCAACATGGAACGCAAACAGGAATTGTCATTGGCTGAAGAAGGAACCAATAAGCAGTTCCGAACCAAGTCCCTTTCTGATGACACACTTCCTGTTCCATGCTGGTTTTTGTCCCGCTTCCGCTGACGTCATTTCCGGGCTCCATACTCCACACTGACCCAGACAGCGTTATTGAGTGTCCAGAGCCTGCAGTGTTTAAGGGCTGTTGTTTGCTAGATCCTATTGAAAGTATTACATACTGGGACCTTCCTGCAAACATCGGAAAATCACCAGGATACACTTACTACATGCCCCTTTTCATCTTCTATCTTGTAAGTGTTTTTTAATCCTCTTGGGAGTAAAAATTGCAATAAGCGTATATTGATTGGTTTGTGCAAAAGTTATAGCATCTACAAAATAGGGAATAGATTAATGGCCTTTTTATTATATATTTTTTTTTTACCTGTGTTGGTGGTGATCAGTGATTTATAGTGGTACTGCAACATTGCGGCAGATAGATCGGACACTTTTGACACATTTTTGGGACCACTGACATTTATACAACGACCGGTGCTATGAAAATGCACTGATTACTGTGTAAAGGTCACTGGTAGGGAAGGAGTAAACTCTAGGGGGCGATCAAGGGGTTAAATGTGTTCCCTAGATGTGTTTCTTACTGTGGGGGGATGGTAGTGACTAGAGGAGGCGACATATCGCTGTTTCTACTAAGTAGGAGCAGACGCTCGGTCTCTCCTCTCCTGACAGAATAGGGATTTGTGTGTTTACAAATCCCCATTCTGGCTCTCGTGCCTGTGATCGCGTGTGGCCGATGGTCATCACGACAGCCGGCCACGCGCATCGGGTCCCCCACCATGCAGCAGGCACACGCACCTGCTATAGCTGTTTAAAGGCCTGACGTACAGCTATGGAGTTTTGCGTGAGAGAGCCAACCTGCCGCAGTATAATTAAGCCAGCTGGTCGGTTAGTGGTTATGTGTGTGTTTGTGTGTGCTGCATCATATGCACCCTGCTGTATCTTGCCAGGGATGGACTGGCCATCGGGACTTTACCGGTGGGCCGATGGCTCAGTGGGCCATTTTCAGTGACAGTCTGTCAAGTTAATGGCTGCACTGCTCGCGCAGCCATTAATTTGAGCCCCACTGTACTACCACTGTACTACCCATGGCTATGTATCGAGCTTCATAAAGAGCCGGTGCACTTCAGCTCTTTCCGCCCCCGCTCAACTCTTTCAAAACAATGCACACATCTTCGGCCACCCCCAGCCCACAGTCGTCCTTTTCCGCCCCCACTCAGAACTGCACACATCTTCGGCCACCTCTGGCCCACACTTGTCATTTTCCGTCACCGCTAAACTTCCCCCGCCCCCCTTCTCTCTGACAGCTCTTTAACTTCGTCCACTCCAGCAACACTCCAGCTATCTCCGGCAGCCCCCGTGCCCCGCGGTAATGGTCGCTGTAAGTTTAAATGAGTCGGAGCCGCCGTGTGAAGTGCTGACAGGCAGAGGGGTCCCCAGAGCAGACAAGGGAGGCTGGAGGATGACGGTGCTGCAGGAACCCGTCCAGGTAACCGGCCGGCCCGGCACAGCCATTGAATACTGTAAATGGCAAAAGATGTGGCGCTGACTAAAATAAATAAAAAAAAACTATTTGGTGCAAAAAATTATTCAAACAATATGCAAAATGATTCTCTCATTCATAGAGGATAAGGCCACGTACACACGGTTGTTTCAAACCGATGAGAATGGTCCGACGGGTCATTTCCATCGGTTCACCGCTGAAGTGGCCTGATGGTCTGATGTGCGTACACACCATCGTTCCAAAAATCGATCGGGTCAGAACGCGGTGACGTCAAACACACGACATGCTGAATAAAACGAAGTTCAATGCTTCCAAGCATGCGTCGACTTGATTCTGAGCATGCGCGGGTTTTAAACCGATGCTTTCTGTACTAACCATCGGTTTGGACCGATCGGGCAGCGGTCCATCGGTTCGATTTTAAAGCATGTTTTAAAATTTTGTACCGAAGGACAAGAGACCGATGGGCTTTACACAAGGTCGGTTTGGACCGATGAAACTGAACCTCGGTCCATTCTCATCGGTTTTGTCTTACAGATAGAAGAGGCAGTAAGTAAAACCATCAGTTATTTAAAATAGAATCATTGCATTTACATGTTTTATAAGGATCAGAAGCCTAACAAACAAATATCTATCACAGCCGCGGACCTCGCCAGCAGCCTTGTCTGTAGTGATGTTTTTTTTTTTTTTAATAAGGCATTACAGCCCAGGCCCCCACTTTTGAACTGATGGGGCTCGGGCCCAGTACATGAGGGCTGGCTGTACTGCCTTATCAGCAGCCCTGTTCATGATTGCTTCTACTGCTGTGCTCTCCATTAATCATCTACCTTCTAATTAATTGCCCTAAGTTTTCCATTAAAAATCGACTGGCTAAAGGGACAAAACAAAAACAGAAAAAATGGGCTTATTTTGATCAATTTGGTTCTCAGATTTTTTTAAGTATATTTTTGCAGGTCCAAAAAAGTTGCAGATGTTTGGGAAATTGGGAAGTCAGCATTTCAGATAGTGATAGCGTATACTGTGTGGCATTGCATATATTTGTTTTTAATATGGTCAAACCTGATGTGTCTTATATAGTTGCAAACTCGCAAAATTTAACAGGTGGTCTGACTTGAGCTCATTTATTTTTTATACCTCAAGGACCTATTTAATTGTCAAATATTGCATTGAAAGATCCGTATTTTACAACTTCTATGACTTGACAGAAAGAAACGAAGGCTAACAATAAATGAATCTAAAGAGCAATGCGATTTTGTAGGAAATTAACAGTATCCTTTTGATTTGAAAGCGAACAAAATATTAACAGCTGTGAAAACACAACTTCTGTGCAGTGCTGAATGGAGTCCTTTCAAGCTACTCATTCCGATGAGTGCTGCTGAGGCAGTAATGGCTTCATGCTGTTGAAATGTTTCAAACTAGAATACTAGACCATTTCTGCGTGAATTGTAAGATGGAAACATCCACTTTAACCCAGGTGAATGTTTGGTGGTACCCGCTCACAGAAACTGGTTTAAAGGACCTTCCTGCCTTGTAAATGTTAAAATATTAGCTTGCAAGGTTTTACAAGCAAAATGACACTGTTCTGCTTTACACCAAGTTGCAAATCTAAGTGTAAAACGTTGTCATAATTTATTAGTCACTGGTAAGCAGAGGTCTATTCTTGAAATATTGTCAAAATGTCTCTTGGGTCAGCTAAAACAGGTATCATGTTTGCTAGTGAATATATTACTATGGACATTTGTTTTTAATCACTGTGGAAAATATTATTAGGATGTTGTAAAGAGAGATAACGATGTTGCACTAATGGCATGCTCCTCCAACCATGGATTACATGAGAATGCCCCAGAATTTGAACAAAATCCCATGATCCTGTGGCCCACCTTGGGCTTAGTTCCAGAATGTGACTGCTGTAGCACTACCCCCAAAGGAGTAACAGTAAATTGCCCAGATTCCTATACCCAGTATTTGCCCTGCAGGCAGGCACATGATCACAGTCAGGGCCAGATCCACGTATCCTGGCGCATATTTCTGTCGGGCGTAGCGTATCTCTGATACACTACGCCGCCGTAACTTACAGCTTTTTTTTGTATCCTCAAAGAATTTGCGCCGTAAGTTACGGGGGCGTAGTGTAACTTTGGCGGTGTAAGGGCGCGCAATTCAAATGAATGTGATGGGGGCGTGTTTTATGTAAATACGTCTTGACCCGACGTAAATGACGTTTTTTTTCAATTGCGCATGCGCTGTCCGTGGGGGTATCCCAGTGCGCATGCTCGAAATTAAACCGGAACAAGCCAATTCTTGTCATTCTACGCAAAGCCCTTTTCGCGAACGACTTACGCAAACGACGTAACATTTTCAAAATTCGACGTGGGAACGACGGCCATACTTAACATAGGATACGCCTCATATAGCAGGGGTAACTATACGCCGAAAAAAGCCTTACGACGTAAAAAAATGCGCCGGCCGGACATCTGTTCGTGGATCGCCGTATCTAGCTAATTTGCATACTCGATGTGGAAATCGACGGTAACGCCACCTAGCGGCCAGCGTAAATATGCACCTACGATCCGACGGCGTACTAAGACGTACGCCAGTCGGATCGAGCCCTCATTCAGTCGTATCTTGTTTTGTGGATACAAAACAAAGATACGACGGGGGAACTTTGAAATTACGCGGCGTATCAATAGATGGTGATGACTAGTATTCCAGTGTTTCTTTTTCCTCCGTTTCTCTCCCTCACTCAACTAATGTGTCCCCAGTGCTGATGGAGAGTGGAAGGGCAGGGGTAAACAGGGAAACATGCAGGGACCCAATGGTCCTCGTATCAGCTGATGATGCTATTGGTTGTTAGGTCCCTGGTGGCTAGAAGGTTGTTATGGTGCACAATGAAAACCCGTGACTTTGTGTAACTAAAAGGCTTCATCTACCCACTAGCTTGTATACATATTTTTTGAAATTTTAGGCATTTTGCCAAGACACCCCTGAAGAAACCTGAAGGCACCCCAGGGTGTCTGGGCACCCTGGTTGAAAAGGGCTGCTCTAGAACCAGAGGAGTGGCAAAAGACCAAAAGTCTCTAAGATCTCTTACAGCAGTCTGTACTCACAAATGTCCAGGGACGTTTGCCTCCTTCCAACATCCATGCCACACCTTTATTCTGTGATACCAGACTAGATCTTCAGATGAAAGCCTCTCAGTCAGTCCTCTGTAGCTTCAGCATCCAGGCACGAAGAGCAAGTACATGGCAGTTCTGCCCAGAGGGCAGCAAGCCCACCAGGCTGTGTTCCTCTCCTGAAGGAAGAGATACAGAAGCTCTGTGTTTCAGAGTATTTATACAAGCTCTCAGCAGCCATCAGAGCCACTCTCCCTGGGATTGACCAGGATGTACAAATATTCATGCTGCTATTTGCTACACACCTGTTGTTCCAGAGGATTCTACTGTTCTCTAGAAAACAAAGGAATCAATCAAACCAGCAGCAGCTGAAAAATTGTCATACGGTCTGTGTTCATCTGATCCCCCCATAGGGGAGAGCGGAGAAAAGACAGGGCGGTCCCTGCACAGGGGAGCATACAGAGGCAGATCATTACTGATCCACCCCGTGTGAAAGGGGCCTTAGAGGAGTTGGAGGTTTGTGTATGCTAATATTTGGGCACTTGTTTTTGATATAAGATTTATTGAAGCACTTGGGCACTTGAATATAAGATATATTTAGGTGGATAATATCATCTATTTAACCACTTCAGCCACCGGAGGTTTTGGCTAGCCAATGACCGGGCCATTTTTTGCGATTCGGCACTGCGTCGCTTTAACTGACAATTGCACTATCGTGCGACGTTGCACCCAAACAAAATTGACGTCCTTTTTTCCCCACAAACAGAGCTCTCTTTTGGTGGTATTTGATCACCTCTGCGGTTTTTATTTTTTGCGCTATAAATAAAAAAAGAGCAACAATTTTGAAAAAAAACAACATATTTTTAACCTTTAATAAATATCCCCAAAAAAATATATTTTTTCCTCAGTTAGGCCGATATGTATTCTTCTCCATATTTTTGGTTAAAAAAATGCAATGAGCGTATATTGATTGGTTTGTGCAAAAGTTATAGCGTCTACAAAATAGGGGATAGTTTTATGGCATTTTTATTAATATATATTTTTTTTACTAGTTATGGTGGCGATCTGCAATTTTTATCGTGACTGCGACATTATGGCGGACACATCGGACACTTTTGACGCCATTTTGGGACCATTGTCATTTATACAGCGATCAATATCGCGATGCTATAAAAATGCACTGATTACTGTATAAATTACACTATCAGGGAGGGGGTTACCCACTAGGGGGCAAGGAAGGGGTTAGGTGTGTCATAGGGAGTGATTCTAACTTGTGGGGGCTGGGCTAAATGTGACACAACACTGATCACTGCTCTCAATGACAGGGATCAGAAGATCAGTGTCCTGTCACAAGGCAGAACAGGAAGATGCCTTGTTTACATAGACATCCCCCCCCCCCCGTTCTGCAGCTTCATGACACGATCGCGGGACACCGGCAGACATCAAGTCCGCATGTCCCACGGTCACGGGGCTTGAGGTGGCATGGCGGGAATTTCAAAGCAACGTACCATACGTTGCTTTGCGCACACCAGCCATTCTGCCGACATATATCTACTGGCGGCGGTCGGCAAGTGGTTAATAGAGCAGCGCTACACTACTGTTTAGCTTACTCATTTGCCATATAGTTGCCCAATAATTGCATTGAGGTCGGCTTGTAAGTTGAAGACATCCTGTAAGGATGTTATTCCACTGCATAGCTTGGTGTCATCTGCAAAGACAGAAATGGTACATTTAATCCCAGACCCTATATCGTTTATAAATATATTAAAAAGTAAAGCCGCATATACACTCTATGGGATTTTTGGCCAACCGAGCGTCAGACTTTTGTCAAAAGGGCATGTGCCTGGATTTTGTCTTGCATACTAACGGCACACAATTGTTGGCCAACAAACACGAACGTAGCAACATACTACGTGGAATTTTAGCTCTTGGGTGCCACTCTTTGGGCACCTTCTGCTAATGTCATGTTTGGTGAGTCCCCGACTGCAGGACGTAACACATACAGGGCAGGAGTCACGTTGGACGTCGCCCGTGGCCATCTTTTGGGTTTGAAACAACCTGCACGCTATTGTAACCTGCACTCGTTCGTTGAGTGCTTATTTTGTGAGTATAAATCTTTTTACTCTTTCGGATCAATAAATTGTTTAAAACGAAGAGCACTATTTGTCCTTTGTGTTTTTTCCTCCATGCATGGTGTGAGATTCACGGCTCCATTGATTTGCATTTCCTCACCCCAGGAGTGAGTAAAAGGCTTTGTGACCTACTCAGGTCGATTATATGAAGTGAGAGGCTAGATTTATCTGTGGTGGAGGGACTTCACTCACCTGATATTTGTCTTGTCTGCAAGATCACGGGGAGAGGATTTACTTCCATTTATTCACATGAAGTATCACTTTTGGATGGTTCTACACGGACTGTAATGATCTAATGTTACTCATTAATGATATATATGGACTTTTTAGATAGATATTTTAGATTAATTATTTTTGCACTGCACTGTTTCCTTTTTACTGTTCACATGAGGTATTACTTGAATTAACCTTAGTGTCAGCTTGCAGTTTTATATATAGTTATCAGTCTGCGCTGAATACCTTATTTTTATATTTCAGATTTGAATATTTTTGTTGTAATTTAAAGTTTCGGGGGCTCTGTACATAGAGACCAGGCACACATGAGCTTCTGGGAATAGCTGGAGATTAAATTTGCACTGCACCCACACTAAACTCGCACAGGAACCTTTTTTTAACTGGTTAAAAATCGCACCGCTGCGATGTAAATGGCCTTCATAGAAAACAATGGCCCAGATTCAGGTAGCAATTGCGTCTGCGTAACCATAGTTACGCAGCGCAATTGCTTGCTTGCGCCGGCGTTTCGAATGCTCCTGATTCAGGAACCTCGTTACGCCGACTGCAGCCTAAGATATGACTAGCATAAGGCTCTTATGCCAGTCATATCGTAGGCTGCATTCTTACGATGGCCACTAGGGGGCGTTCCCATAGTGGTCAGCGTATAGTATGCAAATTGCATACTAACGCCGATTCACTACCCTACGCGAGCCCTGCGTATGCAGTTTACGTTGTTTCCGTTCGTCGGGTTTCGCGTAAGGCTGCTCCTGCTATTAGCAGGGGCAGCCAATGCTATGTATACCAGTCGTTCCCGCGTCGCGAAGTTTAAATTTAACGTCGTTTGCGTAAGTGAATCGTGAATGGCGCTGGACGCCATTTACGTTCACTTTGAAGCAAATTACGTCCTTGCGACGTCATTTGCCGCAATGCACGTCGGGAAAGTTTCCCAACGGAGCATGCGCACTACGTTCGGCGCGGGAACGCGCCTAATTTAAATGATCCACGCCCCCTACGGGATCATTTAAATTACGCGCCCTTACGCCGGGCATTTTTGAGGAGCGCCCACGCAAATTACGTGGCTACTGCTTCGTGAATGGAAAAAACAGGACGCTGCGCCTCCGTAAGAAGTGCGCGGGGGTACCTGAATCTGGCCCCATGTATTTTTAGATGGCATCTAAATCTATGAATTTCGGATCACATCAGTGTGAACCAGGCTTAAATAAATAAAAAAAAATACATTTATAACATTTTGTCTGTTGGGCGTCCAGAAAATAAACTAGAACTCTGGTCACTAGAATAAGGGCTGGTTCACATCTGTGCAGTGTGTTTTGGGTGCATATTTTACAATTGAACTCTACAGAACTGTATTTTTTTTTCATGCACTGCACCTAAAACGCACATTAAACACTAATGTGTAACCGCGTACACACAATCGGTTAAACGATGAGAAATGTCTGATGGACCGCTTTCATCAGTCAAAACCGATCATGTGTACGCGCCATCGGTTATTTAACCATTGGTTAAAAAAAAGCAAACTTGCTTTAAATTTAACCGATGGATTCCTAACCGATAGGTCAAAACCGATCGTTAATAGGCACAACCACCGGTTAAAAATCCACGCATGCTCAGAATCAAGTCGACGCATGCTTGGAAGCATTGAACTTCGTTTTTTCAGCACGTCGTCGTGTTTTACGTCACCGCGTTCTGACACTATCGGTTTTTTAACCGATGGTGTGTAGGCGCGACGGACCATCAGTCAGCTTCATCGGATGGACTGATCGTGTGTACGCGGCATCAGGTGTGGACAGGGCCTAACAGATGACCTGGCACTTTTGCTTGGCCCAGTAGAGTATGTAAGATGTAAATGAGACATAGGCATGCACACCCTGGGCATGCCTGGGCACACCCTAATCACCCTGTGTGGCAGAGATTCCCCCTGTTTAGACCCCTGATATTTCACCAAAGTCCCCTATCAGGGCTCCTAAAAAAAATTGAAAAAAAAAATCTAAATTTAAAAAAATAATAAATAAATACAATAATAAAAATAATACAAATAAAAATTACAGACAGCGTACACTACCTTACTGACACCAATCTCTGCCCTACTGACACTGTCCACTGCTCTACTGACACTGTCAGTATATATACATATACACACACATGCATATATGTTCTTCAAGTGCGGCATCCACCTTTAGGGTGTCTGCACCATGGTGCCCTGGCGTTATGGCCTACCTGGCCGGGGCGTGCGTGCCACATGGAGTTCCTGGTTCCCGGGACCATATGGGTCCAGAACATTTGAGTCGTGGCAGGGAGCCCAGTGGTCGACTGGGTTCCCTATCCTGAAGATCCCAAGCGGTATAGCTGTATGGTGGGGAGTCCATCTGAGGAGAGCCAATGAGAGGCTGGCTATCCAATAGGGTCTCGACAATCCACCGGGATCGAGGTATCCGGACACTGGGAGGCTGGTCACCTGTCAGTCGGTACCTGAAAGGAATTAGAAGGAGATCCAGGCGTAATTTTACAAAGGAGGTACATCTCCGTAACTACAATCAGAAGGGCCTGTGTGGCAGAGGTTTCTTACTGAATCCATTCTAGGAGGGTCTGCGGCAGAGACTTTTCCTCAAAGGTTCGAGCGATACTCTGGCTGCCAGGTCAGTGAGAGAGGCCTGTCCAGGTATGCTATTCCCACTCAGGCAGGAGTGGCGCAAAGAAGTGTTACATTGTGGGAGCAGGACTGTTTACCTATTACTATGCCTGAATTTGCTATTCTCCTTTTTCCTTCAACTTTACCTTCTTCACCACAAGTTTATTGTTTTTACCCGGCTGGGTTATAAGAAGCACAGCAAAAGACACCTGTTGTGGACATTCCTTTACTTCTGCTATATGCACCATACACCCCTAGGAATTCGGAGAGCCACAAGGTAAATGTGCCACCCAAAACAAATCAGCAGCTCCTCCAGGGGTAGTGCTACACATGTTTCTGGTATTTGTCCTCCTTTTTCTTAAGACTCCTTACCAGAGCTGATTTTCATATTTTGGGGCCTATACACACTTATCTGTAATTTATAGCTGTGGGTGGTTGGGCACAGCTTAGAAACCCAATCTAGGTGGTGAAAAGTTATTAGAATTTGTCAGGTCGTATATTCATTTTCATTGGACCTGTGCCTTATCCAAGAAATTTAAAGGTGATTAAATGCTTTAACCTTAAGTATAGTAAAATGGTAAACCCTAAACTGCCTATATGCATTAAGTATAATTACTAGCTGATTATCTTGTTAGATATAATATAAATCATCTATGTATTTTAAGATGACTTGTGTACCCAGTG
The DNA here is from genome assembly GCF_905171775.1 of Rana temporaria. Classification (NCBI taxonomy): domain Eukaryota; kingdom Metazoa; phylum Chordata; class Amphibia; order Anura; family Ranidae; genus Rana; species Rana temporaria. Next base: position 420,473,261 of record NC_053489.1, read on the forward strand.
CCCAAAATACACTCAGATAAAATAAATTATGAGAGCATTCTGTTGACCTAATTGACATTTTGGGCCTGATTTACCAAGCCTTTACTCCATGACTCATGGAGTAAAAGCAGGAGTAGCAGCCGTTTGGCCATTTACTAAAGAAATACGCTGCTAGTGCAGTGTATTTCCCTAGTTACTAATGTGCTCCGTGCGCCCAGGAGAGGGTGCATTGTGCACCAGTACAGACCTGGCGCACGGCACATTAAACTGTAAATTGCGTGGGTTTGGGCGGGAGTTTATTAGGGGGGGAGGTGGGGGGATGCAGGGGAAGTGAAGTGACATGTGTTTTAAAGTGTTTGGCGGGCCGAATTGAAAGGGAAAGTGTTTTTTGAAAACAGATCCCCGTACGCTTGCACAGTGCGCCTGAACCTCGGGAGGTTCATTTGCATACTGGGCATGCGCAGAGAGAAAAGTCAGGGATTCCCGTGCGCCTTGTCAGTACGCCGTGAAAATCTTGGTAAATACCAAGCGGCGTACCCGTGATTGCGCTGCGTGACGCGGCGCACGGGAATCTCCGAGCTGTTTTCAGCCCTGAAGGGGAACTCGGCGCCAAATTTCAAACTTGAAATCGGCGCGGGTCCCCCTTCAGGGCTACATTAGGCTCTTAGGCTTGGTCCGGAACGTGAGGGGTTAAACCCGCGCCGATTCGGCGCGGGGGTCCCCCCCAGATCCAAACCAAGCCCTCATCCCAAGCATGCAGTCTGGCCCGGACAGGAATGGGGGAGGGGACGAGCGAGCGGCCCCCCCCCTCCTGAGCCGTACCAGACCGCATGCCCTCAACATGGGGGAGTGTGTGCTGTGGGGGAGGGGGGCACTGCCCCCCCACCCCACAGCACTCTTGCCCCCATGTCGATAGGGACAAGAGCCTCTTCCCGACAACCCTTGCCATTGGTTGTCGGGGTATGCGGGCGGGGCTAATCGGAATCTGCGAGCTCCCTTTAATAAGGGGGCCCCCAGATGCCGGCCCCCCACCCTATGTGAATGAGTATGGGGTACATCGTACCTCTACCCATTCACATGGGGGAAATGTAAAGTAAAAAAAAACACCACACAGAATAAAATATTTTATTAATCTGCTCCGGAGCCCCCCCTTTCTTCTTTAGCTCTCTTAGAAGGGGGGGTTTCTTCTCTCCCGATCTTCCGCCGGGACCCTGGGCTTCGGTGATTTCTGCCGGGGGAGGGCGCCATCCCTCGGTCCTCTCCGGAGCCTTCCGCCGGATGCCCCCACCCCATTTAAGCTCTTTTTCATTAGGGAGGGGCATCCGGACTTCGGGGTCTTCTGCCGGGGGATGGCGCCTATCCCCCGGTCTTTCCGGTGCCTTCCGCCAGGGTTCCGGTCTTCCGCCGGGGGTGCGCCAACTCCCCGGTCTTTTCTCTTCTGTCTTCTCTGCTCCCTCTTCTGCCTGGCTCCCCCGCGGAGCCAGGGCTTTCTTCCGTCTTCTTTCTTCTCTCTTCCTTCTTCTGCCTGTCTCCTCCGCGGAGCACAGGGCTTGTCTCCGCTGTCTTCTTCCTTCTCTTCCATTGGATGTTGACACGACGAGGTCCGGCGCTGGAATGCCGTCTGAGCAGTGGGCATGGACTTATATAGGGCAATGCCACCATGTGACCTCAACCCATGTGACATCACATTCCCATCATGCCCAGGGAATGTGATGTCACATGGGTTGAGGTCACATGGTGGCATTACCCTATATAAGTCCATGCCCGCCGCTGACACGGCATGTCAGCGCGGAACCTCGTCGTGTCAACATCGAATGGAAGAGAAGGAAGAAGACAGCGGAGACAAGCCCTGTGCTCCGCGGAGGAGACAGGCAGAAGAAGGAAGAGAGAAGAAAGAAGACGGAAGAAAGCCCTGGCTCCGCGGGGGAGCCAGGCAGAAGAGGGAGCAGAGAAGACAGAAGAGAAAAGACCGGGGAGTTGGCGCACCCCCGGCGGAAGACCGGAACCCTGGCGGAAGGCACCGGAAAGACCGGGGGATAGGCGCCATCCCCCGGCAGAAGACCCCGAAGTCCGGATGCCCCTCCCTAATGAAAAAGAGCTTAAATGGGGTGGGGGCATCCGGCGGAAGGCTCCGGAGAGGACCGAGGGATGGCGCCCTCCCCCGGCAGAAATCACCGAAGCCCAGGGTCCCGGCGGAAGATCGGGAGAGAAGAAACCCCCCCTTCTAAGAGAGCTAAAGAAGAAAGGGGGGGCTCCGGAGCAGATTAATAAAATATTTTATTCTGTGTGGTGTTTTTTTTACTTTACATTTCCCCCATGTGAATGGGTAGAGGTACGATGTACCCCATACTCATTCACATAGGGTGGGGGGCCGGAATCTGGGGACCCCTTTATTAAAGGGGTCTCTCAGATTCTGATAAGCTCTCCGCCCGCATACCCCGACAACCAACGGCCAGGGTTGTCGGGAAGAGGCTCTTGTCCCTATCGACATGGGGGCAAGAGTGCTTTGGGGTGGGGGGGGCAGTGCCCCCCTCCCCCACAGCACACACTCCCCCATGTTGAGGGCATGTGGTCTGGTATGGCTCAGGAGGGAGGGGGGCGCTCGCTCGTCCCCACCCCCATTCCTGTCTGACCAGACTGCGTGCCTGGGATAAGGGCTTGGTTGGATCTTGGGGGGGACCCCACGCTATTTTTTTTTGCGCGGGTTTAACCCCTTATGTTCCAGACCAAGCCTAAGAGCCTGGTATGCACCTGGAGGGAACCCACCTTATTTTTTTTTGGGGGGGTCTGGAGTTCCCCTTCATGAACAGCGATCTGTCATTTACACATGTCAGTCCCCCCCCCCCCTACAGTTAGAACACACCCAGGGAACATATTTAACCCCTCCCTCGCACCTAGTGTTAACCCCTTCCCTGCCAGTGGCATTTTTTGAGTAAGCAATGCATTTTTTACAGCACTGATCGCTAGAAAAATGCCAATGGTTCCAAAAAACTGTTCGATGTGTCCGCCATAATGTCGCAGTACCGATAAAAATCGCTGATCGCCCCAATAACTAGTTAAAACAACAAAAAAAAAAATTTGTAGACGCTATAACTTTTGCAAAAACCAAACACTAAACGCTATTTGCGATTTTTTGGAACCAAAAAGATGTAGAATACGTATCGGCCTAAACTGAGGGGTTTTTTAGTTTTTTCAATATATATTTTTGGGGATATTTATTATAGCAAAAAGTAAAACTAATTTTTACATATGTGGGCGGGACTTACGCAAGTCCCGCCCACATATATAAACATCGTTCAAACCACACATGTGAGGTATTGACGCGTGCGTTAGAGCGAGAGCAATACTTTTACCACTAGACCTTCTTTGTAACTATAAACTGGTAACCTGGAAAAAAAAGAAAAAGGTTGCCTATGGGGATATTCACGGAATTCATTTTGGCCCCATTGCAGGAGTGTTTCCAATAGTAAAGCGTGACATGTAAGGTATCTATTTACTCAGTGTAACATCATCTTTCACATTATCCCCAAAAATTGGGCTCACTTTTGTGTTTTGTTAATTTTTAACCACTTGAGCCCGGACCATATTTCTGGTCAATGACCGGGCAAGTTTTTGTGATTCGGCACGGCGTCGCTTTAACTGACAATTGCGCAGTCGTGCGACGTGGCTCCCAAACAAAATTGGCAACCTTTTTTTTCACACAAATAGATTATTAAATGTGCGTGTTTACTTCTGTCTTTAACACCTCCCCTTCAGGCTGGAAAGCATCAGATCAGGGGAAACCAAAAAAAAAAAGCTCTCATTCCATTGCAGCTTGGTTCCTACATGTGTGATGAACTGAGCATGCTCAAACACTTAGAAAAAAAATATCCTTTCTTTTTAAAAGGTGAAAAACACTCATTGGATGCTCATAGAGCGTGGTTTGGATTAATTGCAGGTGTGCCCAATTACAAGCTCACCCAAACTAGAGACTGCAATTTGGTCATGTGATTTCAATTGCTTCATTACTAGCACTGTTATAAAAAGCTTGGATCGATCAGTCCTCAGCTGCCCTCAGAAGGGGCAGGCTGGCAGAAATGCTGTTGCTAAACACAAATGTGGTTTGTTGCATGGGTTTTGTTTTATTTTGCCAATGGTTTTGGTTTATTTTTAAATGATGTTCACTTTGATGTATTTGTCTATGTGGCCTTATTTTATGAAAAATGTGTAAAGCTATGGTTATTTAGAATTTTGAAATGTATTTTTGTTTGTTTGTCTTTTTTTGCTTTCCTTGTTTTGTTGACCAATAAAAATTACTTTAAAATTGTTAAGTTTTTGTCTTTTGTTACTTTTTCATGCTACATATGTTGACAGCTGCAGCTGAACTAGGTTTGGGCCTAACAAATTATGTGTGATTTTTGTCTAAGCTTCTTTCCTGGTGTGTAATCATGAAATGTTTGCCATGTTTATTCTCCCTGACTTTAAAGACAAAAACTGGTAAGTATTTTATTTATTCTGCAGTGGTCCTCAGCCCTCAAGTACCCCCGACAGGACATGTTTTGGGGATTTCTCTTATCAAGAATTGCTGTCCAGACTGTATTTTAAAGCACATGTGCAAGATATAGGAAAACCTGCAAACATGGCCTGTGGGGGGGGTTTGCTATTGGTGGACAGGCTTGACGTGCTGATTTACAGCACTGTGCTTAAATCTAGCGCAAGGCAATCCTATTCAAATTGTGAGTGTTTGAGGGAAGCCAAGTGAGTGTTAGAACCCCTGCTTTGTGTTTTTTTATTTTTGTGTTGAGCTTTGTGTCCCTTTTCTTAAAATTGGCTTCACTTCCTGTCACACAGCTGAACAGGAAGTGAGGTTAAAACCCTACCAGTGTCATTTCTTGGGGACACAGGTCAATCTAACTAGTGTCCCCATTAAGCAAATTTCACTCCAGCACTGCTGTGTACACCCCAAATCATGGGTCTTCAAACTACGGCCCTCCAGTTGTTCAGGAACTACAATTCCCATCATGCCTAGTCATGTCTGTGAATGTCAGTGCATTACAAGGCCTCATGGGATGTGTAGTTCTAAAACAGCTGGAGGGCCGTAGTTTGAGGATCCCTGCCCCAAATGATTATTTAGTTTGGGGTTTAGTAAAGGCAAAGCCACTCTGCAGTACAAGCATAGTTGCTGAAAATCAGAGAGGAAGCACTGATGGTTTTAACATCCAATCCTGTAGAAGCAAAGTTGTTTTGTTTTCTTTCTTCCTTGCTTTGCACTTGTAGTGCAAAGTGGATTTGCCTTTAGTCAATGGACCCCAAAGTCCAAGATCCCTAATAATTTGGGGTGTACACAGCAAAATGCTAGAGTGCAATTTACATAATGGGAAACTATTTAGCTTGATCTCTGTGTCCCCAAGAAAAGATATTAGTAAGGTTTTACCCTCACTTCCTGTTTGGCTATGTGACAGGAAGTGAATGAATTAAAGGGTGAAGACACCTCACAAATGTTGTCACTATCAGGGGTGCAGACATCCCCAAAAAATGAGCAGATAATACTTATTTGCAAATTAATAATTTTTTAGTTAACATTGGGTGGGGTGCTGTAACGCACACATTCCTACATATTAGCAACGCTCTATCCTGGCCTATTGGCATGGTTATATTTTTTGGGGCTCTCAATAAAACTCTATGAAATTTGTGCTTAAACTAGAACCAGGGGCGGACTGACAACTCATGTGGCCCCTGGGCAATAGAAGATTATGGGGCCCCTCTGGCTTACAGATGACCACCACGCCAGGAGGTAGTGCAGAGGCGGGCAGCTAAAATCTTGGGATATTCACATTAAAAGCATGTCATTTTCGGACATATCAGGGACAGATCTAAAAAAAACACAGATTTTTACATACTGTCCCTGGTTTTACTGAGCCTGGCAACCCGGATGGGGCCCCCTAGTGGCATGGGGCCCTTGGGCAGTGCCCGAGTGACTCAATGGTCAGTCCGCCCCTGACAAGAACTATAATCAACAAGTTTTATTTTCTTTAATTTTGGATAGAGTGAGGGAGGGTTATAGGCCCTGTCAGTTTATTTTGTATTATCTGTGTCCAATTGGGGAGATTTGCCTTCACTTCCTGCCCCATAGCCAAACAGGAAGTGAGAGAAAAACTATGCAAATTAACCACTTCCCGCCCAGCCTATGGCCGATTTACGTCCGGGAAGTGGTTACACAATCCTGACAGGACGTCCTGCAGGATTTCATGCCGCACGCGCCTGTGGGGGCACGCAGTGCGGCGATCGGTGATGCGGGGTGTCAGTCTGATCTCAGTAAAGAGTCTCTCACGGAGACGGAGACTCTTTACCACGTGATCAGCCGTGTCCAATCACGGCTGATCACGATGTAAACAGGAAGAGCCATCGATGGCTCTTCCTCACTCGCGTCTGACAGACGCGAGTATAGGAGAGCCGATCGGCGGCTCTCCTGACAGGGGGCGTTCGCGCTGATTGTTTATCAGCGCAGCCCCCCCTCGGATCACCACACTGGACCACCAGGGATGCCCACCCTGGACCACCAGGGTGTGCAAAAACAAAAAAATATAGAACAAAAAAACAAAAAGCAATAAAAAATAAGAAAAAAGATGCCAATCAGTGCCCACAAATGGGCACTGACTGGGAAAATCAGTGCCACCCCACAGTGTCCATCAGTGCCACCCCACAGTGCCCATCCATGCACAGTGCCCACCTATCAGTGCCCACCTGTGCCACCCATAAGTATCCATCAGTGCCACCCATAAGTGCCGCCCATCTGTGCCGCCCATGAGTGCCCATCAGTGCCGCCTATGAGTGCCCATCAGTGCCGCATAGCAGCGCCGCCAATCAATGCCACCTCATCTGTGCCGTCAGTACTACCTCATCGATGTCCATCAGTGCCATCTCATCGGTGCCCATCAGTGCCGCCATATCAGTGCCCGTAATTGAAAGAGAAAAACTTATTTACAAAAAAATTAACCTAAAAAAATAAAAACTTTTTTTTGTTTCAAAATTTGCAGTCTTTTTTTAGTTGTTGCGCCAAAAAAAAAACGCAGAGGTGATCAAATAACAACAAAAGAAAGCTCTATTTGTGGGGAAAAAAGGACGCCAATTTTGTTTGGGTACAGTGTTGTATGACCGCGCAATTGCCATTCAAAGTGCGACAGTGTTGAAAGCTGAAAATTGGCTTGGCGGGAAGGTGCGTAAGTGCCTGGTATGGAAGTGGTTAAGGGAATCCAGTGCCCCCCCAGAACTAGTGTGTGGGTCCCCTGAAAATTACTGGGCGGGGTTATACAAAAACAGGGTGTGACCTTGACAGGAAGGGGTGGGTCATTTTTCTATTAGGAGGTGCAGATATGTAGTCAGGCCTAGGGCAGAACCAAACCTAAATATACTACTGCATATTAGGGCTTATTTAGACCGGAACCGATTTACAGCGTGTTTTTATATTGTGGGAGGAAACCCACGCAGGCACAGGGAGAACATGCAAACTCCATGCAGATGCTGTCACGGGCGGGATTCGAACCAACGACTCTTTTGCTGCTAGGTCAAAGTGCTATACACTACACCACTGTGGTGAACGAACATGATTGCAGCTGAAAGCATGAGAACTTTTATTTTTTTTTTCAATACCATGCTTTCCAGCCTTATTGACCCCGCCTCTCTCCATAAAGAGGACCTGTCACACACTAGTCCTATTACAAGGGATGTTTACATTCCTTGTAATAGGAAGAAAACTGATCATTTTTTTTTTATTTTTTTATTTCAGTGTAAAACATTATAAAACTAAATAAAAATAAATAAGAAAACCCCAAAAAAAAAATTTAAAGCGCCCCGTCCCGACGAGCTCGCGCACAGAAGCAAACGCATACGCGAGTAGCGCCCGCATATGAAAACGGTATTCAAACCACACAAGTGAGGTATCGCCGCGATCGTTAGAGTGAGAGCAATAATTCTAGCCCTAGACCTACTCTGCAACTCAAAAAATGCAACCTGTAGAATTTTTTAAACGTCGCCTATCGAGATTTTTAAAGGGTAAAAGTTTGATGCCATGCCACGAGCGGGCGCAATTTTTAAGCGTGACATGTTGGGTATCATTTTACTCGGCATAACATTATCTTTCACAATATATAAAAAAATTGGGCAAAATGTATTGTTGTCTTATTTTTTAATTCAAAAAAGTGATTTTTATCCAAAAAAAGTGCGCTTGTAAGACCGCTGCGCAAATACGGTGTGACAAAAAGTATTGCAATGACTGCCATTTTATTCCCTAGGATGTCTGCTAAAAAAAAATATATAATGTTTGGGGGTTCTGATTAATTTTCTAGCCAAAAAATTGTGATTTTCACATGAAGGAGAGAAGTGCCAGAATTAACCCGGTGGGCAAGTGGTTAAAGTACTCATGGCTATAAAGAATAGAGTCATTGCTCATTAAAAAAAAAAAAAAAAAAGGGGGTCCCTCCAAATTAAATTACCAGGCCCTTCAGGTCTGGAATGGATATTAAGGGGAACCCCGCCGTAAAAACCCCCCCAAAAAATGGCGTGGGGTCCCCCCAAATATCCATACCAGACCCTTCAGGTCTGGTGTGGATTTTAAGGGGAACTCCACCCCAAATTGAAAAAAAAAATGGCGTGGAGTCCCCCTAAAAATCCACACCAGACCCTTATCCGAGCACGTTGACCTGGCCGGCCGCAGAAAAGAGGGGGGGACAGAGTGCGGCCCCCCCCCCTCTCCTGAACCGCACCAGGCCACATGCCCTCAACATGGGGAGGATGTCCCCATGTTGATGGGGACAAGGGTCTCATCCCCACAACCCTTGCCCGGTGGTTGTGGGGGTATGCGGGCGGGGGGCTTATCAGAATCTGGAAGACCCCTTTAACAAAGGGGACCCCCAGATCCTGGCCCCCCCCCCTATGTGAAATGGTAATGGGGTACATTGTACCTCTACCATTTCACCCCCAAAAAAATGTCAAAGTGTTAAAAATGACAGTAGCCGGTTTTTGACAAATCTTTTAATAAAATCTTCTTTTCTTCTTTCCTTCGGGTTTCTTCCGCTGCTTCTTTCTTCTCGTCCACATCTTGCCCGACGTGTTCTTCTATCTTCTCCGTCCGTCCTTCAGCCTTCTGGTCCCGCATCTTGCCCGTTGTCTTGTCCTGTCTTCTTCTCCGTCCGCCTCCTCGTCCGCATCTTGGGTCTTCTGCGGTGTTCTTCTCGTCCCCGGACCCAGCGTTTGAATTTGATTTGGCCGCCGTTTTCCCGCTCCTGGGACCCGCCCCCCTCTGACGCCACAAGTAAACTCCTTAGAAGGTCATGTGCGTCAGAGGGGGGCGGGGTCACATGAGTGTGACACGGCGGGAACTTCTTCTCCGGGCGGCGCGATTGAAATTGAATTCCCCCGCTGTGTGACGCTCTGCGACCCCGCCCCCCTCTGACGCACATGACCTTCTAAGGAGTTTACTTGTGGCGTCAGAGGGGGGCGGGGGTCACATGAGTGTGACACGGCGGGAACTTCTTCTCCGGGTGGCGCGATTGAAATTGAATTCCCCCGCTGTGTGACGCTCTGCGACCCCGCCCCCCTCTGACGCACATGACCTTCTAAGGAGTTTACTTGTGGCGTCAGAGGGGGGCGGGTCCCAGGAGCGGGAAAACGGCGGCCAAATCAAATTCAAACGCTGGGTCCGGGGACGAGAAGAACACCGCAGAAGACCCAAGATGCGGACGAGGAGGCGGACGGAGAAGAAGACAGGACAAGACAACGGGCAAGATGCGGGACCAGAAGGCTGAAGGACGGACGGAGAAGATAGAAGAACACGTCGGGCAAGATGTGGACGAGAAGAAAGAAGCAGCGGAAGAAACCCGAAGGAAAGAAGAAAAGAAGATTTTATTAAAAGATTTGTCAAAAACCGGCTACTGTCATTTTTAACACTTTGACATTTTTTTGGGGGTGAAATGGTAGAGGTACAATGTACCCCATTACCATTTCACACAGGGGGGGGGTCAGGATCTGGGGGTCCCCTTTGTTAAAGGGGTCTTCCAGATTCTGATAAACCTCCCGCCCGCATACCCCCACAACCACCGGGCAAGGGTTGTGGGGATGAGACCCTTGTCCCCATCAACATGGGGACATCCTCCCCATGTTGAGGGCATGTGGCCTGGTGCGGTTCAGGAGAGAGGGGGGGCCGCACTCTGTCCCCCCCTCTTTTCTGCGGCCGGCCAGGTCAACGTGCTCGGATAAGGGTCTGGTGTGGATTTTTAGGGGGACTCCACGCCATTTTTTTTTCAATTTGGGGTGGAGTTCCCCTTAAAATCCACACCAGACCTGAAGGGTCTGGATTGGATATTTGCCGGGAACCGCACGTCTTTTTTTTTTTTGGTTTTTACGGCGGGGTTCCCCTTAATATCCATTCCAGACCTGAAGGGCCTGGTAATTTAATTTGGGGGAACCCCTACACATTTTTTTGTTTGTTTTATGAAAGAATCCCTTTAGAATTGTCAGAGCCGACAATTCATTATAGCCGCGTGTGAATTTTTAAATGACTTTTTTCCTTCTGAATGTCACTTTGTGCAGGGGGAGTTCTAAGTGCGGAAAAAATGCGCTATTTCACATGCTGACATTACACCCCCCCTAGGTACGAAATTTAAAGGAATATTTCACTTTTATTGTTTCACTTTAAGAATTATTAATTTCACTGCTCCCGAAAAAACGGCCGTTTTAAAAAATAAAAAAAGCATTGATACATGTTCCCTGGGGCAGGACTGAGGTCCCCAAACACTTTTTAGGACAAAACTTGCAGATTAGCCTTTAAAATGAACACTTTTGATTTCTCCCATAGACTTCTATAGGGAGTTCGGCGCGGCTTTACATATTAGTTTCAATGCGCCGGCTGCTACGCTGGTTCATGCGCCCAATTAAGCCTCCACCCGGAGTACTAATTAACGCATGAACCAGCGCAGCGCACAGAGCATAGTAAATCAGGCCCTTTATGTCTCTTCACTACCAGCCAGGTATTAAAGTCTTGGGGGCAGATCCACAAAGCGAGTACGCCGGCGTATCTACTGATACGCCGGTGTACTTTCAAATTTCCCACGTCGTATCTTTGTTTTGAATCCTCAAAACAAGATACAACGGCATCTGGGTTAGATCCGACAGGCGTACGGCTTCGTACGCCTTTGGATCTAAGATGCAATTTTTCGGCGTCGGCAGGGTGGCGTTCACGTCGTTTTCCACGTCGAGTATGCAAATTAGCTATTTCCGATGATCCACGAATGTACGAGCGGCCGTCGCATTCTTTTACGTCTTCTCTAGTCGGCTTTTTCCGCCGTATAGTTAAAGCTGCTGTTTTGTGGCGTATAGTTAGACCTGCCATGTTAAGTATGGCCGTCTATCCAGCGTTTATTTTGAATTTTTTTTTTGTTTGCGTAAGTCGTCCGTGAATCGGGATGGACGTAATTCACGTCTATGTTAAAAAAAATTATGTCCTTGCGACGTCATTTAGCGCAATGCACGGTGGGAAATTTAGGGACGGCGCATGCGCAGTTCATTCGGCGCAGGGACGCGCTTCATTTAAATTAAACATGCCCCCTAATCGCGATTTGAATTACGCGCCATTACGCCGCCAGAGATAGACTACGCAGCCATAACTTACGGCGCAAAATCTTTATGGATTCGAACCAAGGACAAGTAAGTTACGGCGGCGTAGCGTATCTCTGTGGATCTGCCCCTTGGTGTACTATTAAAACAATCTGATGCACTTGACATTTTCTCCCTTTAAACTTTACTTTGCTATTCTGCATACATTAAAGGCTTCCTATGTAAATTACTGTTCCGTTAAATGAAATAGTGTGACAGTCAAGACAGGGAAAGGTGTTTGGAAAACAGATGTTAAAATGAGCCTCTGAGAAAAAAAAAAATTAACATTAGTCAAGCCAAAATCGAGAAGAGCTGAAAATAGCTAGAATGTGAAGTTACCCCTCCTCACTGTGTTTTAATGTTCTAAATCATAATGACAGACAGATCAAATCCACTAAGCATGTTTGGCTCTTGGAATCTGAACCTGGTTAAAATGTTCAACATGAAAATGAACACTTATGTATTAAATTAAAACCTAACACTGTATATTTTCCCCAGCTCAATGTGCAGTGCATTAAAAAGAAATATGGACTTTGACATTGGTGCATTTTGCCTTTAGGTTGTTGGTATATTGAGAATATACCAGTTATGTACACACGCTCGGAATTTCCGAGAAAACAAATTTTCGATGTGAGCGTTTGGTCAGAAATTCCGACCGTGTATAGGCTCCATCAGACATTTTCTGTCGGAATTTCCGACAAAAAAAAATTGAGAGCTGGTTCCGAAAACAAAATCCGTTCTCGCAATTTCTGATCGTGGGTAGCCAAATCTGACACAGAAAATTCCACGCATGCTCTGAATCAAGTACGAGACAGAGGCACTCTGTCTGGTAAAACTAGTGCTCATAGTGGAGAAATCACATTTGTCACGCTATAACGGACTGAAAAGCATGAGGCTGAAAAGTGTGAATCGTCTCTCACCAAACTTCTACTAACACAACTGGTATTAAACTTCCCTTTTCTAGTGCCGTCGTACGAGTTGTATGTCACCGCATTCTTGACGTTCGGAATTTCCGACAACATTTGTGTGAACGTGTGTATGTAAGACAAGTATGAGCCAACATCTGTCTGAAATGTATCCACGGTTTTGTTGTCTGAATGTCCGATCGTCTGTACGCGGCATAAGAGTGATGGTCAATTGATGAGCTAAAATAAATGACATTTAAAGCATCAATATTTTAAATGCAATTGTACCATAGGTAAGATGAAGAATGACAATCATAATAAATACCAATGTAACAAATGTGTTATAACAGGTCAAATATACACTATATTGTCAAAAGTATTTGAGTAAGAACGTCTGCCTTTACACACACATGACCTTAAATGGAATCCCAGTCTTAAGCCTTAAACCAAATGTTGGATGACAGGCTATACATTTTTTGTCTGATGTGAACTCAATGTCTGATTTTCGGATGGTCAGTACAGAAGTTCGTCACACAAAAGTCGAAAGTACAAACACACATACTCGAAATCAAGGAACGACTGGGAAGAGTTGGGTCTTGTAAACTACTGTTCATAATTTAGAATTAACATTTGTGACAGGGCAATTGATCAAATGTCAAAATTCTCATCTTCTTTAATGGGATAATAATGAAGCTGCTTTGCATGTAGTTATGCCAAACGTATTTTAAAAGGCATTTGATTTGTACTATCTGAAAATTGTGAAACAACGCTCACCAAATTTCTACTAACACAAAATTAGCAGAAGGCGCCCAAAGGGTGGCGCTTGAGAAATTAACTTCCTCCTTATACACTTATAGTATGTCACTACGTTTGTGTTTGTCAAATGACAATTTGCGTACCGTTAGTATGCAAGACAAGATCCCGGCACACGCACTTTTGACAAAAATCAGAAGCTCGGTCGTCCAACAATCAGACCGTGTGTACAAAGCTTTAGTCCATAGGGTTCAATATTGAGTTGGCCCACCCTTTGTAGCTATAACAGCTTCAACTCTCCTAGGAAGGCTGTTCACAAGGCTTAGGAGTGTGTCTATGGAAATGTTTGACCATTCTTCCAGAAGCACATTTGTGAGGTCAGGCACTGATGTTGGCATGAAAAGGCCTGGGTCGCAGTTTCCACTCTAATTCATCCCAAAGATATTTTATCGGGTTGAGGTCAGCACTCTGTGCAGGCCAGTCTAGTTCCTCCACCCCAAACTCACTCCCATGTCTTTATGGACCTTGTTTGTGCACGGATGTGCAGTCATGATGGAACAGGAAGGGGCCATCTCCAAACTGTTCCCACAAAGTTGGGAGCATGAAATTGTCCAAACTATCTTGGTATGCTGACACCTTAAGAGTTCCCTTCACTGGAACTAAGAGGCCAAGACCAACCCCTGAAAAACAGCCACACACCATAATTCCCCCTCCACCAAGTGATTTAGACCAGTGCACAAAGCAAGGTTAATAAAGACATGGATGAGCGAGTTTGGGGTGGAGAAATTTTCTATAACAATCCATTAATGTAGCTAATCAGCAGTCCACAGATTTCTCTGTGAAAAGGCCTAATATATCAATAGCCAGCCAGCTTCTTCCAAACAGATTAGATGGAGTGGTGCGGTTTGTGTAACAGAAGATTTGTCATGAATCTGGCAAGTAACATAAGATTAAATGGCATTTTCTACTTGGGCCTAGCCACTAATATAGTTTATTTAATCTTTGCTTTGTTCCTTCAATTCCTTGGTGATTATTATCTGTAATTTGTATAAGGCTCTCAAGGTCTCCTGTACTTGAAAGCAAAATTAGATATACAGATAATATAGCTATCAGCTAAGGACAGTTCATGTCTAATCCTGTAGTAAGGTAAGAGTAAGAACAGGTAAGTAAGAACAGGGCTCAAATTATTCTCTAAGTTTGGCCATTTGCTCTGTCGAGTGTTTCATAATTGTACTTTTACTAGACATGCAAGACAAGCTTTTTTGAACCCAGGCACGTCTATCAGAATACAGTGCATCTGGAAAGTATTCACAGCGCTTGAGTTATTCCACATTTTGTTATGTTACAACCTTATTCCAAAATGGATTAAATGCATTATGTTCTTCAAAATTCTACAAACAATACCCCATAATGACAACGTGAAAGATGTTTGTTTGAAATCTTTGCAAATTTATTAAAAATAAATAACAAAAAAATCACATGTACATAAGTATTCACAGCCTTTGCCATGACACACAAACGGAGCTCAGGTGCATCCTGTTGCCACTGATCATTCCTGAGATGTTTCTACAACTTGATTGGAGTCCGCCTGTGGTAAATTCAGTTGATTGGACATGAATTCGAAAAGCACAAACCTGTCTATATAAGGTCCCACTGTTAACAGTGCACAAACCAAGCCATTAAGGAAAAGGAATTGGCACAGATCTGGGAAAGGGTACAGAAACATTTATGCAGCATTGAAGGTCCCAATGAGCACAGTGGCCTCCATCATCTTTAAATGGTAGAAGTCTGGAACCACCAGGACTCTTCCTAGAGCGAGCCACCTGGGCAAACTAAGCAATCAAAGGAGAAGGGATGTCACCAAGAACCTGATGGTCACTCTGAAAGAGCTCCAGTGTTTCTCTGTGGAGAGGGGAGAACCTTCCAGAAGAACAACCATCCCTGCAGCACTCAATTAAATCAGGCCTGTATGGTAGAGTGGACAGAAGCCACTTCTCAGTAAAAGGCACATGACAGCCCACCTGGTGTTTTCCAAAAGGCACCTGAAGGATTCTCAGACCATGAAAAACAAAATTCTTTGGTCTGATGAAACAAAGATTGAACTCTTTGGCCTGAAAGGCAAGCGTCATGTCTGGTAGAAACCATCACCTGGCCAATATCATTCCTACAGTGAAGCATGGTGGTGGCATCATACTGTGGGGATGTTTTTCAGTGGCAGGAACTGGGAGACTAGTCAGGATTGAAGGAAAGATGAATGCAGAAATGTATAGATACATCCTTGATCAAAACCTGCTCCAGAGCACTTTGGACCTCAGACTGGGGTGAAGGTTCATCTTCCAACAGGACACCGACCCTAAGCACACAGCCAAGATAACAAAGGAGTGTCTACTCCTATACCAACGCTGTAATTGGTGCCAAAGCTTCAACAAAGTATTGAGCAAAAGCTGTGAATACTTATAATATATGATTTTTTTATTTTTAATAAATTTGCAAAGATTTCAAACAAACTTCTTTCAGGTTGTCGTTGTGGTGTATTGTTTGTAGAATTTTAAGGAAAATAATGAATTTAATCCATTTTGGAATAAGGCTGTAACATAACAAAATGTGGAAAAAGTGAAGCGCTGTGAATACTTTCCAGATGCATTGTATGTAACAACTTAACATCCTCCTCCTGTGTACTAGGAGCTTTGGTCAAGGATAGCCATGACAAACGATCATCAGTAAAAACTTTCAACCTTGTTTGTGTTGCATTGTGCAAGTAAAATTTAGTAGCATTCTTGCTTACCCTAATCTGTTTGTGGTAAGCAGTATAGCTAAAGGGCTATGGTTGGTCTTCAAGGTAAACGTTCATCCCCACATGTTTGTTCTCCATTTTTCTGCCAAAACTTATGCTATGGCTTCTTTTTCTACAGTAGAATGACAAAGGGGGCACTAATTGGGGCCCACCTGCGTGAGACTGTGGCCAGCACACCTGTAACAATTACAGTTAGCTAGGCTTTGAATAAGGTGACTGTCTATCTAAAGAATTATGTTGCAGGTGCGGAAGGTCCAATGGGATCACAGGGAAGGTGCTGGAAGCCTGGGTCAGCCTATAAAGAGCAGCTGCAGTGGGGCTTATTCACTCCCCCCCCCCGGACTAGATCAGCAGGACAAAGTACTCCCTCCCTCCCCTAGTGTGTACCTTTTATGTGGTTGGGTTACCGCGGATTTCCGGGGGGGACTGTTTGGTTCAATTAAAGAAGGTTGTCTACTGGCTGCCCGAGTTCTGATAACTGGGCAGTAATTTGGTAAATGTTGAAAATGTGATAAGTTATTAAATAAAGGTTGTTTAAAATGTTGAAAACCAATAAAGCTACCACGGCCAATATATTTGCCAAAAATAAGAAGGTTTTTGTGTTTATTTATTAAGTTAATGGGTGTATTTAAAGGTGGGTGTGTGGCCTACGATCTCATTTTTTTTTTGCTGCTTCTGTGAGGGTTCTGGATACAAAATAACAGTTTTTCTACCTGGTGACAAACAGTTATCTTAAACTCAATGGTTCGAAAACTGAACTTCTCCTGTTTCACGCTAACCGGAAAAATCACCCCGCGTCAACATGGACTCCCCCACCCATTCTGGGTAAAACTATCACCCCTAGCACCAAAGTCAAAAGTCTCTGAGTCATTTTCGATACCTACATGACAATGTATGCACAAATAGGGTCAGTAGTCAGCGGATCCCACCATCTGCTGCGCCTACTACGCAGACTCACGCCCTTTATCCCGAAAGAGGACATTGCAGTCGTGGTGGGAACAATCATCAATTCCAGACTCGACTACGCAAATGCCCTCTATCTAGGACTCCCCAAATACCAAATCACTCGTCTGCAAGTCGTTCAAAATACGGCCACTCGACTAGTGACTGGGAAAAAACCATGGGAATCAATGTCACCTTCACTGAGATCCCTTCATTGGTTGCCAGTAAAAGACAGAATCACTTTCAAGGCACTCTGTCTAATACATAAGTGTATTCAAGGCAACGCCCCCCAATATCTATGCGAAAAAATAAAAGCCCATAACCCCAATCGCATTCTGCGATCCACCAATCAAAACCTCCTCCAGATACCCAAAGCCAGATACAAGTCCAAAGGGGATCGAAGATTTGCAGTCCAAAGACCCCGCCTGTAGAATGCACTACCAACCACCATCCGACTGGAGTCGGACCACTTGGCCTTCAGGAGAAAGATTAAAACCCATCTCTTCTGAGGTCAAGGGGTTCCTTACCCATGAAATGGATACAGCGCCCAGAGGCGATTCAGTTTGCATGTGTTGCGCTATACAAGTCTCTCTCTCTCTCTCTCTCTCTCTCTCTCTCTCTCTCTCTCTCTGGTTCATATGGCATTGAGTTAGAGCTAAACACCAAGACCAAAACCTGAAGCATCTGTACTAACAATAGTAGGTAGATAGAGAGAAAATAAATAATTCTTGCACTAGACTGCTTATGATGAACTATTTGATTGTTTCAGATGTGTTGGGTGGTCTATGACTAGATCATTTTTTTTTTTCATTTCCACACAGTAATGCTCTCAATGGCTCCACAACTGAGGAATAATTAGAAATACATTTTAAATAACATGAAGTAAGACCTAAAGCCTCATATAAAGTGATGACTGCTGATGACAGTCTTTGATTTGTGGCAGTGGAGAAACGAGCCCCCTGTACACATTGGTGAAATTTGCAAAGATTACCCAATCACGTGCAAAGAACATTTAAAAAAACAACAGCATTTTTACTTGAATATGATTGAATGATGGAAGCAGAGCTTCACCTCTTTCACTAAGCTCTGGGGAACATTCTCTTTCAAATTGAACAATCTATTTGGCTTTCAACCCCATTGCGTGCGAACAGCTGCAGCATGGCCAAATTTGCACCCTGCACAGATTCATACACCATTCGCAAGTAACCGCTCACCTTAGAGAAGTATCAGGCTGGATGGATGTCTGAACTATACCAAAACGCTTATAAAAATGACACATTTTATATTTACGTTCTGCTTCTTTCTTTTCCCACATTTGAAACGGGATTCCCCCCTTAAACGGGATTCCCCCCCCCCTTAAGAGGCTGTAGTACTTCTTGAAAATAAAATAACGTTATGTAAAACTGCGAGCAGCACAAACTGTAACATTTGTATAGTTTATCCCAGTTTGTGCGGTTCCGTTTAGTCTTGCCTGACTGGAAAATAAAATAAGCACCCTGATGTCTTTGGCTAAGTTACTTAGCCATACACTATAAGCGTGTCTAGAGATTCAACACGAGAGTGTCATTTTCAAAATCATACAGTGGAAAACACCTTCCATATTCACAGGAAGCAGGAAAAAGGGGAACCTGTTTTAATTAGATGACCTTTGATGATTTTTATCGCTTTGGAAAATCTTACGGCAAACTTGCCTAGAGACCTGTGAAGCATGTCTAGATACGTCTTAAAATCTGTTTAAAGTTTTAAACTTTGACATTTTGAGTCTGGGCCACTGGACAAGTAAACACATTGATTAATTTCATCAAAGCCCTCCTGACATTACTTGAACAGCACACATGGGTATTGACTGTGTATTTTTCCCTCTTCGTCCAGGAACTGGATCACTGAACTTCAGTTTGACACAAAAGGCCCAAATTGTTATGGCTGGTTGGCAATAGGGCTTCTTTGGTACATATACTACACATGTTTTCAGTTAGGTGAAAAAGGAAACCTCGAAAGCATATGGCTTTAACTGCACCAAGTATCACTCCCTGTTTGTGTCAGGAAAATGGCTGAGACAGCTGTATCACACAGGTGGTACGCCGAGCAGTAAATTATAGGGGTTTATAGAGGGCTAGAGACACACAGTCTCTGAACAATTAATTTTACTTGAACAGTTCTGACCTGGACTCACTTCTGTTTTAATCACTGCAAGAAAGCCTTATCAGTTTCAGATGTGCAGGTGCAGGCTGGATATTTTTGTAGGGGGACTGTAGGGATGTGGATAGACAGGTAGATAGCCAATAGCATTAATGGTGGTACAGCACGAAAGCTTCTGAAACATTTAATCAATCAACATGATCTCACTGAGCGACTTCATATCCCTTCCCGTATTTTTCTCTTTCCTCCAGAACACAATTACTCCTCAAGAGAGGAATCTATCGCTCTAGCAGCAAGCGCTACATGAAAAATTACAGTCTGGAGTATTGCTGTGCTATTTGTTTTCCATTCAAGAGTAGAAATTGTGGAACTTGTGCTGAGAGTGCTTGAGCATGTTTTACAATTAGAATGGCAAACTTTTTTAAAGATCCCAATGGCCGCAGAGATAAAAGATGTGGAAAAAAAGGCAGCTTAAAAATGTAAGGATATGAAACAAGATACCACAATAGTTCTGAAGCAAAACACACATTACGGTATATTATATTCTGATTGTATGTTGCCTTCTATATGTGAGGCTATCCTACAATGAGACAACGTGAGTGTCCTGTCTTTACAATCATTTTATTTGATCTTTAAGGCCTCGTACAGACGAGCGGACATGTCCGATGAAAACGGTCCGCGGACCGTTTTCATCGGACATGTCCGCTGGGATCATTTGGTCTGATGGCTGTACACACCATCAGACCAAATTCCCCGCGGACAGACGACGCGGTGACGTGGCGGCGACGATGACGCGGCGACGTGCGCGAACCCGGAAATTCAATGCTTCCACGCATGCGTCGAATCACTTCGATGCCATGTGCGGGTTCTCGGGCCAGCGGACATGTCCGATGAGTCGTACTGACCATCGGACATGTCTGACGGACAGGCTTCCAGCAGACATGTTTCTTAGCATTTGACCGCTGGAAACCGGTCCGGTCGGCCGGAAAATTGTCTGGTCGGCCCTACACACGACCGAACATGTCTGCTGAAACTGGTCCTCGGACCAGTTTCAGCAGACATGTTCGGTCGTGTGTACGAGGCCTAACAGGAGGCTAAGCAAAGTTAAGCTTGGGTATAAAAGGTTTTGCAGTGTATGCACATGAGGAAAAAGAATGAAATTGTGTGCAAAGCCACGTACACACGATTGCACTTCCAGCTGACTTCTCCGTGGATTTTGGTCTGAAGGGCATTGGCCGTGAACTTGTTCTGCATACACAGGGCCAAACACTTTCAGCCAACATTCACCAAACCACGTGTTTTTTCAGCTCTTTACCCTTTGGGCGACTTCTGCTTTTGTTGTCTGATGTTTAGCATTGGTTCTGAGCATGCGTGTTTATACTTCGGATTTTAGTTAGATGGATTTGTGTACACACGATCGGATAAACAGATTTATTGCCAGACGGTTGGTGAGCATGAACAGCCATCATTTGTTGTCTGATGGAGCATACACACTGTTGGATTATCCGACACAACACGTCCATCAGACAATTATGGCCATAAAATTGGATCGTGTGTACAAGGCTTTAGTTTCATACATACCACATTAACACGGGGGAGATTTACTAATATTGGTGCACATGCAAAATCTGGTGCAGCTGCGCATAGTTACATAGTTAAGAAAATGTAGTAACTGTTCAGGTGTAAAATAAACATGAATCATAAAAAGGAGAAGCTGGCAATCACACAACAGAAAATTTGTGTAACAACATGTAAAACAACAAAAGATTGCTGTGCTAGTGTCAAATTAATAAAACTGTATAATAAATTCAAAAAAGTGTCCATATAAGTGTCTAAACTCCTCGTGATTCCTGGAATGAAGGATAACAGACACCCAAAGTGCACCTTCCACCGTGAAGAATAAAAGATGTGCCCTTACCGGATATACAGACTCCACGTTATAGGAGCCTAGCAGAGCATGGATTCACACACCCCATTTAGGATCCATCCATGGAAAGCAGACGAAGATGGCATTGAAATCAGCCTTGCTGGTTTTTCCTTTTCCATGTTCTCTTATGCAAGTGATATAAAGGAAGAGAGAGATCGCCACATAGTGTAAAACCGTTGTATTTATTGAATGAGTTCACAAGTCCAACAAAAGTAAATATATGCTGGGTTAAAAGATTCTGCAGATCACAAACTGGCATGGAGGGTGAAGTCTATGCTCGACATACCATGCCAGTTTGTGCAGGGGGCTGAAACCTAGAAGCTAATTGGTTACTATGCACAGCTGCACCAGATTCTGCATGTACCCATTTCAGTAAACATCCCCACAATAATAACATGAACATAGAGGCTCAGTTCTTTACTCATACTATGAAAGTTTTTTTGCCCCAGATAAGTTCTTACCTTATGCAGTAACATTTAATTTTTTAACATGAATATACACCTTGCAAAGGAAACATTCATTTTGCAAAGTAGGAAGTTTCTATTACTAGTAGAAAGGAGCACAGGAGATGTTTTCACATTAGTTTCTATCACTAGTTATCCCATTATGTTAACATAAGTAAAAAAAAAGATATTCCTGTTACAAATGCTAAAAAATCTAGTTTCTCTCACCTGATCAATATTAACAACATTATCCTTGTATGTGGTTGGGCATTGGCTGATTGTCCAAAATGCCCAGGTTTCTTCTGTAGTTCAATGGCCCATTAGGTATGTTATTTTCTACATATCTGAATCAGCTTTAGAACCAAGATTGCTAGATATCATTTTCTGATCCAGTGAAAGCATGTTTCAAAGCTAGCAAAAACATAGATAAAAGACCATTCCAAAAGCAAAACACAAATAGCTAAATAAAAATGTACATGCAGGACAATTTAACCTGTGTGTGCCCCATACTAGAAAGCCTCCCAAAATGATGCAGTCAACAGCATGAGCCTGGGTTCACACTTGTCCGACAAATGCTCCGACATTAGGAGCCAATGACCCATGACGTGTGAAAATCAATGTTTCCCTATGAGAGCCGTCTTAACTGGTCTGACACAAGTCGGTCCGACTTTGAAAATCCTTCCTGTACTACTTTGGTCCGACTTTGATCCTACTTCAGCCCATTGAATATCATTGAAGTCGGATCAAAGTTGGATCCTTGTCCTAACCATCAGACTTTTGACATTGTGATTACAGCAGCAGTAAAAGGAATTTATCTCACTGGAATTGTTTTGATTGGTCAAAGGTCAAGTCAGACTATCACAAAGTTGGATCAAAGTAGTATCCTGTTCATGAAAGTCGGGTTGGATGTCGCACCAATTTAGGATCGATGTAGGACTGATGTCGCAGAGCAAAGTAGGATGAAAGTCGTATGACTGTTGTGTCGTATCAGTGTGAACCCAGCCTAAGCATGTCAACTGCAACAGCTGAAGATGATTTCAGTTAGGCCTCATGTACACTTCTGCTGCTAAACAGACATTAAGGAGCAGTTGGGCATTTTTTTTTCAACTGCTCCTGAACTCTCCTCTATGCTTTCTTATCAGTACATTTACACAGGGTTGTTTATAGTCGTTTCTAGGCAGTTGACATTAGAAACATTTTTTGGAGCGCAAAAAAATGGGTTCAGAGGCTGACTTTAGAGGCATTTCAAGCGCTAAACGTGGCTAAACGCGGCATGTACATGTGGCAAAACGGACGTTTTAAATGTGGGTTACTATCTGTCAAGTTAAATCGTTCAGGAGAGGTTGTAACAACGTTTAGTGTACATTAAGCCCGAAACACCAGTTTTATGCTGTAGTTCATAAAAACATGGTTTGGGTAAAAATCTATAATTGTACCCATGACATGCTAGGAGTTCGGTTTTTGGTATAAAGGATGTACATAAAAAAACGGGTTTGTAACAAGAGTGCCATCCTTGAACCTTGTCCAGGGCCCTCATCTTGTTTAAAAATGGCTCTGTCAGCCTGTATTCTTAAACTGAGACCAAGAAAGTAGTGGTGAAACAGGCAACAGTGGTTCAAAATGTAAGAAATAAGAAAATTGTCAGCACTGAATAGGGAACATTTTTATTTTGTGCCATAATTAAAGTCTCTGTGGTCTTTGAGACAGTATTGCATACGACAAGTTTACAAAAACCCACCCAGCAGCAAAACCTCACTGGAAAGTATTTTATTATGTTGACAAGTGTGGTCTATTTGTTGCTTTATATAGTCTATGACTAAGAGATCCCTTCTTCCTAATAATCATTGTATGATTGGAATATTTATACTGCTCAGTCATTTGGTGGCCCATGATTAGTTTATTACCATGTGTTATGTTAGACTTCACTATTATTTGAAATCTACATTTTACTTACTATGTAGGAAAAAGACATGTTTTTTAAATAACTGTAGATACAGTTTATTCTGTATCGTATTAGGCACTGATTATCAGAAGTTAAACATAATAAACATTATTGCACGGCTCATAAGTCAGCTGTGGTAAAAGTATGAGGATACAATGAGAGAAGAGAGCCATGTTTAAAGTGGAGCTCCACCCAAAAGAGGAAGCTCTGCTTGTTCGCAACCCCTGCCCTCCACTGCCACATTTGACACTTTTTTGAGGGGGAGCGCATAACCTGTCAAAATTAGGTACCCGCTTCCACTTCTGGGTAAGATTGGCGCACGGTGAGCCTACGCAATCTACACATTTTTTGGCCCTACCTCCTTGACCCCCTGCTGTCTTCTATGAGACACACAGGTCCCTTTACTTCACATTAGTGAAGATGCAGGCACCTGCACCCAAAGCCAATGATGAATCGGCTAGGGGTGCCGACATTGTGGAATACCTGGACTTTATTTAAAAAAATATATATATTTTTTTTACTGGCTGGAACTCTGCTTCAACATACAGTGAGGGGGGGGGGGGAAGTATTTGATCCCCTGATTTTGTGCGTTTGCCCCACTGACAAAAAAATGATCGGTCTATAATTTTAATGGTAAGTTTATTTTAACAGTGAGAGACAGAATAACAACAAAAATATCCAGAAAAGCGCATTTCAAAAAGGTTATAAATTAATTAGCATTTTAATAAGAGAAATAAATATTTGACCCCATATCAATCAGCAAGATTTCTGGCTCCCATGTGTCTTCTATGCAGGCAGCGAGCTGAGATTAAAAACATTAAAAGCGCTCCCTTCTAATCTCAGCTTGTTACCTGTATAAAAGACACCTGTCCACAGAAGAAACCTACAAGGCTGGAAGGGGCTCCAAGCCCATCGCCAAGCAGCTTGATGAGAGGCTGACAACAGTTGGTGGGATTATTCGCAAATGGAAGAAACACAAAATGACTGTCAATCTTCGTCACTCTGGGGCTCCATGCAAGATCTCACCTCGTGCAGTTTCAATGATCATGAGAACGGTGAGCCCAGAACTACACAGGAAAATCTTGTCAATAATCTCAAGGCAGCTGGGACCATAGTCACCAAGAAAACAATTAGTAACACACTACACCTTAAAGGAATTGAATCCTGCAGCGCCCACAAGGTCCCCCTGCTCAAGAAAGCACATGTACAGGCCCATCTGAAGTTTACTAATGAACATCTGAATGATTCAGAGAAAAACTAGGTGAAAGTGTTGTGGTCAGATAAGACCAAAATCAAGCTCTTTGGCATGAACTCAACTCGCCATGTTTTAAGGAGGATGAATGCTTCCTATGACCCCAAGAACACCATCCCCCACCAAACATGGAGGTCTAAACATTGTGCTTTGGATGTGTTTTTCTGCTAAGGGGAAAACTTCACTGCATCAAAGGGATGATAGACACGGCTATGTACTGTCAAATCTTGGGTGAAAACCTCCTTTCCTCAGCCAGGGCTTTGAAAATGGGTCATTTATGGATATTCAAGCATGACAATGACCCAAAACACATGGGCAGGGCAACTGAGGAGGGGCTCAAGAAGAAGCACATTAAGGCCCTGGAGTGGCCTAGCCAGTCTCCAGACCTTAATGCCATTGAAAATATGTGTAGGAGGCTGAAGGTTCGAGTTACCAAATGTCAGCTTCGAAACCTTATTGACTTGGAGAGGATCTGCAAAAAGGAGTGGGACCTAATCCCTTCTGAGATGTGTGCAAACTTGGTGGCCAACTACAAGAAACACCTGACCTCTGTGATTGCGAAAAGGGTTTTGCCACCAAGTACTAAGTCATGTTTTGGGAAGGGGTCAATTTGGTGGATATACTGTATGTCTGAAAAGACTCAAGAGTTTGTGAGCAAGCAAGATGGCTAGCCTAAACCTTGAGTATATGTAAAAGCACTCAGTGATCCTTCTGCAAGAAGATGGTCGACATAAACCTTTATTCTGCATCAAGATGGCAAGTCATTTTATAATATGTACTTTATTTTAAAATATATAAAACACTGAAAAGTTGTGATTCTATGGCTAGAATAAAAACTATACAGTATGTCACCACAGCCAGGTCCTTCATGATCCATTCTGCTTCCTCAAATGTCCCGATTGTAGGGGAGTGGTGAGCAATTGGCTCCTGTACCTGTCTGCAAGGAGCTTGGAGGAAGATAAAAGGGCGCAACTTTCTGGGTACTGAGTGCTTCAGTGACATACATAGCATACAGCATACCTCCCAACTTTTTGAGATGGGAATGAGGGACACCTATTATTAAAATTATGTAGGCATCAGACACGACCCCTTAAAGGTGAATTATACAAAAGAAAAATGATTGGTTAAACCCACAAGTGCTTTTTTACCACTACTATTCCTTTACACTGGCTTTTAAAGAGGAAGTAAACCCTGATGGGGTTTACTTCCTCTAAGTCTCCCTGCTAAGGTAAAGCATAATGGGCTACTATGCATCGCATAGTAGCCCATTATGTGACACTTACCTGCAGTAGAAGCCCATGATGTCGCCGTCTTCCTCCATGGCAGCGAGCATCCATCTTCACCCCTCTTCTTCCGGGGGCCGCGAACTCCGGCTCTGTGACTGGCTGGGTGCGGGAGCCGCCTTTAACGGCATAACCCCGGCTTGAACCAGCGGAAACGGTAAGCCCGAGAAACACCTCTGACCGCTTTCATGAGAAAGCTATGACTAAAATCTTCAGCCATAATCCCAGTAAACCACTTGCAGACCACAAAGTATATATACGTATTGCAGCCGGCAAGTGGTTAAAGCTGATACTGATCAAATGTGTGAAATGTTCATAATTTTGTACATCTTTTTTTTTTGTCTATAGATTGCATGAAAAATAAAAAATACATTTTGCTACCAAAAGAAAGCTTTATTTGGCACTTGGTTTTGCCATGTGAACAGGCCCCTAGCACAATTGTAAATCCAAGATACTTCGCTGAGTTCACTAAAGTCAGCCATAGATGGAATGAATCTTGTTCGGTTCAGCCTGGACCAGCCGATCATCTATGGGCAGGCTGGTTGTACTGATGTTGCAGGAAAGAAAATCACATCAACTATGGGCTGCTTAAGCATTATCCACTGTAATTTGCAATGGCAACTAGAGTAAATCAGAGTTGCAGATAACAGTTGCATGCAGGTCCGGATTCCAGACAAGGCCAACAAGGCCAGGCCTCGGGGCGGCAGTGGCTGCAGGGGCGGCACTGTGGCTGAGAGGAGAGGACACTTTCACTTTTATGGGGATGGTGAGAGGAGAGAAAACAGAGGGAAGAGGAGGTGAGATGGTTCTCGGCAGCAGCACCCCCCCCCCTCCCGGTTCTCAATGTCATTTTGTCATTTTTGGCAGCAACACCCCCCAGGTTCTCAGTGTCATTTTCGGCAGTACCAATCCCAGTCCCCCACCCCCTTCCGCTTCTCAATGCATCTCAGTATCCTGCCGAAAAAGTCCCCTGGCGGATAATGTCCCCCCTGTACTGTGTAGACAAGGGCGGCATTGAAGGACCCGGCCTTGGGGCGGCAAATGGAGTAAATCCGGGCCTGGTTGCATGGCTGAAAAAAAATTCCAAGAATGAATGCATTGTAGCTTAGTGAATTGAGCCAAAACTTATTTATATGTATACAAACACATAAGGTGCACTCCACTTTTTTTTTTTTGAACTGCAACAAGCTTTATGTGGGCACTGTTGGGTGAAGCATTTTTTCCTGTGTCAGACATGGCTCCATCTCATGCTACGGTTCATGCAATAGGCCTAATCATAGGAGGGCAAACAAGATTTGCCCCCATAGACTTCAAAGGTTTTGCTGCAAAAATCTTGAACTTTTAGCAAGATTCACTAAACTGTTCATGAACTGAACCTGGAAAGGTGGCTCATCCCATTTTAGGAACTGGAAAATTATTTAAATAAGTATTTGTTTTATTTATTAGACAAGTTACTGAGCAAAAATGGATTATAATGGTGAACACATATGGGACTTACATTATGGGTATATATGACGGCATTAATGTAATGTATTCAATTACAGAAATCCATATAGTTTACTGCTACTGAAAATGACGGTTTATTATATCCACTAGGCTGATCTATGAGTAAATAAAATATCGAGACATGGATCGCCCAGTGACTGTGATACCAGTTCATCTGTTCACATATTTGTACCGCCAGCTTATAATTCATTGCTATTTTTGGATACACCTAGCCTATTCTTAATAACAACATAAAAAAATAAAATAAAAACCTGTTGACAGATTGCACCGTAAATGTATATACCTTTTCCAGACACCTCAAGGGATTTAAAAACTCATAAATGTGATAAAGTGACTGGTTGTTAACTGTAGCAAAGAGGATGCAGCATCACTGGAAAAAGACATTCATGAGCTATTACGGTATGTCAGTTAGACCTTTGGGGCGACAATAAATATTTGAAAAAAGGTATTGAGTAGTGGGAATTGTAAAGATGTAGGTCTCTGCCATACACGTATGATTTTGATTATACAAAATATGTATTGAGGTCCATTTCGTCTAGATGCTGATTTAACAGAAATGATTAAGTTTCCATCGCTAATCAATGCCAAATGCGGAGAACACTGCAGCTGCAGAACTTGTGTTTTTTGGGGCTGCTTGTTATAAATATTAGTACTTTACAGCATGCAGTGAGGCAGATGACACAGTCACATACTGACAGGCACAGTTTAAGGGCACACCATTGAGATACATACATTCCAGATACAAATGTTGAAATCACTCCTTTGCCACATACATAAATATTGATTAGAACGAACAAGAAGGGAAAACCAGTGGGTCAAACTTTAGAGGCAAATTGGACCACATTATTTGAATAAAATCCATATTTTATTTATATGGGTCACTCACTGTATCCTATGGATTGGCTTTGTAGGACTGGTGAAACAGTTTATTTCCTTCTCTTTGCAATCCCTTTTACCCATATGCGGGGCTTGCTTTTCCCAAAGTCTCTCATGAATGGGTTACTACTGGCTGGCAGTCTTCTCTGATCCCCCATATTCAACCTTTACTGGAGTATGCATATTATCACTGGTGCATCTTGATGATTGATGTGCTATTTGAACCGATGGATAGTCCCAAGCACATTTTCTTATAACTTACATTTTTCACCTTCATTTTGGGCATACCAATTGTGGGACAGACATTGTTTGGGCTCTCCTTATACTCCAGTGCCTCTCCAGGGAGACTCTTATGCATGTATATTCAGACCCAGGTGAGTGAAGTCTGTTTTTCCCCTTTTGTGTGTCCTGAAGAAGGGGATCAGCGAAACACGTTTACGCACAGGGGCTCTTTCCCTTGATATCTGTAACGGTCACCACCGTTTACGACCTTCCATCCCATCCAAGACAGCTTATAGACACTCCACAATCAGGCAACCGAACACGACCCATAAGAATTCCCCCAGAAACGAGACACATAGCTCTGTTTGAGGTTTAAAACAGGGAATGAATCTTTATTATCTGCACATGGTAACACATTTCTCTTCAAAATACATCCCTCCCACCCTTGGGAAACAGGGTGGGTTAAATTGTCCAATGACAATGGTGATACAGGTCAGGTGTGTTCAAACTTCTGCTTCAGTAAACAGTCTTAGCAGGGGGGGGGGGGGGGGTTGCTGGAGTGATTCCTCCCCTTTCCTCACAGCAAGACAATTAAACATCCCATAATAGGTATCCAGACTGTCTAGCAAGCTCCAATCCACATAGCAGACTTAATTACCACAATAGACAATGGAATGCAATCACACCCCACCCCTTTCATCACAGCAAGCTTACTAGTATACATCAGCCAACACACAATATATATACAATATATACAATATCTGACCGCATTAAATGTAACTAGCACAGACCATAGTGGGGTTCTCATTCACCCTGTGCCCCTAAAGTCACTCCCGTTACATGGCTCCCTCCTTGTGGAACACTCCGGCAGACCCAGCTTGATCCTTTTCGGGTCAACTTGGGGATGTCTGGAACTAGGAGGCCGGGATAACGTCTGTTTGCCGGGATAACCCATCAGCATTGCCATTTGGCTTACCAGGTCGGTAGCTGATAGTGAAGGTGAATAATGGAGTACAGCTCTGGAACAGTCACTTGCTTTGCTCTCTCAATGGCTCCCAAAACCTGTTGCTGATGCTCTTGGGACAGATAAGGCACAACCTGGGCGCAAATCCCATTTAACCTTTTGACAATTTCAGCCTGTTTGTGCATTTCAATGTTCAAGCCACGGGACATCTCATAATACATGGCGTAGTGTCGTTGCATCTCTGATTTCTCACTGGCCAACTTGTCACATTCCCATTTTAGACTGTGATATTGTGCCGGATCTACAGTACATGTCGGGGAAGGTAGTCTTACCCGGGTCTCAGCAGCAAGCGAGTTGGTTCCAGCAACGCGGGTCTGGCAGCTGGAAGGGCGGTCAGACTAGCCGGGTTGACAACAGACAGGCAGATCGGGCACAGACAGCAGGCAGAAGCGTAGTCGGGTCACAGGCATGTTTTTAGCAACGGACGGTCAGATCAGGCAGAAGCAGCAAGCAGAAGCGTAGTTGGGTCACAGGCAGGTTTGGCAACAGGTACTGAATAGCAGAGACTGGAGACAGGGATTGATCCGTAGAAAGCCAGAGGTCAGGGCAGGAAACAGGCAGGGGTAGTCGGGAGCAAGACCAGGTTGGTATCAGAAGTCACACACACACAGGTATCAGGATTCAGGTAAACTCTGTAGACCAAGCAGCAATAATTTAGTGTCACAGCTCTGTCTAAATAGGCTGACTGGCGCCAGCTCTGGTAACAGGCGCGCATGCATGCGCAGTGCAGAAACGCCTGTGTCCGCTCTGAGCGTCCTGGATCCCAATTTTTATATGCAGTATATACAGCATTAAATAAAGGCCTTGAGTACACTTTTTGTCATATGTATTGCCTATTTTCTAGGTCTAAACTTAAAGATGACTCTCACATTTGATGGGTAATGAGTATCTCAAAAAAGTGGATCTCCCTCTGCCTAAAGACAGCTGCTCCCTTCTGAAAGTAAGCAATCTTGCTATGGACTGTGGATATTTTGTACTAAAAGTTCTACTGCAAGAAGGGACAGATTTAGACCTTGGGGAGCCAGGGGCACTTTAAGTTCTAGGGGTCCCTCGTACACACAGTTAGTGTCAGGGATCTCGTGCATCAAGTGCTCATTCCTGTCCAGCAGCATTCTTTTACACATGTGCAGACTTGTGGGCATACAGTAGAAGCCTAAGATGAGCAAAACCTAGAATGCGCATTGGCGGGCATCTCAGCAGCTTATTTAACCTGCCTGGCGGTGTTCCCGAGACTGACTCAGGGTTAGATTTTCCTGCTACGATCGGTAACCCTGAGTCAGTCTCGGGCTTGCCTCGCTAGATCCACAGGCACTTTTTACTTACCTTGTCCCTGGATCCAGCGATGCCACCGCGCTGTGTGAGCGAGCGGGACCTCGCTCGATTCACATAGTGCCTCCGTGTGACGCCGATCTCCGTTCCCTGCGACGTTACGACGCACGGGGACGGAGAACGGCGCCGAATTCAAAAACGTAAACAAACACCTTACATACAGTATACTGTAATCTTATAGATTACAGTACTGTATGTAAAAAAAACACACCCCCCCTGTCCCTAGTGGTCTGTCCTGTGTCATACATGTCATTTTATATAATAAAAACGTTTCTTTCTCCCTGCAAACTGTAGATTGTCCATAGCAACCAAAAGTGTCCCTTTATGTCAAAAATAGTTTTAGATCAGCTAAAAAACAGCGATAATAAATTATAATCACTTGCAGAATTGTGCGATAGCGATTTGTGGGGAAATTCGTCATAAAAAATAAAAAATAATGACAGCAACAATTCTGCAACTGAGCAAATTTCAGTGATTTTAATTTGATTACATTATTGAATAATTTTTATTATAATTATATTATTATTTGTTATAATTATTTATAATTATTTATTATATTATAATTTATAATTTTGTTTTTAAAAAAATGTCATACCCGGGATGCCTATTAGAATCTTGTTTGGTCAGATTTAAGTGAGTTATTTCTAAAAATGACAGACCTACAATATAAAACGCCAAATTTCCTTGCAAATAATGGTACCGCTTTCAGCATGTTTTTTCTGAAAGAATCATACCGCCAGGGAGGTTAAACTAAGAGTCTGCCTGGCTTTAGCGCTGGATTGTCTTCAACTCTGGTGTCTGATTCTAGAAAGTCTACTAAACTTGTTCTTGCCCCAGCTACATCTGACACCTCTCTTGGATCACCCCTGCCTGTTATGTCTGCTGCTCGCTTGTGTTACCGACCTCAGGTTGTATTGACTACGTCTCTACTTCCTAATTTGGTACCCCACTGCCAGCACGTTACCAACTTCTACCTGTTCCTGACCTTGATCCTGATCTTGACCCTGCACCTGTTTGCCTGGCTGCCACTGAACACGGCTTGTTGCTAGATTCCAAACCTCCGCTGGAAGGGCTCCTGTTTCTCGAAGCTTCAGCTCACTACTACAGCTTCTTGGCACCTGCGCCCTAGCATTCCCTGTCTCCACTACCAGGAGTGCTTGGATGGGAATTGTGCAAGAGGTGTCATCTCGGGCTCAAGTGTCATCTCGGGCTCAAGAGTCAGGCACCAGACAGTTAGTTTACATTCTCAATGACAGTCACACATTTTTAAAATGCACGATGCAACGCCATTCTGAGGTCATGTGCGCGCACACACACACACACACACACACACACACAAGTAATCATAGTGCTCTATGTGTGGTTCACTTGAGCTGCCAAATTAAATTTAGAAAAATTATACAATATACCAGTCTAGAGTAAAAACCTTTACAGATGATGGCTGGCAAAATCTTACTTTCCATTTAATAAAAGAAAGTTAGTTTTTATTATCATATATTTAAAATTATTTTATTCTTTCTTTTGTAATGTTATATCATTTTTATATTAATACGGCCCTGCAACCACCTCTATATGAGCAGGGGCGGACGCCGCCGCCGGCCGAAAATGCCTCCTCACAAGCCCACCGCCCAGAGAGTGACAGTCTGAGCAAGCAACTCTCCAGATGGCTGCACACTGAATCTTCCTCTGCCCGCCATCCAGGTGCATGAGTGGGGAAGGGGGGTCTGTACTGATAGAGGGGGGTTTATCCTGAAGAAGGTCTGTTCTGATGGAGGGGGGGTTAATTCTGAGGGGGGTCTGTACTCATGGGGGGTCTAGCCTGAGGGGGGTCTGTACTCATGAAGGGGGGTGGTTTATCCTGAGGAGGGTCTGTACTGATAGAGGGGGGGTATCCTGAGGGGGGTCTGTACTGATGGGGGGAGTTTATCCTGAGGGGGTCTGTACTAAGGGGGGTCTGTATTGATGGAGGGTTATCCTGAGGGGGGTCAGTACTGATGGAGGGGGTGGTTTGTCCTGAGGGGGGTCTGTACTGATAAGGGGTGGTTTATCCTGAGGGGGGTCTGTACTGATGGAGGGGGTGGTTTATCCTGAGGGGGGTCTGTATTTATGGAGGGGGGTCTGTACTGATGGAGGAGGGGGTGGTTTATCCTGAGGGGGGTCTGTACTGATGTAGGAGGGGGTGGTTTATCCTGAGGGGGGTCTGCACTGATGGAGGAGGGGTGGTTTATCCTGAGGGGGGTCTGTACTGATGGAGGAGGGGGTGGTTTGTTCTGAGGGGGATTTGTACTGATGGAAGGGGTTGGTTTGTCCTGAGGGGGGTCTGTACTAATGGAGGGGGTGATTTGTCCCGAGGGGGGTGTGTACTGATAGAGGAGGGGTGGTTTGTCCTGAGGGGATCTATATTGATGCAGGGGGTGGTATATCCTGAGGGTTGTCTGTATTGATGGAAAAGGGGGTGGTTTATCCTGAGGGGGGTCTGTACTGATGAGGGTGTTTATGCTGAGGGGGTCTGTACTCATGGAGGGGGGTGGTTTGTCCTGAGGGGGGTCTATACTGATGGAGGGGTTATCCTGAGGGGGTCTGTACTGATGGAGAAGGTGGTTTGTCCTGAGGGGGGTCTGTACTGACGAAGGGGGTGATTTGCCCTATGGGGGGTCTTTACTGATGGAGGAGGGGGTGGTCTGTCCTGAGGGGGGTTTATATTGATGGAGGGGGGTGGTTTGTCTTGAGGGAGGTCTGTACTGATGAAGGGGTGATTTGTCCTATGGGGGGGGGGTCTTTACTGATAGAAGAGGGATGGTTTGTCCTGAGGGGGGTCTGTACTGAAGGAGGGGGGTGGTTTATCCTGAGAAGGGTCTGTACTGATGGAGGAGGGGGTGGTTTATCCTGAGGGGGGTCTGTACTGATGGAGGAGGGGTGGTTTATCCTGAGGGGGTCTGTACTGATGGATGAGGGGGTGGTCTGTCCTGAGGGGGGTTTATACTGATGGAGGGGAGTGGTTTGTCTTGAGAGAGGTCTGTACTGATGAAGGGGGTGATTTGTCCTATGGGGGGGTCTGTACTGTTAGAGGAGGGATGGTGTGTCCTGAGGGGGGTCTGTACTGAAGGAGGGGGTGGTTTATCCTGAAAAGGGTCTGTACTGATGGAGTGGGGGGTGGTTTATCCTGAGAGGGGTCTGTACTGAAGGAGGGGGGTTGGTTTGTCCTGAGGGGGTTTTATACTTAGTATAGGGGGGTCTATACTGAGTGGAGGGGGGTCTGTACTGAGGGGTGACTATGTTTGGATGTAGGGGGGTGACACCATGTTTTACCACACCAGGTGACACCAAAACTAATGACACCACTATGTGTGTATGGAAGAAGAAAAGTATTACTAATTACCTCTCAGCCTCTGTGTTTTGCGGCCGCCGACAGGGCACAAAGTAAAAAAATAAAAATAATAAAAATGGCATAAATATATTCCCTATATTGTAGACGTTATAACTTTTGCGCAAAGCAATCAATATACGCATATTACGATTTTTATTACCAAAAATATGTAGAAGAATACATATCAGACAAAACTGAGGAAAAAATTTGATTTTTTAAAAAGAAATTGGGGATATTTATTAAAGCGGAGTTCCGGCCACAATTTCACTTTTTAAATATAAATACCCCTGTAATACACAAGCTTAATGTATTCTAGTAAAGTTAGTCTGTAAACTAAGGTCAGTTTTGTTACAGCATTTAGACACTTTATAAAATAGAAATTGACTGGGGCCATCTTAAGTGTGGGCATCATGAAGCCAGACTGTATGACTTCCTGGATTTCAGCCTTGCAGATCTCGCACATGCTCAGTGCTGCACAAGCAGTGTAATAGGTTTCAGATCAGGTTTCAGCACCTGTACTGTCCAAGTCACATGATTCTTCGAGACTGGGGAGTGCACAGACTCCTGGAAAGTTACACCCACTACATTCCCAGGAGTCTGTGCGGTGTAGGTTAGGAAGCTTAAGCACCTAGGTGCAGGAAGTGGGAAGATTAACTATTCTGCCTAGCAACAACACTTTGAAGGCATCTAAAAAAAAAAAAATATTTCTTAAAGGACTAATGACATTTTTTTAAAACTACTGATGTAATGTTATATTTATGGGTGGAACTCCACTTTAAGTACAAAATATTGTGTTTTTTTTTTTCAAAATTGTTGCTCTTTTTTTGTTTATAGCGCAAAAAATAAAAAACACAGCGATGATCAAATACCACTAAAAGAAAGCTCTATTTGTTGGAAAAAAATAATTTTGTTTGGGTACAGAGTCGCAGGACCGCACAATTGTCAGTTAAAGTGACGCAGTGCCGTATCGCAGAAAATGGCCTGGTCATTGAGCAGCCAAATCTTCCAGGGCTGAAGTGGTTAAGTTCTACTTTTACTGGCTGGATTGGTGCCTTCTTCTTTGATATGGCATTACAACTGGGTACTAAGTACGTTATATTACTTTCAGGGTTTTCCAGTGATAGTGTATATTTCTACACTAAATCTGTTAGAGGGGCGGAGATTCTTGAAAAGATTGAGGCAAAGAACAGAGATCGAATCCTAATAATCAGATTGTTTGGGGGTAACACTACACAAATGTGGAAAAATATTGTGAGTCTTGAGCACAGTGTCAGATCTTAGTAGTCCCAGTGCCTCAAAAATGCAGATACCATTGCCAGTGATTAAGGTCCCTTTTGTGCGAATAACACCTGGTTGGACCAGTGGTTAAGTTGATTTGGGGACACCAGTACACCTTGTCCTGATGGATTTTGGAAAAGATTTGTACTGTCTTTTGCCTTGAATGAATGAATGACTTGTATAGCGCAACGCATGCGAACTGAATCGCCTCTGGTCGCTTTTTCCAGCCAGTATCTGCTTGGCTGGTGCGGTCATTTTTACCCCATAGGATCATGACACGCTAGGGACACACAGTCATACACACATATATACATATATATACTGGGCCAATTTGGACGAGATCCAATTTACCTACCAGCATGTCTTTGGAGTGTGGGAGGAAACCGGAGTACCCGGAGGAAACCCACGCAGACACAGGGAGAACATGCAAACTCCAGGCAGATGGTGTCGTGGTTGGGATTCGAACCAGCGAACCTTTTGCTGCTAGGCGAAGTGCTACTCACTGCACCACTGTGCTGCCTTAGTTATTGTTTGTGATCAAAGAAGTCTTACAGTCCTCAGTGGGATTTTCTCCCTTTGAATGTTTCTATGTATGCCATCCCATGGCTTGTGGAAATGTCATACAAGAGCATGATAGAACATATTACCGCCATGCAAAACTGTATTGATGATGTTACCTCTATTGTCAAGGAACATGTGCAACATCACATGCTCAGCAGGCCTAAAGACAGGTGAATAACAGTTTAGCATGAATACAAACTTTACACCTAGATTAATAAATAAATAATCTTTTGAATTTCGTACTGGGGGGTGTCTATAGTATGCCTGTAAAGTGGCGCATTTTTCCCGTGTTTAGAACAGTCCCTGCACAAAATGAGGAGGAAAAAAAGTAATATAAAACTACTCGGGTCCCAGGAATACAGATAAAAGTCGTCCCCCCCCAGTCCATTACCAGGCCGTTTGGGTCTGGTATGAATATTAAGGGAAACCCCGAACCAAAATCGAAAAAAAAATTGCGTGGGGGTCCCCCCAAATTCCATACCAGTCCCTTTAGGTCTGGTATGGATTTTAAGGGGAACTCCACGCCAAAATTTAAAAAAAAATGTTGTGGGTTTCCCAAAAAATCCATACCCGACCCTTATCCAAGCACACAACCTGGCAGGCTGCAGTAAAAGAGGGGAGATGAGAGAGCACTCCGCCTCCTGAACCGTACCAGGCTACATGCCCTCAACATGGGGAGGATGTCCCCATGTTGATGGGGACAGGGCCTCATCCCCACAACCCTTGCCAGGTGGTTGTGGGGGTCGGCGGGCAGGGGGGCTTATCGGAATCTGAAAGCCTCCTTTAACAAAGGGGACCCCCAGATCCCACCCCCTTTGTGAATTGGTAACAGGGTACATTGTATCCCTACCATTTCACCCAAAAAAAGTAACAAAAATTGTAAAAAAAACACACACACACAGCTTAAGACAAGTCCTTTAATGAAAAGAAAAACAATTCCAGCGATGTAATACTTCCACGACCCGATGATACATGCCGCCACAATCGATTCCGCCTCCATGGGAGATGCCGCTGAGTGACGTGAGACCCGCCATGACAGCTCTTAAATAGCCGAGGGCAGGGCCACCTGTGACGTGTGCGGGTGACCCTTCCACCCTCTGACGCAACGGGGGGTTTCCGGAGGTTTCCCCGTGGCGTCACGGGTGACCCCGTCCCCTTCTGATGCCACGTGTAGTATATACTAAAATATACTACAATTTTAAAACAATCGATCCCAAATACTGTGATAATTGCATGTAATAGTCAGTCAAGCTCAACGCGTTTCTTGGACATGGTCCTCTTCATCAGGAGCTATCAATGTAGACTTTATTTGTGCCATCTAAATAGAATGACAAGTTTGAATTATATATAAAGAAAATATAACAAAATATAACAAAATTTCACATACTGTGTGATTGGGAGGGCCTAAAAACACTAAAATCCATAGGGTTGAAGCAATGAAGGAGTGGCCTGCTTCTGTTACTAAGAACATTGTGAAAACCTTCATATCATTGGGAGCTATTGTAGGTTCATCTCAAATGAGCTGTTCCTTCTTCCTCCCCATGCACTCCATTGGGGTGTG
This sequence comes from Rana temporaria, assembly GCF_905171775.1. NCBI lineage: Eukaryota > Metazoa > Chordata > Amphibia > Anura > Ranidae > Rana > Rana temporaria. The sequence goes on from NC_053489.1 coordinate 420,510,972, forward strand.
GGTTCTCTAAGCCTCAAAAGTAATCTCTACTGTCACAGACAGTAAAGACAGAATCCAAGGGGGAATCCTAAAGATATTGTTGCCCTAATTATAACTTTTTTGTAGCATTTAAATAAAAATAAATGTTTCAGATGGATACAAGTAACATATATATGTAAGTCACACTGCCATATCAGCTTCGTATAATAGGTTCCAACTTAAAAAAAAATTTAGAGCACCAACACTGGGACATGCAGACTGAAGATGAGATTTGGGTCAACCATGAGTTTGACCCAAACTCAGCTTGTTCGGAGTTTGCCCATCGGGTACATTAGAAATGATCAGATCTGGTCAGTTTGTAGGCCAACCGGAATCACTACCACAATTATATGACAGATTCATACCCACTTGACAATTTCACATTATAAATAAGCTTTCAGGTGTCCTAGGTAGATATGGGAAGGTCTGGGAAAAACAGAAAGTTGGGGAAAAAACAAGGTTTTTTTCCAAGTCGTTTTTTGTTTTGTTTTTTACAGAAAAATTGGGAAAAAAAGAAGAGTAGAATATGTTCTTTTACAATGATAGTTAATAAATCTATGACATGGTATTAAAACTATATAACATGTAAAGTCTTAAATGATTGCAATTTATTGCAGCTGAAGACAAGCAAGTCCTGGAATACAGTTCAAGTAACACTGCACTTCTCAATGCAGTTCTCAAACAACAGAATTATGCATTTCTGCCACTAGGGGCACTGTAGATGAAAGGCTCCAGGTTAGTTTTCTTGAGGGCTCCATCCCCTACAGTTGGGTGTTTGTTGGGATACAGTAGATGATAGTTTGTGTCCTCTCAGACCTTAATTGACAGGTAAGAACGTAAATTTTTCCGACAAATTTGTTTATCTTATTTAACCTTTAAATGATTCATATTATTGTTCTCTGCTATCACAGCATAATGTTTCCATATAGCCTGTTCAGTAAATTGTTTTTTCTTTTCCTCCTCTCAGTAAAATGGTAAGACCAACATCTAGTATTTAAAAACATTTTCACTGTGCGATTTCTGCTGAAAGCAAAGCTGCAATTTGCAAATATTGTGAGAAGAATCATTTTCTAAATGCCGCAAGGATTACTAAATCCATCCTGGCATGCCAGAGGTGCCCTAAAGACATTAAAAAATACTTTATGGAATGACGTGAGGTCCAGAATGAAAGTGGGAGTAGCTTTTCCCTCCAGTGTTCTTATTCCTGAAACACTCTTATTGCTGTTTCTGGATCATCACAAAATGCTTCTTCATCAGGAGCATCTTCAAGGAAAGAAGTGTTACAAACCATGGCCTCCCAAAAATACATAATACCTTCATTCATAGATAAAATGAAACCTGAAAATCAGGAGAACGTTCACCAAGCTCTTGCAAGAGCAATATATGCTACTGGATCCGAATTGTCAATAACTGAAAAAGTATGGTAGGAAGCTTTTACATTATTAGAAGAGAAAAGGTTGTGGTTATCTGTTCTCTATATCTGGTCTCCCACAGAACATGGAAATGCAATAGTTTCAGTACATTTAACCACTTCCCACCCTGCGGCCAACTTTTTACGGCCGCAAGGTGGCTCTGATCTGCCGGGAGGCCATCTATATACGGCCTCCAGCCACGCGCCACTGGGGGGCGTGCGCGTCCGATGCATCACACAAGTGCTGATGCGTGTGCCTGGCGGCCGCGATATCCGCCAGGCACCCGCGATCGGCAGTCACAGAGCTAGGGACGTGGAGCTCTGTGTGTAAACACAGAGCTCCACGTCCTGTCAGGGAGAGGAGACCAATGGTGTGTCCCTTGTACATAGTGTAACCTTGCGGGTACAGACTCCAACGGTAGGTGCATTTTTAGGGCTTGGTGGCCCACTTTTATTTAAAAACATCAAAAGTTCACATATACATTTGCAGCCCTCGCAGGGGTTCCATCACTACTGCATTGTACAAACTCAAGAGCTTAGCCTCCTGGCTTTCAATCTTGGCATCCGACGGCTTCAGGCCTCTAGCTTAAGCCTAAGTTCTGTTCCTCAGAACACACAGCGTTTCCCAGAGATAAGCTCAACCCTTGCTTTTCTCCTAGTCAGCAACTTGCTGCTCAAACATAAAGCGGCATCTGCAACCTGCAGCTCTGCACACACTAGCTGCAATCCATGCAGCCTCTCTCTGACTCCTTTCAGAGAGTTGAGAGCTCACCTGGCTCCCAGGGACCAGACTTCATGTCTGTGGGTGGGGCTCTGAGCCACAGCCAGGCCAGCACTAAATAGCTGACCACACAGCTGTGTAATTAAGGCGTCTGTCTCTCCAAAATATGGCGAAAACCAGCCATCCTTCAGGGAAGACAGACCCAAACCATCACAATAGGGACAACCATCGGTCACCTCCCCCAGTCAGTCCCCCTCCCCCACAGTAAGAATCACTCCCAGGGTACATTTTTAACCCCTTGATGCCCCCCTAGTGTTAACCCCTTCCCTGCCAGTCACATTTATACAGTAACCAGTGCATTTTTATAGCACTGTTCGCTGTATAAATGTGTATGGTCCCAAAAATGTGTCAAAAGTGTCCGATGTGTCCGCCCTAATATTGCAGTCGTGACAAAAGTGGCAGATCCCCGCCATTACTAGTAAAAAAATTAAATATATATTAAAAAAAAGTAATAATTCTATCCCCTATTTTGTAGGCGTTATAACGTTTGCGCAAACCAATCACTATACGCTTATTGCGATTGTTTTTACCAAAAATATGTAGAAGAATACGTATCGGACTAAACTGAAAAAAAATATATATATTTTTTTAAATGGGATATTTATTTTAGCAAAAACTAAAAAAAAATGTGTTTTTTTTCAAAATTGTCGCTCTATTTTTGTTTATAGCGCAAAAAATAAAAACCGCACAGGTGATCAAATACCACCAAAAGTAAGCTCTATTTGTGGGGAAAAAGGGACGTAAATTTTGTTTGGGAGCCACGTCGCACGACCGCGCAATTGTCATTCAAAGCGTGACAGTGCTGAAAGCTGAAATTTTGCCTGGGCAGGAAGGGGGTATATGTGCCCAGTAAGCAAGCGGTTAAACTGCCAAATACCTTTTCTCATCAGCAGTTAGAGCAGTCTTGTGACTTCTATCAGTGTCTGGTTAAAGCTTGTAGGAGGAGTTTTCATTCTCCCCAGATTGTTCTTTGAGGCTGCAGGACCCCTGACCCTCTGTCTGTTTTCAATTTATTTTTATTGGTCTTTTTCTTAAATACAAAAAGTTTTAATTTAAACAAGATTCTGTCACATTATATATCTATTTCTGTTCATTGTTCAATATACAGAGTCTTGATCAATTTCCATAATTCACATTACTTTTAATACAACCTATCACATATACCTACATATACAGGCATACCCCACTTTTAAGTACACAATGGGGTTTATTTACTGAAGCAAGAAAGTGCAAAATCAGGCACTTCTGCATAGAAACCAATGATCTTCTAACCCCAGCTTGTTCAATTAAACTTTGGTAATAAAACCTAAAAGCTCATTGGTTTCTATGCAGAAGTGAGCCTGATTTTTTCCAAGCTTTAGTAAATAAACCCCATTGTGTACTTAAAAGTGGGGTATGCCTGTATTCTACTACCTTCCATTCATATTCGTCCTTGTGATGCATTTGCCTATATGCTTCAGTTTAATCCTCCCTGCTTGTTTAAGGCTGTTAATTGTATTTACTCTTCTGCAGCTAGCCCTGTTTCAAATGTTAATTGTTCTAGCCCTGTGTTTACTGGTTACTGTGATTAGATAAGTGGCTCATGTTAATTATGCTGATTGCTTCATTGTGGTAATTATCCCTCTATATGCGGGGTCGAGTTGTCTAGTTAATGTATTTAGTACAACTAGTGCTCAACTCCACTGATGTCATTATCTAAAGAAAATGTGTTTTCAGTCTCGGCTCCGTCGTGTCTGCCTACTCATCTGTATGGAAGCCCCAGTGTGAGGGGGGCGGAGATTTGTCATTGTAACAGTTTTGGAAATGACATATAAGCTGTGTGTTATAACATTAAACTCAGTCTTGGTTCCAGCATCCAGTCTTGACTCATGTGTGGGGGATCCTGTGATGTTCTTGTATGGAGAGGAGGGAATGCTTGACGGGGATATCAGACCGATACCGTCACAATTGGTTGGTAGCAGCGGGATTTTCCCTTCTACTCCCCTTCACACCCGGATTCCAAGCCGACACTGGAAGAACTACTGGAAGTTCGTGGAAGGATTGCTAGCAACAAAACCAAGCGGGTCATCATAGCAGAATCAATGGAGCTAGACCAGGAGGACGGGATTGCAGCAACGCCAGCAGTACAAGAGATGGAGACACCAGTGATTCAGGAAGAGGAATCGCCAGCCAACAAGCTAATGAGAGAGAAGCTAGCGTGGTTCGGCCCGAACCCAACGCCGGATGTGGTGCTGAAAGTGATGGACCTGTTAGTAAACGCAGAGCTACAGAAGGCTAAACAAATAAGAGACGCAGAGCTACAGAAGGATAAACAAATAAGGGACGCAGAACTACAGTTAAAACTGGCAGCAGTCCAACAAGCAGCCGCACCTTCTCCGAACAGTGAGTACAGCACAGCAGACACAAGGAAGATTCCGTTTAGCGCTTTTAAAGCTTTTGATGAAAAGGACTGTGAAATTGATAACTACCTGGCGGATTTTGAGCGACAATGTAACCTGCACCGAATAGCTAGAAGAGACTGGGTTGCAATATTGTCAGGCAAACTGTCAGGCAAAGCTTCTGATGCTTTCCGGACCGTGCCAGATCAGGATATCCATAGCTACGCCAGGGTTAAAGAAGTGCTCCTGGCTCGTTATGCAGTAACCCCAGAGTCCCACCGACAGAAGTTCAGGGACTCACGCAAAACCACGAAAGACTCTTACGCGGAGTGGGCATGCCAGTTGTCCCTGTCGGCCTCTAACTGGGTTAACAGCAGCCAGGCCACCACCGCAGAGGACATTTTGCAACTAATGCTCCTGGAGCAATTTTACAATCACATCCAGACGGACGTCAAAGATTGGGTGAGAGATCGCAGGCCCATGACTCTACCAGAGGCCGCGAAGTTGGCGGATGAATATGCGGATACTCGCAAGACAAACCAGGTCACACCACGGGTACAACCTCCACGACCAACGGCGCCCTCACACCCACCAGCCGCTAGATACCAACCGCCTAACAGACCGATGACATCGAGCCCTCGCTATCCACGCCAGGAGGACAACGAACAACGCTGCTTCCGGTGCAAACAGCTCGGTCACTTCAAGCAGAATTGCCCCATGAGTGACAACACCAGGTCAAATTGGTCTCAACCTGGGTACCGCCCACCAGCAGCAGCCCATTGTGTAGACTCGGCTTGGGATCCCCAGGAGCTGGGTCGGGAAGAACCATTGGGCACCCCTTACGAAGCCCTCATGGTACAATCTGTTATTACGGACAACAGGGAACACCATTGTCAGCTGGTCATGGGCGACAGCCATGAGCCGGAGGGGCCTTGGAGGGAGCTGGGCAGAAAGAGGCACCGCCAGCTACCCTCCAAGAAGAAGAGGTCCTGGAAGTCAAATAACCAGCGGACCTGGGAGGAGAAGAAGCGACTGGAGGAGATGGAATCGCAGCGGGCGCCCCAGATGCGGGCCGAGATGTTCGCCAAGGGCCCACCGGTGGCCCCTTACACCACCACCCAGTTCCTGATGATGAAGGACCACGTGGAGAGCCTGCAGGACATGAGCAAGCAGGATCTGATCCGTGAGTACATAGAGCTGGAGGAGTGCATAAGCCGCATGGAGGAGGAGAACAACCACCTGAGGTCACAGCGGGCTGACCCCCCCAGGCTCCATGAACTGGAGATGGAGCTGGAGAAGCTCAAAGAGGAGAACCGGCGGCTGCGGAGGGAGCAGGGGGTGGCTGACCTTATGGGGCTCTGAGTCCCCTCCCCCCCGGACTCTGAGCACCAGTGCTACAGCATTTCAACAAATATAACTTTTTCTTTTTTATGAATCTCCTGTGACTGTCACTTCAGAGCCATAACCTGCCCCTCCCATAGCGGGACACCTAGATGGCGGCGCACAGACCCATTCGCCGTCTTCACACTGACTTCTGGTGACTTTGCAGATCGCACAAAGACTTGGGGACTGACCGGCGTGTGATCTGACGACCCGGTGGCATACCTGAGTCTGAAGCAGTTGCCAAGGGAGGTCAGTCATGCCAAACGGAGTTAACCTCGGACTAAAAGCTCTAAACCCGTCAACCCTACTGGACCAGGGAAGGTCCAACCGGGTTTTCCGGAGCAGGGAGAAAAAGGGGGGCCATTGTGATGCATTTGCCTATATGCTTCAGTTTAATCCTCCCTGCTTGTTTAAGGCTGTTAATTGTATTTACTCTTCTGCAGCTAGCCCTGTTTCAAATGTTAATTGTTCTAGCCCTGTGTTTACTGGTTACTGTGATTAGATAAGTGGCTCATGTTAATTATGCTGATTGCTTCATTGTGGTAATTATCCCTCTATATGCGGGGTCGAGTTGTCTAGTTAATGTATTTAGTACAACTAGTGCTCAACTCCACTGATGTCATTATCTAAAGAAAATGTGTTTTCAGTCTCGGCTCCGTCGTGTCTGCCTACTCATCTGTATGGAAGCCCCAGTGTGAGGGGGGCGGAGATTTGTCATTGTAACAGTTTTGGAAATGACATATAAGCTGTGTGTTATAACATTAAACTCAGTCTTGGTTCCAGCATCCAGTCTTGACTCATGTGTGGGGGATCCTGTGATGTTCTTGTATGGAGAGGAGGGAATGCTTGACGGGGATATCAGACCGATACCGTCACAGTCCTCACACCCAAAAAAAAACATAACCCCACTGTTCTCTCCATGTGCTCATTTCATACTTCATTTACATTTCCCCTTCATATTCTTCCTTACTTTCCATTTATAAATATTCTTTCATTCTTTTTGAGAGCCGAAGTTCATCCCATTTCTGCCATATTTCTGGCATTTGACTATTTATGTGTCCTTCTTCTCTTATCTGTCTTTCCATATATTGTATTTCGTTTATTTCACATATCCATTCTGCTATATTGGGACTTTTATTTTCTCTCCATTTACAAGCTATTATTGTTCTACCTGCTGATGTCATATGATGAAAAATATCCTTCTTAATATTCTTTATTGATTCTGGCATCAGAGATATCTATATTTAGATTCCTCTCTATTCCCAAAATTTTTTGATATTTCTCATGAACTGTTTTCCAGAGTTTTCATACCATATGACATTCATACCAAATGTGTTCCATAGTCCCCCTTTCCACCTTACATCTCCAACACAGATCTGTTTGTCCAATATTTATTTTATTTAACGCTACGGGGCTCCAATACCATTTCATTGCTATTTTGTAGTTTCTTTCTTGATATTTATTCGCTATAGATGTTTTGTGAATTATTCCAAATATTTTCCCCCATTCCATCTCTAATATTGATCTCCCTGTTTCTTTTTTTCCATTTTTTCTTTCCTGTTAGCTCTCTAAGGGGGCCTGAGGGGAGTAGTAAGCCATATATCGTGGATAACTTTTTAGTTGGCTTTTGCTCATCTAGTAATATTTCTTCAAATTTTGTTTTTGATCTATTCTGACTCTCTGCCTGGACAGCGCTGATTGTTCCTGTCCCCACTCCCAAGGAAAAAAAACTCTCTAGCAATACACACCAAACTGAGCATGTGCAGCTTGCCCCCAATGCTCTAAACTACCAGGAGATGGGATAGAGACAGAGGAAGAAGGGGGGGGTCAGGGAAGACAGGATCAAACAGCCTTTTTACAAAGAAAGTTTAGTTAATTTACTGAATAAGCTGTACTTTTTTCTCAAGCATAATACTTTTATATACACTGTATTTAACCTTCCCAGTGTAACAAATTTACTTAAAAATTTTCAGAAAATTTTTAATTTTCCAGAAAAAAACTGTAGAGATTTTTTTCTTTTTCCCATGGCTTCAAAATGTCACATCTCTATTCCCAGGAGACAGAATTTACCAAATATGTACCCTGTACTAATTTACATGGATAAATAGTTGGATATCTTTATTCTAAAAGGGCTTTCAGATTTTAAAATGCCCATCAAGCAGACCAGAGATGAGGCCCTTGTCCCTGGCAAAAATCCTTCTAATGTTGTGGATTGGTATAATTTGTGGGGGTGCACACTCACTGCCCTCTACTTTCTGCCCCTTTCCTGGCCACCCAGGCTATAGGCCTAGATAAGGGATAAGGGATAAGTGTACATTTTGAGGAAACCCATGCAAAAAACAAACAAAGGGGAGCCCTTTAAAATTAATTTAAGGTTCTTATCTTGGCACGAAGTCTGGCTTGCCAGCAAAGGGACACTTAGTGTGTTCTCCCCATGAGCCTTACCAAGCTACATGCCCTCCACATTGGTAGGGAATCTTGACACTGTATAAGGGTCTGGTATGGATTTTGAAAAAAGCCCCACGCTGTTTTTACAAACAGAATGAGGCTGACTATGTCGTAAACTATCATTTAGCAGCATTTTGTTGTCACTTTTGCAGTAGAATATTATATTTAACTACTTCAGACCCGGGCGTATGTAAAAAGACGGCCTCCAGGTGGCTCTATAAATCCGGGAGGACGTCCTCCGGCCACTGGGGGCGCGCATGCGTGTGCCTGCCGGTCGCAATGTCCGCCAGGTACCCGCGATTGGCAATGACAGAGCAGGGACGTGGAGCTCTGTGTGTAAACACAGAGCTCCACGTCCTGTCAGGGAGAGGAAACAGATGCTGTGTCCCTTGTACATAGGGACAAAGCATCGGTCACCTTCCCCAGTCAGTCCCCTCCCCCCACAGTAAGAATCACTCCCAGGATACACATTTAACCCCTTCCTCGCCCCCTAGTGTTATCCCCTTCCCTGCCAGTCACATTTATACAGTAATCAATGCATTTTTATAGCACTGTTCGCTGTATTAATGTGAATGGTGCCAAAAATGTGTCAAAAGTGTCCGATATCGCAGTCCTGACAAAATTTGTAGATCGCCGTATTACTAGTAAAAAAAAAAAAAAAAGTCAGAATTCTATCCCCTATTTTGTAGCCACTGTAACTTTTGCGCAAACGATTTTTTTTTTTACCAAAAATATGTAGAATACGTATTAGATATATTCTACATATTTTTGGTAAAAAAAAAAAACGGAGAAAAAAAATATTATTTTTTTTAAAAAATGGGATATTTATTATAGCAAAAAGTAAAAAATATTGACCCGGATTCACAAAGCACTTGCGCCGACGTATCTCGGGATACGCCGCGTAAGTGCAAATATGCGCTGTCGTATCTGTGCGCCGTGCCCACAAAACTAGATACGCCTGAAAATAGGCTTCATCCGACCGACGTAACTTGCCTACTCCGGGGTAGAGTGGGCGCATATTTACGCTGGACGTATTTGGCGCTCCCATTGATTTTCTATTCACATATGCAAATGAGGGAGATACGCCGATTCACGAACGTACGTCTGCCCGTCGCAGTGCGCGTAAAGTCATACGTCCAGCGTAAAGTTATGCCCCATAAAGGAGGTGTAACTCAGCAGCATCCATTCAAAGGGCTGCACCAGGGAACACAAGCCGACGGATGTTACGTGGTTTACGTAGGACGTAAATATGACTAAGCGTAGGTTACGTTCACGCCGTAGGCAGTGATCCGGCGTATCTTAGGCAGTTGTTCCGACGTATTTGTGAGCATGCGCACTATGATGCGTCCACGGGACGGCGCATGCGCAGTTGGCGATACGTATCTGTCTGGCGCTCGGCCCATCATTTGCATGGGGTCATGCCTTATTAGCATGGCTCACACCCACTTCCACTTACGCCGACTTATGCCTGAGAAACGCCTGAGAAACCCAGCGCAGATTTGGGAGGAAGTGCTTTGTGAATCCAGTGCTTGCCTCTCTGCGCTGCGTCGGCGTAGCGTAAAGGAGATACGCTACGGCGGCATAAATATGGGCCAGTGTCTGTGAATCCGGGCCATTGTTTTCCCAAATTGTCGCTATTTTTTTTGTTTATAGCGCAAAAAATAAAAACCGCAGAGGTGATCAAATACCAGCAAAAGAAAGCTCTATTTGTGAGAAAAAAAGGACGTAAATTTTGTTTGGGAGGCACGTCGCACGACCGCACAATTTTAATTTAAAGCGACGCAGTGCTGAAAGCTGAAATTTCGCCTGGGCAGGAAGGGCCCAGTAAGCAAGTGGTTAAAGAATTAACAGCGTTGAAGCCTGTTAGCCAGCAAAGGGTGTCTTTTAGTTAAACTGTAAACTGTGTATAAGTTTTACTCAAAATTCTAAATGATATAAAAGTGTTTAGTTAGTACAATGATTGATTGGTTGCTACTTTTTTTACTTGAGAAATGTGTATTTTTTATTTTTAGCACTAGGTGGTGGTAAAGGCCTTCTTTTAGCAGTTGCTGTGCGTTCTCTAGCTGCATTTACAGCTATTGCAATGCAAATGTTTTCCACTAAGAGTAGTTACTGTTTATAGAACATTGCCAAGCCGAGATTTCTGTTATTGTTATTTGCATGTATTCTATAAAACAGTAGAACCGACATTTCATGTTAGCTGCCAAGCAAAGCACAATATTTATTTCCCAGGCTTCTATATTGGTGAATGGCAGAAAATAATGCACATTACCTATCATTTAAAAGGATGACATTTTACAATAAGTTGTAAGTATGAATGGTTAATTATTTAATGACAGCTTGATTGATTATTTTTTATTTTTTTTTTAGTCTTCAAAAAAAAACTTTACCTATACTTAAAGGGGAGTTCCAGCCATTTGTATGTTTATTAAAAGTCAGCAGCAACAAAAAGTGTAGCTGCTGGCTTTTAATAAACAGGCACTTACCTGCTCCAGCGAACGCGCCGGCCGGGGCTCCGCTCCTCTCCCCCCCTCCCCGGCCGGCGTCTTCATCTTCAGTGTGGGCACCCGGCCGTGACAGCTTTCGGCTTCATGGCCGGGCACCCACTGCGCATGCGCGAGCGCGAGCGGCGCGGCACTGCGCATGCGCGAGCGGCGCGGCCCGGCGCCGCGCCGTGTAATTGGCCAGGAGATCGCCTAGGACCTGTGACGTGTCCTAGGCGATCGCCTACAGCAGCCACTTCCTGAAGGCGATTAAGCTTAGTCGCCTACAGGAAGGAGGAAGTGGGACAGGAAGTCCCACTCGTGCTGAAGCCCCCACCCCCCCCCAAAAAAAATTACATGCCAAATGTGGCATGTAAGGGGGAGAGGAGTGGGTTAAGAGGAAGTTCCAAATTTGGGTGGAACTCCTCTTTAAAGCGGAGTTCCACCCTAAAAATGAACTTTCTATTAACAGCTTGCCTTTAATGTAATGTAATGTAATGTACTCACTTCTATCTGGCTGTTACTGGTCCTAGGTGGTTCAACTTCCTGTCCCATTGCCTCCTGGGAAATGATGACACTCATTTCCCAGGAGTCTCTGGGCATTACTGGGCCTAAAAATCGCCCAGCATGCACCTCTCCCTGAAAACCAGGAAGAAAAAAGGAACTGGGCTTCACATGCCCACACATATGATGGATACCGCCACAACACGAGCTGGAGGATATAAAGCAAGTGTTTGCAATGATTTCTGGAATGATTGGGGAGCTATTATTATGTTTTAGGGACAATTTAATGTGATTCATTTTAGCTTGCCACTGCTAATCCAAAAATGTTGGATTGCTGGCTGTTATGCTGAACTCCTGGTTTTAGAAGAATATTGCCTTACCAGGAGTAGCAGGTGAAAAAAATCACTAAACATTGCTGGTTAAAGAACTTCACTAAGCATTGTTGTACACAGTGCCGGGACAAGGTCATCCAGCGCCCAGGGCAAAAATACCAAACCGTACCCCCCGCTCCCTCATTTATGATATGCAGGCTTAGGGGATCCTACACTCAACAGTCACCAGCTTGTCAAAATGCAGCTGTCACTACACCTGTCAGCCTTGTAGCAGATGGAAGGCATCCTCATCCCTACAGTAAACTATTACACACAGGGCAGCTGTCCCTCTTGCCCACCCCTTGTCCCGGCCTTGGTTGTACACATAACATAAAACTAATGTAATTTTAGACAAAAATGAACTTTGGTAGAGCTCAATTACACTAGCAGTGCCCTCTGAAGAGTGATCCGTGGTGGATCACTTTTCAGATGGTGTTTGACAGAAAGTGAGAAGGCATGATGTCAGCTCCTTACCTCCTGTTTAACCCTTAAAAACCCACACCACTGCACTGCAACCGTGTGGGGGCAGTTGTCACATGACTCCATTCAGTTAATTAGCTCACATTCAGAAGGTGGCACTCCACAGAAAGGATACATTTTGCTGCTTTGCATTGTAGTTGTGACATACCTCCCAACTTCTTGAGATGAGAATGGGGGACACCTATCATGAAAATTATGCAGGCATACGACACACCTCTTGGCACGCCCCCTTAAAGGAGAATTGTACAAAAAAATCAGGCAGGATTAACCCTGTTGTGGATAACCATTTTGGATGCTCCATGATTATAGGCTATTCGAATCAATACTTTTCAGTTAAAACGATTTTGAATAAACATTGGAGCATCTTGAAAAACGACAGAGTTTTAGGCTCAGTTATCCCTGACCGCCCAGTTGTTATCTTTAGAGGAGCACCCTCTTTACGACACAGGGTAGCTCCCAATGTTATTGACCCGCCTAATAATGTTCATTTTTTTTCAGAATATGAAAGGTTTTTACCCTTGTCATAAGTGTAAGATATGTCAAATCAATTCTTTCCAAGGATGGAAATATGAATCTTTCCAGTCCACCCAGACAAATACAATTTATGACATGCTCCAGTAAGAGTCGGTTCACACAGGGGCAACGCGACTTCTAGCACGACTTTGGGAGGCAACTTGGACCATCAGGCAACTTACAAGGCAACTTTAAGTTGCCTCCAGGACAGTACAAGGCAACTTCAAGTTGCCTCCAGGACAGGAGGCTTTCCAGTGGCCAATCAAACAACAATCAGCTCTGTGGGAGGGAGGGGGCAGGGAGGGGTTTGCCTGAGAAATGTATGTTATCTTCCTGTATTGTTGCTTCAGTTAAGACAGTGATCCTACTTCTGAGGCAACTTCCATTGAAATCTATGGGTACAAGTTGCCTACAAGTCGGATTGAAGTAGTACAGGAACCTTTTCTGAAGTCTGAGCGACTTCAGTAGTGTACATTAAGACGGCTCCATTCACTTCCATTGATTTTCTCAACCGCACGACTTGGGACGACTTGGGGAGACTTCAAGTCGGATCCCAGGTCACCCCTGTGTGAACCGGCTCTTAATGTGTGGTGTATCTCATCCAGTGCCCATGTTCTAAACAGTATATCGGACGGACCAAGACAGCCCTCCATGTGACATTATGGATATTAGGCGTGGTTTTCCCAAACATAACCTATCAAAACATTATGCTAAGTACCATAATCAACAAACTGAAGGGACTCTTTTCGTCCCTATTGAAAAATTGCATCCACATTGGAGAGGTACAAATAAGGTTCGTTCAGTATCTGAACTCGAAACAAAGTGGATATTCGATATGAAATCTTATGTCCCTCATGGGTTAAATGTTGATTGGGACATCAATTGCTTTTTAAACAATGCCTAGTTTTTCTCTGCATTTATTTTATATAAAATATTTTTTAAGTATGTTTTATTATAATTTTTTACACATATTTCATTTATCCATTTTAATTCATTACACTTACTTTTGTCTATGTAATATTAGTATTGTTATATAGAATTCTTTTTAGTTTGCTGTTTTTTGTATAGTTAATGACTGTATTTGAGGTTCACAGTGTTCCCTTTTCTCTTCTCTCTGTGTTGGCTCCGTTATGTGTTTTCTCCTTTTCCACCACAAGATGGCAGGCATCCATCCATTCCACAATTCTCTGTTATGCTCCTTACTAAGTCCAGCATTTATTACGCTGGCGTTTTTTGTTTTCTATTAGCCCTTCCGCTTCTGCCCTCAGTCAAGCTGGAGTCGCAGAGTTATATAAAGGCAAGCGTGATGACACGAGTCTAGCAGCCTTACCCAGACGATGTCCTTTTGATGACAAAACACGTAGGTGTGGCCAGCTGATTCGACGTCATTACGCCTCTTTACACGGAGTACACTGATACGGAGCTTAACAGACAGGAGAAGCCTTGAGGAGACGCCGCGTCCCTCTATGTTGTATTCATCGCAAATTTTTAACAGCTTAATTGTAAGTGCAATACTTTTAGCAGAATAAACATTTTGTTAAGCAGTAATACGCTATGGAGTCTCTTTCTGTTTTTCATCTCTTGAGACATTAAGATACCATCCTGTGCTTGAAAACCATCTGCAGTGAGTCTGTTGGGAGTTTTTAAACACCTGTGCTTAGAGAGACCACTGTGATAGCGGTCATCTACCTTTGGTAAGGAGACTACAATACCACTATTTGGGTGTCTTATTTGGTGGAAGAAGATCCCTCTTTTCACAAACTTAACTTTTTTCGCACCATTATGAATTACACTTTAACCAGTTCCCGACCCCCGCATGTACATATACGTCCACAATATGGCACGTACAGGCACATGGGCGTACACGTACGTCCTCGCCTATTAGCGGGTGGGGGGTCCGATCGGGACCCCTCCCCGCTACATGCGGAGGTCGGGGAGCGATCCGGGACCACGGCGCGGCTATTGGTTTATAGCCGCTCCGTCGCGATCGCTCCCCGGAGCTGAAGAACGGGGAGAGCCGTGTGTAAACACGGCTTCCCCGTCCTTCACTATGGCGGCGCATCGATCGCGTCATTCCCTTTATAGGGAAGACACGATCGATGACGTCATTCCTACAGCCACACCCCCAAACAGTTGTAAACACATACTAGGTGCACCCCAACTCCTACAGCGCCACCTGTGGTTAACTCCCAAACTGCAACTGTCATTTTCACAATAAAGAATGCAATTTAAATGCATTTTTTGCTGTGAAAATGACAATGGTCCCAAAAATGTGTCAAAATTGTCCGAAGTGTCCGCCATAATGTCGCAGTCACGAAAAAAATTGCTGATCGCCGCCATTAATAGTAAAAAAAAAATAAAAAAAAAAAATGCAATAAAACTATCCCCTATTTTGTAAACACTATAAATTTTGCGCAAACCAATCGATAAACGCTTATTGCGATTTTTTTTACTAAAAATAGGTAGAAGAATATGTATCGGCCTAAACTGAGGAAAAAAAATGTTTTTATATATGTTTTTGGGGGATATTTATTACAGCAAAAAGTAAAAAATATTGCTTTTTTTTCAAAATTGTCGCTCTATTTTTGTTTATAGCGCAAAAACTAAAAACCGCAGAGGTGATCAAATACCACCAAAAGAAAGCTCTATTTGTGGGGAAAAAAGGACGCCAATTTTGTTTGGGAGCCACGTCGCACGACCGCGCAATTGTCTGTTAAAGCGACGCAGTCCCGAACTGTAAAAACACCTTGGGTCTTTAGGCTGCATATTGGTCCGGGGCTTAAGTGGTTAAGGACTGTTTTTTTCATGGTTTATTGATTCAATTATTAATGTGGGACTATTTATTCACTATTCATCCTCCCATTTTTTTCCTTTTTTTATCACCAGTTGTTTTTGAATATATTTATATTGTATACCTATGTTCACTTATTAGGTTTGTCACGGTTTATTTGTTTAGCGCTGTACCTTGTCTCATATATTGTCTAAAATTTGGTATTCTAATTTGTTGGTACTGGCAGCTTACGTCCCATCATCACTGTGGGGATTTTTTTCACTTTTACATGTATCTAGCGCAGTGTTTTTCCTTGTAATATTGCCTTACCAGGAGTAGCAGGTGAAAAAAAAAATCACTAAACATTGCTGGTTAAAGAACTCCACTAAGCATTGCTGTACACAGTGCCGGGACAAGGTCATCCAGTGCCCAGGGAAAAAATACCAAACCGTACCCCCCGCTCCCTCATTTATGATGTGCAGGCTTAGGGGATCCTACACTTAACAGTCACCAGCTTGTCAAAATGCAGCTGTCACTACACCTGTCAGCCTTGTAGCAGATGGAAGGCATCCTCATCCCTACAGTAAACTATTACACCCAGGGCAGCTGTCCCTCTTGCCCACCCCTTGTTCCGGCCTTGGTTGTACACATAACATAAAACTAATGTAATTTTAGACAAAAATAAACTTTGGTAGAGCTCAATTACACTAGCAGTGCCCTCTGAAGAGTGATCCGTGGTGGATCACTTTTCATATGGTGTTTGACAGACAGTGAGAAGGCATGATGTCGGCTCCTCACCTCCTGTTTAACCCTTAAAAACCCACACCACTGCACTGCAACCGTGTGGGGGCAGTTGTCACATGACTCCATTCAGTTGATTAGCTCACATTCAGAAGGTGGCACTCCACAGAAAGGATACATTTTGCTGCTTTGCATTGTAGTTGTGACATACCTCCCAACCTCTTGAGATGAGAATGAGGGACACCTATCATCAAAATTATGCAGGCATGGGACACACCCCTTGCCACGCCCCCTTAAAGGAGAATTGTACAAAAAAACAAGATTGGTGACATGTACATGCCTGTCTGCTGCCTTTGTTGGGGGGGTTGATAATAAATTGAGTCTTAACCACATGTTTTTACAGACCCCCAACTGCAAAAGTAAACCTAGCCTTAAAGTGGAGGTTCACCCGGAAATGTTAATTTTTAACATTAGATTCATGCTCATTTTGTCAAGGGGAATCGGGTAGTTTTTTTAAAAACGAAGCAGTACTTACCGTTTTAGAGAGCAATCTTCTCCGCCGCTTCCGGGTATGGGCTGCGGGACTGGGCGTTCCTATTTGATTGACAGTCTTCCGACAGGCTTCCGACAGTCGCATCTATCGCGTCACGATTTTCCGAAAGTAGCCGAACGTCGGTGCGCAGGCGCCGTATAGAGCCGCACCGACGTTCGGCTTCTTTCGGCTACTCGTGACGCGATGTATGCGACCGTCGGAAGCCTGTCGGAAGACTGTCAATCAAATAGGAACGCCCAGTCCCGAAGACCATACCCAGAAGCAGCGGAGAAGATCGCTCTCTAAAACGGTAAGTACTGCTTCGTTTTTTTAAAAAAACTACCCGATTCCCCTTGACAAAATGAGCATGAATCTAATGTTAAAATAAATTTCACCCGCTTTAATGTGGAAGTAAACTTCCATTGACTGTTTGTACCAGTAGGTAAACCTATAATAAGCCTTACCTATAGGTACTGTAAATATCTCCTAAACGTGCACCGTAGGAGATATTTACTGCATATGCAGCCGAGGACGACATCAGCACATGCGCTCTGAAGGAACAGCCATCCTTGCCGTTTCTTCAGAGCTCGCATGTGCGGGAGTGACGTAATGCGGCTCTGGCCAGTCACACAGACGGAGTCCGCAGACCCGGAAGGAAGATGGGCGAGGATGGATGTGGTCTCCAGCGGTGACAACGACTGCTTCATTTGCAGGTATGTTCCACGTCATGTGCTAATATGTGATGCATACTAGCACATTATGGGCTAGATTCAGGTAGGTGGCGCGCATTGTTACGGCGGCGCAGCGTATGGTATTTACGCTACGCCACCGTAAGTTAGAAAGGCAAGTGCTGTATTCACAAAGCACTTGCCTCCTAAGTTACGGCGGTGTATCGTAAATGGGGCCGGCGTAAGCGCGTGTAATTCAAATGAGGATGAGGGGGCGTGTTTTATGTTAGTTCTTGGTGACCCGATGTGATTGACGTTTTTCCCAAACGGCGCATGCGCCGTCCGTGGAATTTCCCAGTGTGCATTGCTCCAAAGTACGCTGCAAGGACGTCATTGGTTTCGACGTGAACGTAAATTACGTCCAGCCCTATTCGCGAATGACTTACGCAAACGACGTAAAAAATTCAAAATTCGACGCGGGAACGACGTCCATACTTAACATTGCGTACGCCTCATAATAGCAGGAGCAACCTTACGCCGAAAAAGCCTAACGTAAACGACGTAAAAAAATAGCGCCGGGCGTACGTAAATTTGTGAATCGGCGTATCTAGGTCATTTGCATATTCTACACCGAAAACGACGGAAGCGCCACCTAGCGGCTAGCGTAAATATGCACCCTAAGATACGACGGTGTAAGAGACTTACGCCAGTCGGATCTTAGGCTAATGTCGGCGTATCTTGCTTTCTGAATACAGAAAGAAGATACGCCGGCGCAGCTTTGAATTTACGCAGCGTATCTATAGATACACCGGCGTAATACAATGCTGAATCTAGCCCAGAGTCTTTACTTTGCACTTCAGGAGGGAAAAAAAAGCAGCACTTTACTTCCTATTTAATATGGTGGCTGTAACAGCAGCACCACAGCAAATTATAATTTGTCCAAGATTTGACATGATTTTCCCATTAGGTTCTTCACTCTACACCCATGTTACATAATAAAGTATATACATTTGCATATTGTAATTTTGACACTACGTTCCAGAGATTATTATACCAATTACATCAAATCTGGACTTTTAGATTTGGATCCATAGGTTGTGCGCCCCAAAGCTCAAACACATGTATATGTGGTAAGTGTCAGAAGAGCAGTGGACGATGTCAGTAGGACACTGGATGGTGTCATTCAGTAGAGCAGTAGATGGTGTCAGTAGGACAGTGGACGGTGCCATTCAGTAGAGCAGTGGACGGTATCAGTAGGACAGTGGACGGTGCCATTCAGTAGAGCAGTAGATGGTGTCAGTAGACAGTGGACGGTGCCATTCAGTAGAGCAGTGGACGGTGTCAGTAGGACAGTGGACGGTGCCATTCAGTAGAGCAGTGGACGGTGTCAGTAGGACAGTGGACGGTGTCATTCAGTAGAGCAGTGGATGGTGTCAGTAAGACAGTGGACGCTGTCATTCATCAGAGCAGTGGATGGTGTCAGTAGGACAGTGGACGGTGTCATTCAGTAGAGCAGTGGACGGTGTCAGTAGGACAGTGGACGGTGCCATTCAGTAGAGCAGTGGATGGTGTCAGTAGGATAGTGGGCTGTGTCATTCAGTAGAGCAGTGGATGGTGTCAGTAGGACAGTGGACACTGTCATTCAGCAGAGCAGTGGACAGTGTCAGTGGGACAGTGGACAGTGTCATTCAGTAGAGCAGTGGACGGTGTCAGTAGGACAGTGGACACTGTCATTCAGCAGAGCAGTGGACAGTGTCATTCAGTAGAGCAGTGGACGGTGTCAGTAGGACATTGGACACTGTCATTCAGCAGAGCAGTGGATAGTGTCAGTGGGACAGTGGGCGGTGTCATTCAGTAGAGCAGTGGACGGTGTCAGTAGGACAGTGGACGGTGCCATTCAGTAGAGCAGTGGATGGTGTCAGTAGGACAGTGGACACTGTCATTCAGCAGAGCAGTGGACAGTGTCAGTGGGACAGTGGACAGTGTCATTCAGTAGAGCAGTGGACGGTGTCAGTAGGACAGTGGACACTGTCATTCAGCAGAGCAGTGGACAGTGTCATTCAGTAGAGCAGTGGACGGTGTCAGTAGGACAGTGGACAGTGTCATTCAGTAGAGCAGTGGATGGTGTCAGTAGGACATTGGACACTGTCATTCAGCAGAGCAGTGGATAGTGTCAGTGGGACAGTGGACGGTGTCATTCAGTAGAGCAGTGGACGGTGTCAGTAGGACAGTGGACGGTGCCATTCAGTAGAGCAGTGGATGGTGTCAGTAGGACATTGGACACTGTCATTCAGCAGAGCAGTGGATAGTGTCAGTGGGACAGTGGACGGTGTCATTCAGTAGAGCAGTGGACGGTGTCAGTAGGACAGTGGACAGTGTCAGTCAGTAGAGCAGTGGACGGACCCAGTAGACCAGTGGACAGTCTCAGTAGAGCAATGGATATATTAGTAGCGCAGAGGTTGGTGTCAGTAGTAGTGGATGGTGTCAGTAGTTTTTCTTTTTTAATATTTATTACAATTAAATTTTTTATTATTTTTACAATATTTTTTTAAATATTTTTTTTACAATATTTTTTACAAGCCCCATGTGGGGGGGGGGGGGGGGGGGGCTGGTGAGATATCAGGGAACTAAAAAAACAGTGCATGAGCAGCAGGAGGAATCTGCGCTGCACAGGGTGATTAAGGTGCACATGCCAATGCTTGGATCACACGTACAGGTGCGACTGAGTGCACATTTTCAGCTTATTTCCAATGCGTCTCGTTTAGGGAGGCCCTTCATCTCAATGGGCTGCCCTACACGCAAGAAACACGGAAACCTCTGACTCTTTATCAAAAACACATCAATACAAATCTTCTAAAGGGCAGCGCGTTTCTCTGTATATCAGAAAAGTGTGCATTTTTGCATGCATCCCCTATACACAGCTAGTATACCTAGCCCTAAGGTGTCACATCTTTCAGCACAGAAGATGAGCAGGCAGCCGCCGCTCCATTCGTACATAGTGTCCACGATACAGCGGAGGACTGTATCTGTGTGCCAACTCCAGAATGAATGAAAGCAAGCAAACATTCATTGGGCACTGGTAGGCTGCATTGATGGGTGCTGGGAGGCTGCATTTGATGGGCGCTGGTAAAGCTACATTTGATGGGCGCTGGTGAGGCTGCATTGATGGGTGCTGGTGAGGCTGCATTTGATGGGTGCTGGTGAGGCTGCATTTGATGGGCGCTGGGCGCTGCATTGATGGACGCTGCTAGGCTGCATTGATGGGCGCCGCTAGGCTGCATTGATGGGTGCTAGTAGGCTGCATTTGATGGGCACTGGTATGGCTGCATTGATGGGCGCTGGTGAGGGTGCATTTGATGGGTGCTAGTAGGCTGCATTTGATGGGTGCTGGTGGGCTGCATTTGATGGGCATTTCACTAACCACTTCAGCCCTGAAGGATTTGACTGCCCAATAACCGGCCCATTTTTTGTGATTTGGCACTGCGTCGCTTTAACTGACAATTGTCATGCGACATGGCACCCAAACAAAATTGACGTCCTTTTTTTTCCACAAAGAGAGCTTTCTTTTTGTGGTATTTGATGACCTCTGCGGTTTTTATTTTTTGTGACTATAAACAAAAAAAAAACGTAAATTTAAAAAAAAAAACAATATTTTTTTACTTTTTGCTATAATAAATATCTCCAAAAAATTTATGGAAAAACAAACTTTTCCATCAGTTTAGGCTGATATGTATTCTTCTACTTGGTTATACCAGTATCATTTTCTAGAGCTGGCGGCTGGATAGCGGAATAAAGCCTGGATCAGCTTTGATCGGCTCTCGGCTACGGTAACCCGGAAGCAAGGACCTGGTAACCCGGAAGCAAATCACTTCTGGTTTAGCCGGATGTCAACTTTGCCATTTTCAAAAATCAAAAACATTCAAAAACACAGATCTTGGTGTGATTAAAAGCTGAGGAGGGATTAGGGGTCACATAGATCCCAGATCTCTCCACAAAGAGTACCTGTCACATGCCTATTTTTGTCACAAGGATGTTTACATTCTTAGTGACAGCAATAAAAGTGATGCACGCAAACAACAATCATCCCAAACAAGTAAGGTATCGTGGTGACGTCAGATCATGAGCAGTAATTCTAGCACCAGACATGCTCTGTAAATCTAAAGTGGTAACCTGTAAAGACTTTTAAAGCGATGTCTATGGATAGTAACATTTACGTTGTTTGTCGCCTTTGCAAGGGCATGCACAATTTTAAAGCGTGACATGTTTGGTATCTATTTACTCAGCGTAACATCATCTTTTATATTTTACAAAAAAAATGGATTATGTATTGTGCATTAAAATTAAAAAAAGAGTATTTCTTTCAAAAAAATTGCACTTGCAAAACCACAGCGCAAATACTGTGTACAGTGTGTTACATAATATATAATGTTTGGAGGTTTCTAGCAACAAACACTGATTGTTACATGTAAACAAAGGATACTGTTAATCATAATGATATTGCACTAATCATCAGTAGCATTACCCTATGGGTGAAGAACTAAAGGCAAAACTTTTTTTTTTTCATTTTGGTTAGAATAAGACCCCTTTGACACTTGAGGCGTTTTTCAGGCGCTTTAGTGCTAAAAATAGCGACTGTAAAGCACCTGAAAAAAGCCTCAGCTGCAATCCCAGTGTGAAAGCCCGAGTGCATCAAAAAAAGTATTGCCAGCAGTTTCTTTGCAGCTCTAGGAGCGGTGCGCTCCAAAAGCACCCCTGCCCATTTAAATCAATGGGCAGCGCCGCCAGACCGCCAGCAAAGTGCTGCTGCAGCTGCGCTTTGCGTGCGCTTTTAACCCTCCTTCGGCCGCTAGCGGGGGTTAAAAGTGACCCGCTAGCGTCCGAAAAGCACCGCAAAAACTACGGTAGATAGCAGCGTTTTACCGCCAGCGTCCGGGCTCTGCGAATGTGAAAGCACTCTAAGGCCGCATACACACAATCAATGAAGCTGACTGATGGTCTGATGTGCCTACACACCATCGGTTAAAAAAACTATCATGTCAGAACGTGGTGACGTAAAACACACGACGTGCTGAAAAAAACGAAGTTCAATGCTTCCAAGCATGCGTCGACTTGATTCTGAGCATGCACGGCTTTTTGACCGATGCTTTTGCATACTAATGATTGGTTTTGACCTATCGGTTAGGCGTCCATCGGTTCTATTTTAAAGCAAGTTCTCTTTTTTTGACCGAAGGCCAACTGACCGATGGGGCCCACACACGATCGGTTTGGACCGATGAAACGGTCCTTCAGTCCGTTTTCATCGGTTTTGACGACCGTGTGTACGCGGCCTTAGGGATTTTTTTTTTTTTTTTTACAGCCACTTGCATCCTATTGGGGAGATTTCCCTTCACTTCCTGTCCCATAGCCAAAGCAGGAGGGAATTCCTAGTTGTCACCAGATCTAATGGAACATTGCCCCTCTATTCCTGTTCTGGTGACAACCCAAAATTTGGGATTTTTGTTCATAATTACTTTCAGTGAGAATGGTAACCATGACAAATAAAGAGAGCGAAAATACAGACAGTGATAAAACCTGACAGGTTTCCTAATCCCTCTCCACTCCATCCAAATCCTCCAGAAAAGTTTTCCCTGTACATGAAGACATTCACAATGTTTAATTTGCATGCAGCTGGGGGTGAATCTTGTTAATCTAAATGTTGCCAAGGCAAATGTGGGAAAAATCAGGTATTGATGTCACAGGTAACATACCCCCAGAGTTCCCCGGACAAATAAAACTACGCTCAGGGCAGGAAATCTGATAGGACTCATATGGGAGTTTGCGTGAAGAGGAAGAAGGATTATGTTGTTCTTTCCTCTGACCTGCCAGTGCTGGATTAGAGATCAGAAGCCATGGGACATCTTTGAACATTACTGAATTCTGGACAGGTAAATATTATTTCAAAATGAACAGTAAAGGACTTGTATGGTGTTCCCTCACGCACCAGTGAACTGGTTAGGCGTACAAAGGATTTGCATTGCAATAGGGCCTATTCAGTAAGTTAGGGCAATTTGCAATAATCTGTAAAGCATTATTTTTGGTGTACTGTGGTCAACCCAGCTAAAAGATGGTTGTTACTGGATGCCGCTACTGTATTGCAAATAGATTTAGCCTTTTCTACTTTTCTGAATATTTATCATATAGGGCTCCATTCACAAAGTGGTATTTTGCACCTTAAAAAAATTTTACAGCAAAAATTTGGCCCCCGAAAGGTGTCAAATGTGGCACCGGAGAGGGGAGGCGACACCTTTGGGTGGAAC
Source organism: Rana temporaria (assembly GCF_905171775.1). Taxonomy (NCBI): domain Eukaryota; kingdom Metazoa; phylum Chordata; class Amphibia; order Anura; family Ranidae; genus Rana; species Rana temporaria. The sequence continues at coordinate 420,534,749 of NC_053489.1, forward strand.
TCTGCTTTAACAACCATGATGTTTACTGGTTAAGGAGGGGGCGGCCGCCCGCTCTTTAGCAACTACTACACATTCCACAAATACTGCAAGCCTGGACCACTATTTTATTTCCACGTGCATTTAATTATTTATTTCCACGTGCATTTTATTATTTCCTCCTGTGAATGAATTTTAACACCTGTTCATGCGGTATTTACGAAGCATTTTCAATGTTTTTCAGTAAATACCACACAAATGGTCTAGTGAATTGATAGTTTCAGGATCGCATTAGATATTTAGGCAAAATGTGTCCGGACACTTAAAGCGTAGCTCCACCCTAAAGTGGAACTCCCGCTGATCGGAACCCTCCCCCCTCCGGTGTCACATTTGACAAAAAGACAGTTATTTGCACCCACTTCCGGCCACACAGTCTCGGGCAGACTGCGGGCATGACGTCATCTCCCATCCCCCTCCCACCCCCCGTTGTGTTATGGAAACACTCGGCTCCCAGTACACAGCGGGAGCCAATCGGCAGGCGTAGCGCGACTCGCGCATGCGCCGTAGGGAACCGGGCAGTGAAGCCGGAGCGCTTCACTTCCTGGTTCCCTCACCAAGGATGGCGGGGGGGGGCAGCAGAGTGACAAATACTGCAAGCCTGGACCACTATTTTATTTCCACATGCATTTAATTATTTATTTCCACGTGCATTTAATTATTTATTTCCATGTGCATTTAATTATTTATTTCCTCCTGTAAATGAATTTTAACGCTTGTTCATGCAGTATTTTAGGCCCCGTACACACGAGGAGACATATCCGATGAAAACGGTCCGCGGACCGTTTTCATCAGACATGTCTCCTGGGAGCTTTTGGTCTGATGTGTGTACACACCATTAGACCAAAATCCCTGCGGACAGAGAACGCGGTGACGTAGAAGACACCGACGTTCTCAAACACGGAAGTGCAATGCTTCCACGCATGCGTCGAATCAATTTGACGCATGCGCGGAATTTCGGGACGCTGGTTACACGTCATAACCAGCGGACATGTCCGATTAGGTGTGCTAACCATCGGACTTGTCCGACGGACATGTTTCCAGCGGACAAGTTTCTTAGCTTGCTAAGAAACTTTTGTCCGCTGGAAACCTGTCCGCTAGGCTGTACACACGGTCGGACATGTCCGCGGAAACTGGTCCCTGGACCAGTTTCAGCGGACATGTTCGACCGTGTGTACGCAGCCTAAGAAGCATTTTCAGCATTTTTCAGTGAATGATAGTTTCAGGATCACATGAGATATTTAGGCAAAATGTGTCCCGACACTTAAATATCTCATGCAAGTTCATTCTGTGAATGGAGCCCATTGTTTTAGGAACTGCTCTCTTGGTTAATTAGCTCTAAAAGGCTACATTCACACCCCTCTCAACAATGATGGACACCTATTAGTAAAAGTATGTAGGCATAGGGCACACCCGCTGTCACGCCCCCTTAAGGTAGAATCATACAAAAAAATGATTGGTTAAACCCACAAGTGTTTTTTTTTTGTTTTTGTTTTTGTTTTTTTGTTTGTTTTTTACCACTACTATTCCTTTATATTGGATTTTGGAATTTACAAACTCAGTGATTTGAAAACTGGATGAAAGGTTTAGCACTTTTTTAAAGATAAAAAGTGCATTTTATATACGAATCTATAGTTCAGACCAAAATGAGGGACAAATAAGGAGGAAAGAGGGACAGAGGGACTTTGTTTCCGAATAAGGGACATTCTCACAAAATCAGGGAGCATTCATGGTGGTTACATGCGAACAGCAGCGGTGTCTGCCATCGATTTGTACAAAGTACACAGTGTGGTCGCACACTTTGGGGTTGATTTACTAAAGGGAAATAGACTGCATTTCCTCCGGCGCTTAGTAAATGAAGGGAAGTTCTGCTGACTTCCATCATCCAATCATGTGCAAGCATTTATTTATTTATTTTATTTGCATGTGATTGGGAATTCTTTGCAAAGTGAAGCTTCACCCTATTTCCTAAGCTCTGCAGCAAAAGCCGTTGCAGAGTGCAACTGCACTTGTATAGTCTTAGTAAATCAACCACCAGTGTGTACAAGCTGCATTTACATCTGCCAGAAAGAATCTACTGATTCTTGACAGCGGCTGCCCCCTGTCTGCGCATATTCAGCCGTCTGAAAGTAGCCCAGGTAATGACTTGCTTTATATATTATTTATTCCGATAGAAGTCCTAAAATAGCTAAAAGCTAAATAGCTAAAACTCCATTCACTGTTCAGTTTTGTCTTCCATTTTCTTTTCAGACATATGGTGGCGCTCTAATGCCATGGGTTTGATCCTAGGTTCTCTTGTCTTTATGCAAAAGAAAACAATCAGTAAGGATCTTTTTGAGCAATGTCAAGGATGTATACTAAATAGCAAGCATGCTAGAATTTGCTTTTTTTTGCTAGAAAAAAATACTTTAAACCCCCATACCATTATATATTGTCTGAAAGCAGAGGGCCTGTAGAATAAAATGGTAGCAGTTGCAATTTTTTACTGTATGTGACATAATATTTGCACCACTGTTTATCAAACACATTGTTTTAGGAAAAAAAAAATAAACAAAATAAATTTCAGTACACACTAACACAATATAATAAATTAATTTTATATTTTAATATAATAATAATAATAATAATAATAATAATAATAATAATAAAATAAAAAAAAAGAATGGGTTTGTTTGCATAAATAATGTAGATATCAAACATGTCAACAGTCAAAATTTACGTGCACCCATGAAATGGCAAAGAACAACAGTACTGAAATGTTTCCATAGATAACCATTTAAAAGCCTTTACAGATTATCAATTTCGAGATAACTGTGGGTTATGGCTCCTGAATTATTACTCTCATTCTGATCTTTATGGCTATACCTCACATGTGTGGTGCAATCAATGTTCACATGTACAGGCCCTACACACTGGTTTTAAATATAATAAAAAAAAATGTTTTATTTCATTTAACCTTATAGCTGTGATAGCATGGGCAGGTGATAGGTCCTTTTTCTGGAGACATCAGGGGCCAGATTCATGTAGATTTGTGGCGGCGTATCGTATCCCATTTACGTTACGCCGACACAAGTTTCCAGCGTAAGTGCTTGATTCACAAAGCACTTGCGTGTAAACTTTCGGCGGCATAGCGTAAAGCCGTTCAGCGCAAGCCTGCCTAATTCAAATGGGGCGTGTACCATTTAAATTAGGCGCGTTCCCGCGCCGAACGTTCTGCGCATGCTCCGTTTGGAAATTTCCCACGTGCTTTGCGCGAAATTACCGCGCCCGACGTGTTTTTTGAACGGCGACGTGCGTAACGTACTTTCGTATTCCCGGACGTCTTACGCAAAAAAAAAAATTTTTTAAATTAGACGCGGGAACGACGGCCATACTTTAACATGGATGGTGTAATTTTACACCATCTAAATAGCACACTTAACTTTACGACGGGAAAAACCGACGTAAGAGAATGCGACGAACGCGCGTACATTTGTGGATCGCCGTAAACAGCTAATTTGCATACCCGACGCTGGAAAACTACGCAAACTCCACCGAGCGGCCGCCGGAGAATTACACCTATGATCGAAGGCGAACGAAGCTGTACACCTGTCGGATCTATGCCAAAAGCCGTCGTATCTTGGTTTGAGGATTCCAAATCAAGATACGACGTGGCAAATTTGAAAATACGCCGGCGTATCAGTAGATACGCCGGCGTATTTCTGCTGTGAATCTGGCCCCAGGGGTCTATTAGGCGCCCAATGTCATTCCTCTCTCCAGGGCTGGTGCAAGGATTTTTGACACCCTAGTCAAAACTTAATTTTGCAGACCCCTTGGCTCCACCCCCTTTTCACTGCCCATGTAAACCCCACCTTTTTAGTTAAGCGCTAATGAAATGCAGCCCACCAGCGCCCATGAAATGCAGCCTACCAGCGCCCATCAATGCAGCCTACCAGCGCCCATCAATGCAGCCTCACCAACACCCACCAATGCAACCATACCAGTGCCCATCAATGCAGCCTCACCAGTGCCCATCAAATGCAGCCTCACCAGCGCCCATCAATGCAGCCTACCAGCGTCCATCAAATGCAGCCTACCAGTATCCATCAATGTAGCCTTACCAGCGCCCATCAAATGTAGCTTCACCAGCAGCAATCAAATGTAGCTTCACCAGCGCCCATCAATGCAGCCTACCAGCGTCCATCAAATGCAGCCTCACCAGCATCTATCAAATGCAGCCTACCAGTACCCATCAATGTAGACTTACCAGCGCCCATCAAATGTAGCTTCACAAGCGGCCATCAAATGTAGCTTCACCAGCGCCCATCAATGCAGCCTACCAGTGCTCATCAATGAATGTTTGCTTGCAATTATTCAGGCACACAGACACAGTCCTCCGCCGCCCCTGAGCCTCTGACACTATGTGCGAACGGAGCGGCGGCTGACTGCTGATGCTGAGACTTAGTTGCTTGCTGCAGAGAGTAGAGAGTAAGAACATCAGTGGCCGGGCACTCTAGGCAGCAGGGTGCCCAAGGCGGCTGCCTAGTTTTCTTAGTGATAGCACCCGCTCCGCCTCCCTCAACTGCAGCCAAACAACCACAAATTGTGCTTGATTAGCTGCTTACCTGGTTACAGAAGCTGAATGACTAAATACTTGTTTTTTCAAGGTCCATTCATCTCAAAGGAGATTGGGGAAAGGTACCCAGAACTGTAGAGTCGCCCCAAATCACTTATACATGACAACTTATCACCAGCTGAAAAAAAAAAAAACATTATTAAGCTTCGCCCCAAATCACTTATACATGACAACTTATCACCAGCTGAAAAAAAAAAAAAACATTATTAAGCTTCGCCCCAAATCACTTATACATGACAACTTATCACCAGTTGAAAAAAAAAAACATTATTTAGCTCACAGCTGCTGTTTAAAGGGTAACTAAAGGAAATATTTTTTTAGCTAAATAGCTTCCTTTACCTTACTGCAGTCCTGGTTTCATGTCCTCATTGTTCAATTTTGCTCTGATGTTGCTGTAATTCTTCTCTGTTTTGGACACTTCCTGGTTGTCTGTTTCCTGATGACCACAGTACTGGGAGATTCTAGTTTCTTTTCCAAACCATCACTGCTCTATGGCTCTGTCTAGCACAGAGGCAGGAAATAACATGCAAAAACGAAACTAGATGCAAAAACAAAACTAGAAACTACAGGTACATTATATGATTGATTTTTATCTATTTTTAATCGTTTTTAAAAGGAATCAGTTAACTATTATGTCTCTATACCCTGTAAACAGTCATTTCAGCAAAAAAAAAAATTCCTTTACAACTCCTTTAAGCTTGTTTTATCCCCTTACCAGGAAGTCTGTAAATGTACCATGGTAGACAAGTGCATGTAAACTCAGACGCTGTCAGACTTCTTTTTTTTTCGCTGTCTTTATAATTGCTGGGAAGACTCACTCTCACTATTTGTTTTGATGATCCTTGTTCCTGGTACCTGAAATGAGGAGGATCTCCCAGAGGAGACACATACCACATAATAAAAAAAGGCACAAATTTAGCTATGTACAGTTTAGCCTGTGAAAAATCTGTACTCTTTTTTTTTTAAATAAAATTGGCTGTATCATAAAATGCAGCCTGATCTGTGTAGTCATGCTCAGAAAATTCCCAGGGGTCCCTTTTGTGGAGCTATTAACTATTGTGCTGAAACATGCAATACAAATAGAAAAATTGTTCCTTGATTCCAGCAATCATTTCCTAATCTGTCAGCATGGCACAGAATCACTTCTCTTCTGTTCTGTATTCTCATTTCTACACCTATGTTCTGGTGCTGCAAAATCAATAATAACCTACTAATTAGGTGACAAAAATGAAAGTTCTGTCTCAATCTATATTGTTTCTCTTTCTGAACAATGAAAGGGAGTAGCTTTTGCTAACAAAATCAATAAGGGTCTTTAAAAAGCTTTTTTTTTTTTACCTTTCTGGGGATCTGCGGATGATTGGATGTAATTTAGTTGCTAACAGCATTGCTTGAAAGCAATTTATGCCATGCTTATTGTATTGTTAAAAGACTGAAAGTGTAAAAGTTATTGATCCACTTAACCAGGAGTAATTTCTGCTGACACAATACATTTGCCTAAAAGATGATGTTCAAGTTCAAAACCAGAAACTATTCAGACATGCAAATACCTTTTATTTTCAGAAGGTTCTCCCTGTGCTTTGCATTAGCTCACAGAGTTGCCACCTCCTTATGTTTACTAGTGTTGAGCAGAATATGCCATATTCGATTTCGCGATATATCTCGAATATATATTCGAATATTCGAGATATATTCGCTAAATTCGAATATTCGTGATATTTTATCGAAATTAAATGATTGCGATTTTTCGCTATTGCGAATGCGAAAATAATTGCGATTTTTTGATAACTGCGGTAGGAGCGCTCTGATTGGCTTAGAATATTCGTGATATTTTATCGAAATATCGCAACATGCGAATGCGATATTTATTGCGGAATTTCGAGATATGCTGGAGGAGCGCTCTGATTGGCTCAGAATATTCGTGATATTTTATCGAAATATCGCAACATGCGAATGCGATATTTATTGCGGAATTTCGAGATATGCTGGAGGAGCGCTCTGATTGGCTCAGAATATTCGTGATATTTTATCGAAATATCGCAACATGCGAATGCGATATTTATTGCGCAATTTCGAGATATGCTGGAGGAGCGCTCTGATTGGCTCAGAATATTCCTGATATTTTATCGAAATATCGCAACATGCGAATGCGAAATTGATTGCAGATATTTCGAAAACTGCTGTAGCAGCACTCTGAAATCGAATATGTATGATATTTTAACCAAAATACATATTGCGATTGCGATTTTTCGATCGCGCATGCGCAATTGCGCGAACAACACGCGACCATTTCCTGGAGCCTTGCCAGTTTCCAACTTATGATCGCAGCGCAATCACACAGCAACATGGTTGGAAGCAATTTCACTAAGTCTGAGGAAAAGTTGCTGATTTGTGTAAGTATTTTGACCACTGTTATTTCATCATCTTCAACTGCATTTTAGTCTAGTTTAAAAGTTAGTATATATGATCAGATATTAGTATTTCACAAAAAATGTGTCTCCTGATTTTACAAAACTACAAGTCCCAGCATGCCTGGACAGCTGCAGACACCCTGGTTGGCAAATGTGTATTTAGGCACTTTTCCTTGTTATTTAGCATAATGAATTTAACATTTTTTTGGACATAGGACGTATGCGAACGTCCTGACTTCAGTGTCCTCAAGGCCCAAGGACGTTCGAATACATATTGCCCTTTAGATGTTGCAGAACTACAACTTCCAGCATGCCTGGGAATGCTGGCACTTCTAGTATTGTAAGTTCTGCAGGCCCCCGTTTTTCAGGCCTTTATGCACGGGTCTCTAAACTGTGGCACCCTAGATGCAGCAAAAGTAAAATTCTTAGCATGCACTGACAGACCGTGGCTGATGGGAGTAGTAGTTTTGCAACAGCTGGAGGTGGACTGGTCTTGAAACCCAGAGTTAGGTAACAAACCCGTAGTGTTTTGCAACCATCCTGCCTCCAGCTGTTTTTTTCCTGTTGAAAAGCCTGTGGCGTGCAAAACACAACCCAAAAACTCCACCCTGTGCAAGGAAAAATTTGCACACACCTAAAGAGTGACATCACAAAAAACTGCGGCGGTTGCATACGTCAGTGGTCCTCCGAAAAGGTCCCGTCTCTGACCCCCCGGGGCGTTAGGCTCCTGACAGGGAAAAGAGTTACTGTGGTCCATACAGCCGAAGCCATATGGACCCATCTCGGTCCAAGCAGCGCAATCAACACGCGAACAACACGCGACCATTTCCTGGACCCTTGCCAGTTTCCAACTTTTTGATCGCAACGCAATCGCAGAGCAAGATGGTTGGAAGTAATTTCACTGTATCTGAGGAAAATTTGCTGATTTGTGTAAGTATTTCGACCACTGTTATTTCATTATCTTCAACTGCATTTTAGTCTAGTTTAAAAGTTAGTATATATGATCAGATATTAGTATTTCACAAAAAATGTGTCTCCTGCTTTTACAAAACTACAAGTCCCAGCATGCCTGGACAGCTGCAGACACCCTGGTTGGCAAATGTGTATTTAGGCACTTTTCCTTGTTATTTAGCATAATGAATTTAACATTTTTTTGGACATAGGACGTATGCGAACGTTCTGACTTCAGTGTCCTCAAGGCCCAAGGACGTTCGAATACATATTGCCCTTTAGATGTTGCAGAACTACAACTTCCAGCATGCCTGGGAATGCTGGCACTTCTAGTATTGTAAGTTCTGCAGGCCCCCATTTTTCAGGCCTTTATGCACGGGTCTCTAAACTGTGGCACCCTAGATGCAGCAAAAGTAAAATTCTTAGCATGCACTGACAGACCGTGGCTGATGGGAGTAGTAGTTTTGCAACAGCTGGAGGTGGACTGGTCTTGAAACCCAGAGTTAGGTAACAAACCCGTAGTGTTTTGCAACCATTCTGCCTCCAGCTGTTTTTTTCCTGTTGAAAAGCCTGTGGCGTGCAAAACACAACCCAAAAACTCCACCCGGATGCAGTGAAAAATGTGCACACACCTAAAGAGTGACATCACAAAAAACTGCGACGGGTACATACGTCAGTGGCCCTCCGAAAAGGTCCCGTCTCTGACCCCCGGGGCGTTAGGCTCCTGGCAGGGAAAAGAGTTAGCAACGCATATCTCCCCTATACGTGTATCCTGTGTTGTTAATAATATATTCATAATTATGCAAATGATAATGGCTGCTATATTTATGCAAAAAAGGTGGCGACCGAAATGGCAGGATATAAAATCTGTCATGTTACCCCTGTCATTGATTAATAAGGCGAGAATGCTTCCAATTGTTGAATAGCATACATTTACGTCATATATCCATAAGGCTGTCAACAGAAGTATTACAATATACTTTGTTCTTCATCTTGCAGAAGTTCCTGGAAACAGGATACGATAAGCTGCGGAGGCAGCCAGAGAAAAGGGCTGTGGTCAGCGCCCTAATCGCTGACTTTGGCGGCCAACACGACCACAATGCAATTGTGAAGAAGTGGTCTGACCTGAAGAGGCGCCAAATGGATCAGGTCAGACGTCTTCGGGCTAAATATCATCCAGGTAAGTTATTGTTGACAGTTATGTTTTTTTTTTAAAAAGTGTATTTTGTGCGTGAACTCGAAAGAGAGAGGAGCCGGCCTGCAGGAGTTGGGAGGCCTCCCCCAGAGGCAATCTGCCACCTTTCTCCATGCCCCGGTTGGCAATGGCGGGTGTGAGGGGGTCCTCCCAACCCAACCTCGCATAGCACACCCACCAGGGGCGGGGCTGAGACCACCAAACTCAATTCACAGGTAGCCGAGAGCGGGATCCGAACCCCTAGCTGCAGAGGTGAATCACTTGTCAGTGCAGTGGCAATCGCGTGGAGCCACCGCAGCTCCTTTGGTGACAGTTATGTAAGGTCATATGTAATTCATGTAAGGTCAGATGTTGTTAACCAAGATGCCATGTTGTGCTAACATATATCACCACCAGCCAAGGTATTCATAGTACTGTTGAAAAAAGACATGGGACAGCAGACAGGAACACAGAAGTTATGTGGGAACATAATTTTCCCATTGCTTTGCATGGGACTTTAAAGAAAAACCCCGACCATGGCAAGTGGGGGTGGGTAAGGTTTAAACCACCTATCCTATGTTTGTGGCTGACATATAAGTAACCTGTGTGCCAAGTTTCATATAAATATCTTTAGCCGTTTGTACGTGATGCTGGAACATACATACATACATACATACATACATACATTTATGCACACACACACGTTGAGTTTTATATATATAGATTACCACTAAATTCCTGTGTTAGGAGTGGGGTTGTTATAGTAATCCCGTGTGCTCCATCAGGCCCTTTTTTTAACATGAGATGGTCTGAACAAAACAAAGGAGACAAAAACAGCTCATTTTAACATGGTTGCATCCCAGCTCACGCTCAGTCCCCTGTAGTGCCCACAAGACCCTTTAATATAACATTGTCCCATTGGTTAACTGTCTATATAAATCAATTTGTATTCATATACAATACAGCAGAGTACACAGAATTTGCATACGTCATTAGAAAAAACATTTTTATAATATATGAACATTGTGTTATTATAGGAGCTCCAATGCCAGTTGTCCGCGCCAAGCGCAGAAGGCGCCAGGCCGATGAGGAGGAGGAGGAGGATGCGGCAGAGGAGGATGCGGCAGAGGAGGAGATGCATGAGGAGGAGCAGCCAGGGCCCTCCCACTCCCCAACCCCAGCTCCTGTTGAGGAGCAAGCTGAGGAGCTTCCCCCCCCCACCACCCCAACTTCTCAAGCAGAAGAGCAGGAGGAAGAGAGCGGTCCTGTGAGCCTCATTCAGGAAGGTAAATATGTGCACAATGATTAATAACATTTCAACAACAAAATGTAGATATAAAAATGGACAACATATAAAGCGCACCTGTCAGATTGTAGAACCATAATATGGTATTGATGCTAGAAGTATACAGGTAGTGCATAATTATTAGGCAAGTTGTATTTTTTGCGGATTCATTTTATTATTGAACAACAACCATGTTCTCAATGAACCCCAAAAACTCATTAATATCAAAGCTGAATTTTTTTGGAAGTAGTTTTTAGTTTGTTTTTAGTGTTAGTTATTTTCGGGGGATATCTGTGTGTGCAGGTGACTACTATTACTGTGCAGAATTATTAGGCAACTTAACCAAAAAATAAATAGATAGCCATTTCAATGATTTATTTTTAACAGTGAAACCAATATAACATCTCAACATTCACAAATACACATTTCTGACATTTAAAAACAAAACAAAAACAAATCAGTGACCAATATAGCCACCTTTCTTTGCAAGGACACTCAAAAGCCTGACATCCATGGATTCTGTCAGTGTTTTGATCTGTTCACCATCAACATTGCGTGCAGCAGTAACCACAGCCTCCCAGACACTGTTCAGAGAGGTGTACTGTTTTCCCTCCTTGTAAATCCCACATTTGATGATGGACCACAGGTTCTCAATGGGGTTCAGATCAGGTGAACAAGGAGGCCATGTCATTACTTTTTTTTATTTAATACCCTTTCTTGCCAGCCACGCTGTGGAGTACTTTGACACGTGTGATGGAGCATTGTCCTGCATGAAAATCATGTTTTTCTTGAAGGATGGTGACTTTTTCCTGTACCACTGCTTGAAGAAGGTCTCTTCCATAATCTGGCAGTAGGACTGGGAGTTGAGCTTGACTCCATCCTCAATCCGAAAAGGCCCCACAAGCTCATCTTTGATTATACCAGCCCAAACCAGTACTCCACCACCACCTTGCTGGCGTCTGAGTTGGACTGGAGCTCCCTGCCCTTTACCAATCCAGCCACGGGCTCTTCCATCTGGCCCATCAAGACTCACTCTCATTTCAGCAGTCCATAAAACCTTAGAAAAATCTTTCTTGAGATATTTATTGGCACAGTCTTGACGTTGCAGCTTGTGTGTCTTGTTCAGTGGTCATCGTCTTTCAGCCTTTCTTACCTTGGCCATGTCTCTGGGTATTGCACACCTTGTGCTTTTGGGCACCCCAGTGATGTTGCAGCTCTGAAATATGGCCAATCTTGTGGCAAGTGGCATCTTGGCAGCTGCACGCTTAACTTTTCTCAGTTCATGGGCAGTTATTTTGCACCTTTGTTTTTCCACACGCTTCTTTTGTTTGATGATCACGCTTCAGAAGCTTTGCAACTTTAAGAGTGCTGCATCCCTCTGCTAGATATCTCTCTATTTTGGACTTTTCAGAGTCTGTCAAATCCTTCTTTTGGCCCATTTTGCCAAAGAAAAGGAAATTGACTAATAATTATGCACACCTGATATAGAGTGTTGATGTCATTAGACCACACACCTTCTCATTACAGAGATGTACATTACCTAATATGCCTAATCTGTAGTAGGCTTTCGAGCCTATACAGCTTGGAGTAAGACAACATGCATAAAGAGGATGATGTGGTCCAAATACTCATTTGCCTAATAATTCTGCACTCCCGGGATGTGTTAGACACATAACAAGTGTATACACATGATAATGATTGATTAATAAGCAAAAAAAATATTTATTTATTTGGTAACGTTATTTGAAATCCAAATGTTTTTTTATTATATCCTAAAAGCATCAAGAGATATGAGGAGGCAGAACAGACTCATCGAAAAGACCCACCAGAGGATCCTGCAAAACCAGCGGAAGATGAGCTACCTCACCCAACAAAATGCTCTGCTAGAGCAGCAGCTATCGGGTCAGATTGCGGAACTGCACCGCATTCAGAAACGCATTGATAGCTATATTTAAATTTATTTTTGTATTAAAAAATCTTATTTTTTGGAAATGTTTCATTTCTTTTTGAGATAGAGTTGTAGGTTTTTCAACACATCTAACTTCACATCAAACAAATCAACATCAACACATTTAACTTCATAATAAGCAAAAACATTTTATACTATTATTTTATTTAACATTAACCTAGGACAAACTAAAGCACACGACACAGACACGACGAACACAAAATAAACTGTTGAAAAATGAACATAACAAAAGCAACAATATATATATATATATACAAAGAGAGAGAGAGGGAGAGCAAGAAAGAGAGAGAATGCAGATGAGCTCTTGCAGACAGCCCAATGGTTGCAGTATAAATGCCGCAAAACAGGGTTTAACATAAGGTTCATTGTTATAGTTACACTTGCTGTTTAGATCCGGTCTGGTAGTCCGGTCTGGTAGCTTGTAGCGGAGGCTGTTGGTGGATCCGCTGTGCCAGAGAGGTCATGAAGCTTTACTCAGCATGGAGGCAGCAGCAGGAGTATTAAAATATAATATAACTAGACAATGCATTTCCTGAGGAAAATGCGAGTGGGAATGCTGAATAGCTTAATTGGTGAGCCCCTTGCCAAAGACATTCACCATAACCACTACACTATCTTTAGGACACACAGCTTCTTTCTCTATCTGCAAAGTATAGAGTATGCTGACTTCCTGGTCGCCCCTCCCCCCTCAATAGGTTTCCCCTCCCCCCCAGGTCAGTGAGGAGGAATATTGCACTGAGGTCAGGAAAGTTATTTATGGAAAGAAATAACATTACAAACGCTTTTAATTCACAGATCTAATACATGATTTAAGCCTCCAAACAAAGCTTAATAAATCCTCAAACGTACATGCAATTGATACAACGACTACACCGTTTGAAATACACGGCCCTTGTAAACGCATCGATATGAAATTTATGTAGATAAACTTAAAAATGTGGCCATGTCTGCGATTTAGAAAAGAGCGTCTTTGTGAGTTCTGCAGCAACATTTTTTAGATAATTTCACATGAGAGTCTATGAGACATAATTTCTGGCAGTTGCTCCAATAACTAAAACTAAAATACGTATCGCAGAATTGGTCACATTGCCATAAACCAGACAAGCATAGCTACGTTTTGATATAAAAATTGTGTATGAAAAGTAGATCTTGTGGGCGTGAGACCAATTTTTTTCCCCTTTTTGTAAAGATATTTTTAATTACAAAGATCTCCAATGTTAAGGTCACATGACAGACTCTAAATCCCCTCCATAGGATTACATTATAACCTATTGCATTTTTATGAAAAATTCGCAAAACGTAAATTGCGTTTTCACCAAAAAATTGTAAACGATAACGATCTGAAAAGTCATAGCCGGATAGCTAAATATTTTGTGACCGCTTTAAAGTTTTTTCAGTGTCTGTAAGTGAAAGTATGAAGTAGCTGAAACTTTTGGCAGGGCATGTGAATTCAAAGGGGAAAAGGATGTTCTCATTGACTTCAATGTTAAAAAAAAGGGTCTAAAAGCTTAAAATTTATAAAAGTGTAAAAAGTAGAAAAAAACTTGAAGAAGTCCCATCATTAGCTGAACGAGACGAACATTTTTACAGTTGAATGGTCTCAATAGCTGAAAGTATGCCGAAGTTACGCAGAACCAAAAAACGTAAGGAATAATAAGATTACTAAATTTACGGATATCAATACTGGAAATGTTTATTAAAGCATTCACACTAATTAAGATTAATACATTTACGGGTATCCATACTGGGAATGCTTATTAAAGCATTCCCACTAAGTATCACACAGGCATGATTTACAAGCAGTAGTGGTAATAGTAATACATAGCATAAAAACACTTGGGGAATACTTTACAGCATCAGTAGTGGTCATAGTAGTCAATAGTGTACCAAAAATTTTGGACACAGGTGTCTTGACTGAGCTGTAATAGTAGTAGTAGACATTGACAATACAGTGTCAAATCACTCGGGCAAGAGGTGCCATGATGAACAGCAGTCTTAATAAGAGTATATAGGGTGTGAAATAACTGCTGACATAGGTGTCTTGACTGGGCAGCAGAAGCAGCAGTAGTAGTATTAACAGTAGTAGTTGATACAGAGTCATATCACATGGGCAGGAGGTGCCATGATGAACAGCAGTAGGAATAGGAGTATATAGAGTGTCAAATAACTGCTGACATAGGTGTCTTGACTGGGCAGCAGCAGCAGCAGTAGTAGTATTAACAGTAGTAGTTGATACAGAGTCATATCACATGGGCAGGAGGTGCCATGATGAACAGCAGTAGGAATAGGAGTATATAGAGTGTCAAATAACTGCTGACATAGGTGTCTTGACTGGGCAGCAGAAGCAGCAGTAGTAGTATTAACAGTAGTAGTTGATACAGAGTCATATCACATGGGCAGGAGGTGCCATGATGAACAGCAGTAGGAATAGGAGTATATAGAGTGTCAAATAACTGCTGACATAGGTGTCTTGACTGGGCAGCAGCAGCAGCAGTAGTAGTATTAACAGTAGTAGTTGATACAGAGTCATATCACATGGGCAGGAGGTGCCATGATGAACAGCAGTAGGAATAGGAGTATATAGAGTGTCAAATAACTGCTGACATAGGTGTCTTGACTGGGCAGCAGCAGCAGCAGAAGCAGCAGTAGTAGTATTAACAGTAGTAGTTGATACAGAGTCATATCACATGGGCAGGAGGTGCCATGATGAACAGCAGTAGGAATAGGAGTATATAGAGTGTCAAATAACTGCTGACATAGGTGTCTTGACTGGGCAGCAGCAGCAGCAGAAGCAGCAGTAGTAGTATTAACAGTAGTAGTTGATACAGAGTCATATCACATGGGCAGGAGGTGCCATGATGAACAGCAGTATTAATAAGAGTATATAGGGTGTGAAATAACTGCTGACATAGGTGTCTTGACTGGGCAGCAGCAGCAGCAGTAGTAGTATTAACAGTAGTAGTTGATACAGAGTCATATCACATGGGCAGGAGGTGCCATGATGAACAGCAGTAGGAATAGGAGTATATAGAGTGTCAAATAACTGCTGACATAGGTGTCTTGACTGGGCAGCAGCAGCAGCAGTAGTAGTATTAACAGTAGTAGTTGATACAGAGTCATATCACATGGGCAGGAGGTGCCATGATGAACAGCAGTATTAATAAGAGTATATAGGGTGTGAAATAACTGCTGACATAGGTGTCTTGACTGATCCAGAGGAGTCATGGGAGAAAATCTTGTGGTCAGATGAGACTATAATATAACTTTTTGATCATAATTTCACTAACCGTGTTCGGAGGAAGAATAATGATGAGTACCATGCCAAGAACGCCATCCCTAATGTGAAGCATGGGGGTGGTAGCATCATGCTTTGGTGGTGTTTTTCTGCACATGGGACAGGGTGACTGCACTGTATTAAGGAGAGGATGACCGTGGCCATGTATTGCGAGATTTTGGGCAACAACCTCCTTCCCTGAGTTAGAGCTTTGAAGATGGGTCGAGGCTGGGTCTTCCAACATGACAATGACCCAAAGCACACAGCCAGGATAACCAAGGATTGGCTCTGTAAGGAGCATATCAAGGTTCTGGCGTGGCCTAGCCAGTCTCCAGACCTAAACCCAATAGAGAATCTTTGGAGGGAGCTCAAACTCCGTGTTTCTCAGCGAGAGCCCAGAAACATGACTGATGTAGAGAAGATCTGTGTGGAGGAGTGGGCCAAAATCCCTCCTCCAGTGTGTGCAAAGCTGGTGTAAAACTACAAGAAAGGTTTGACCACTGTAATTGCAAAGAAAGCCTACTGTACCAAATATTAACATTGATTTTCTCTGATGTTAAAATAGTTATATTCAGCACTGTAAATACATCAGGTCCGGGGCTTTATCAGGGAATGCATGACAAGGGACCCTTCAGCGCCCTGAACCGACGACGGGTGCCAGAAAGTCACCGCCGATCCAGGACTCATTCATCTTTATGAATGTGAGTCTGTCCACGGAGTCTGTGGACAGACGGGTCCTCTTGTCCGTGACCACCCCACCTGCCGCGCTGAATGTCCGCTCAGATAGTACGCTGGAGGGGGGGCAAGACAATAACTCCAGCGCATACTGAGCGAGCTCGCGGCAGGTGTCCAATCTGGCAACCCAGTACTCCATGGGGTCGTCGGTGCTCATACTGTCAGAAGCACCGACGGACGCCATGTAGTCTGCCACCATGTGGGCCAGCCGCTGGTGGTGACTACTGCTGCTGCTGCTGGTGCTGGTACTGGGTCGCTCGGTTTGGAAGAACATCCTCATCTCTTCCATTAGGTCCCCTGCTCGGCTGCAGCTGGGTGCAGCCACCTGCTGGGTGAGATGAGGGGGGACAACTGGAGGCCGGGGAGTTGCCTGCTCCAACCGTCTGACAATGCCTGCCTGCAGTTCCTCCATCCGGTGCTGCCTCCGGCTGGCTGGGATGAACTGCTCCAGTTTCCCCTTGCACCTGGGATCCAAAAGGGTGGCCATCCAGAAATCATCCCTCGTCTTGATGGTCTTAACCCGGGGGTCCCTCCTGAGGCATCTCAGCATGTGGGCAGCCATGGGGAAGAGCACAGCCCGCTGTGACTCCTCAATGCTGGCCAGGTGAATGAGGTGCGACTCTTCATCCCTGAGGCGCTGCTGGTCAAACTCAGACATGCCCAACCCCCGGACTATCGGTGCCCCCAACACCGGCTCTCCCTCCTGACCAGGCCCTGACTCCGGGACGACACCAGCAACCACCTCCTCCTCCTCTTCATCATCATCCTCCTCCTCCTCCTCCTCGTCCTGGCCCTGGTCTCGGTGGAGCATTGCTGACTCCTCCTGCTCCACCAAGGCACTCTCCCCAGCCTCGAGCAGGCGATCTAGTGTCCTCTCCAGCATGAACACTATTGGCAGCACGCTATTGAGGCCGATTTGCTCACTGCTGACCATCTTGGTCGCCTGCTCGAAGGAGGACAACACTTGGCAGACCTGGTTTATCTGCCCCCACTCCGCACAGGCGATGAAAGGGAGTTGTGGTGAAGTCCTCTCAGTGCCTAGTTCCATCAGGTACTCCCTCACCGCCCTTTGCTGCTCCCACAACCTCTTCAGCATGTGGAGGGTGGAGTTCCACCGCGTCACACTGTCCACAATCAGCCTGTGAAGGGGCAGATTGTACTCCCGCTGCAACTTGGACAGGGACGCGGTAGCGGTTGGGGAGCGCCTGAAGTGGCTGGCAATCCTACGCGCCTTTGCCACAATGTCACTCAACCCTGGATAAGTGCGCAGGAACTTCTGCACCACCAGGTTGAGGACATGTGCCAGACAGGGCACGTGGGTCAGACTGCCAGCACTAAGGGCGGCGAGTAGGTTGCTGCCGTTATCGCAGACAACCATACCTGCCTGGAGCCTTCGGGGTGTCAGCCACTTCTGGACCTGAGCCTGAAGTGCTTTCAGCACTTCTTCTCCAGTGTGTCTCCGGTCCCCTAAACTAACAAGCTGGAGCACGGCCTGACAGCGCACGTGCCCCACACTTGAGTAGCTACGGGGGCGCTTGCTGGGAGGCTCAGCAGCTGCGGAGACAGTGGCTTGAGGGAGACCAGCAGTTCTCCCCTGGACACCCCGGGGCGGCACCACAAGATCGGTTGCCGCCGATCCCTCACCGACGCCTCGGAGGGAAACCCAATGGGCCGTGAAGCTGATGTAGCGCCCCTGCCCATGCCTGCTGGTCCAGCCATCCATTGTCAGATGAACCCTGTCGCTGACAGCGTGATCCAGCGACAGGGTTACATTCTGCACAATGTGCTGGTGTAGGGCAGGGACACCAGTCCTGGCAAAGAAATGGCGGCTGGGGACACGCCATTGGGGTTGGGCCTGCTCCAACATCTGCCTGAAGGGGTTGCTGTCAACTATGTTGAAGGGCAGCAGATGTTGGGCAATAACCCTTGCCAGGAGCCCATTGAGGGAACGCACACGTCGGTCTCCAGGGGGGAAGGGAGTGGTGCGGTCAAAGGCGTCTGAAATCGACGCCTGGCGCCGGACATCGACGCCTGGCGCCGGACGGCAGTGCGGGACACAGACGTGGAGGGTGCTGTGGAAGTAGAGGTCTGGCTGCCGGTACCAGTACCTCTACTAGAGGGAGCGGGGGGGCATGACCTGCTGGAAAGAGATGAAGATGTGGCAGGGGCTGCTGTACCCTGCTCACTTGTGGTGGTGGCGCTGCTACCACCACCACGCTTCATCTCGTCATACACCGCCCAGTGGTTTATCCTCAGGTGCTGGTTCAGGGCTGTGGTACCCACCCGAGCCAAACACTTCCCTCTCTTCACCCTCACTTTACAAATCCGGCAGATGGCCACGGTAGGGTTGTCTGCCACCAGGGTAAAGTAATTCCAGACAGGTGACTTCAGCACCGCCCTCCTGTCAGATGGGGTGACGCTTACTTGCACCTGCTGGGACTCGGTGCGCACAGGTGGAGCTGCCTGCTGCTGCTGCTGCTGCTGCTGCTCCTCCTCCTGACACCTCCTGCTGCCATCACCAGTGGAGACCCTGACGATGGTCTCCCTGGTGGTGACCTGGCGCACCGTTTCACCAGGGTGCCTACCTTCCCCGTCGTCACTGACGTAGTGAGCCGACGCGTCAGATGGCAACCATGATGGGTCACCCTCTTCGCCCCCAGAGATGTCAGACCAAGGGCTGAAATGTGTTGGTCTGAGGGAACCAACTGACATGGAGCCTCTAGCCTGGCTCCGCTGTCCCCTCACCCACGCCTGGGTCTGACTAGGTGCTGCTGTTTCCTGCACCAAAACAGCAGCACCAGTTTGAAGGGATGTCTCTGGGATACTGCCAGCAGGTATCCCATCCTCCTCATCCATCCCTTCAAAAAGGTCCTGACCATCAGGACAGAGCTGGAGGTCTGCCTGATGCATGGCCTCCCCCAAGAGATCCCTCTCACTGTCGCTGTCGAACAGTAAGATGCTGGACTCTTGGGGGCTGGGGGGGCGTACTACAGGCACCGGAGTAATGGTGGTACTACTTTGAGTCGGGACCGACGACTCAGTGGCACTGCTGTGCCCCATGTAGTCCACCACTACTTCAGCCTGAGATGGCAATATCGGGCGGCTGCCCGATGGGAAGAACTCCCGGATCAGGCGTACTCCCCTTGCACCCGATCCTCTACCACTAGTAGGGGCACGAGAGGTACCCCGTGCTGGCAGCGATCCAGCACTGGGAGTAACTCCCCTACCCCTGCTGCCACGGCCACGGATGCCGCTCATTATTGCTGATATGTGTGTGGGGGGGGTAAACTTTATTGGGGGGGGGAAATGTGAACAAAATGTGTTTTTGTGTATTTTTTACAAGACAGGCACGCAGACAAAGACGTACACAGACAGCTACTAAACTATAAGAAAAGTAGTACACCAAAGACAAGGACTACAAAATTAAAGAAAAAAAAAAAGCACTAAACAAACACTAACTTTTTTTTTTTTTTTTTTTTTTTTTTTTAAACACAAAACACAGACACTAAACACACACTAAGCTAAGCTAGATTAAATAAATGTACACTAACAGTGTGTACACTTACTACACAAAATTTAACTAAACTGAACACAAAACTTAGCTTTTAGAAAAGCTCTTTAGGAAAAACTAAACAAAATGTGAACTGAGAATGCCTAGCAAATATCACTGAACAGCGAACCTGCAAGATCTAACAGTAACACAAGATGAACAAAACTTAGCTTTTAGAAAAGCTCTTTTAGAAAGCTCAGCAAAATGTGTTCTGAAATCTCTAGCAAATATCACTGAACAGCGAGGATTGCAGGATCAAACAGTAACACAAATGAACAAAACAGCACAAAACAGCACAAAACGTAGCTTTGAAAAAAGCTCTTGGGTCTATTGCTTTGAAAAAAGCAGTTGATATACTGGAAAAGATCCACTGGAATCACTAAATAGCAATGCTGGTGATGATCTAAATCAATCAGGAACAAAGACACAGGAAAACAGGAACACAGAAACAGCCTCCACACTCTATAGCCAGCTTCTGAATCTGCAATGAAATGGTGCTGGGAGTGAGCTTATATAATGTCCATGCAGGCAGGTTCCTATTGGTTGCTAACCTCTGACGAGTGTGGAAGGAGAACTCTGATTGGCTCTGATGCAAAAGGGCGGAGCAAATAATCGCGCAATATTCCTATTGCCGAATATTCGCATTGCGAATATTCGGCAATATAAAATGATCGCTTCAGCTACTCGGCCCAATGGCTCTAATCATACCAGCAATGCTTTTAGACGTCTATGGAGATCACTAGGATGTGATCTGTTTTAAAAATGAAACTGTAAAAATCGCTCTGATGCGGAAGATCGGGGCGAGGAAAGTAATCGCGCGATATTGCGTTTGCCGAATAATCGCATTGCGATCTTTCTGGAAAATTCAATGAACGCTTCAGCTACTCGGCCCAGGGTCTCTAATGATACCAGCAATGCTTTTAGACGTCGATGGAGATATCTAGGATGTGATCTGTTTTAAAAAAAAAATTGTAAAAAATCGAATATTCGGAATTGCGAATATTCACCGCGAATTTCGAAATATAGCGCGATTTCTCGAATATGCTATATTCGAGTCGAATATTCGCAATGCGAATATTCGTGAGCAACACTAATGTTTACTCATTGGTTTCCAGGTCCTTTAGCACTACTCCTAGGATTGCTGGGAATAGTGTTCCTCCTCTAGGACCACTCCTTTTGTGCAACAGTACTCATAGGACTGCTGGGATTTGCTCCTTTAGTGTAATATGATTGTAGCGCCTGGTTGCTTTAAAGTACCGGTGCGATTTAAATTTAGAAAGGGTTTAGAGTGTAATTAGACTCTGATAAAAGTTTTTTATGTTCAAAACAGGGTCTCTCCCTCAGCTTGGCTGTGTTGTGGGCTCATTCTGTTGTGCTGGGGTGTTCTTCCCACTCCAGTGCGGTAGATGGCAACAGTGGAATCAAGGTTTGGGTGCTCTTCCCCAGCAGCCAATCAGGAGGGTTGAGCCTTGCTGTGCATGCTGGGGGAGGGTATTTATGGGGCAGATGCCATTGGTTCTGGGTCTTCTTCGTCCAGTGTGGCGCCCACCTTTAGGGTGACCACATCACGGCGCCCCAGCATTATGGCCTACCTGGCCCGGGGCGTGTGTCAGGGAACTCCTGTGAGACGTTTTGCACACAGACGTGCCCGAGCACATAGCCTTTGCCATCGAATGCCACACAGGTGCGCGCATGCACGTCAGAGCCCGCAATTGCGGGCACGCATGCGCACAGGTGTGAGCACGAGCGCACACGTACAAGCCTAATTCCTTTTGGCGCCAGACAGCCTATTTAAAGGGAGTCTGGGCTCTTGTGCTTTGCTGACTGATCTTCAGCTGTGTTCCTGAATCCTGCTCTGATCCTGTGTGTCCTCCCAGTATTTAGACCCGGCTTGCTCTTGACCATGGCTCTGTGTTCTGTTCCTGTATTGATGCCCATCTCTGGCCTGGCTCCGTTCCTGACTCTGGCTCTGTCTATGATTTGGCACTCATGTCCCTCTTGTCCTTCGGCTTCCTCTGTCTCACCTTCAGCGGAGCCAGGACAGGAGATATAAGAGAGGCCGACCTCATCAAATCAGTCTCCCATCCGATCCCTGACAGCTTGCGTGCCACGCGGTGTTCCTGGTTCCGGGACCATGTTGGTCTGGAACATTTGAGCAGCGACAGGGACCCAGTGATCGACTGGGTTTCCAACTTTGAGGAACCCAAGCGATATAGCTGTACGGGGGGGAGTCCATCTGAGGAGCGCCAATGAGAGGCTGGTGGTCCAAAAGGATTTTGACAAACCACCGTGGATCAAGGTGGCCGGACACTGAAGGATTGATCACCTGTCAGTCGGTACCTGGGCGACGTTAAGAAGGAGATCCAGGCATAATTCACCTAAGGAGGATTGCCTCCGTAACTGCAATCAGAAAGTGCCTGTGGCAGAGGTGTCTCCCTGACGTTCATTCTAAGGAGAGTCTGTGGCAGAGACTTTTCCTCAAAGGTTCGAGCGATGCTCAGGCTGCCAGGTCAGTGAGAGAGGCCTGTCCAGGTACGCTATACCCACTCAAGCAGAAGTGTTACACTTGGGAGTAGGACTGTTTCCCTATTGCTACGCCTGAATTTGCTATTCTCCTTCCTTCTTTCAACTCTACTTTCCTCACCACAAGTTATTTGTTTTTACCCGGCTGGGTAATAAAGAGCACAGAAAAAGACACTTGTTGTGGACATTCCTTTACTTCTGCTATATGCACCATTCACCCCTAGGAATTCGGAAGAGCCACGAGGTAAATGTGCCACCCAAAACAAACCAGCAGCTCCTCCGGGGGTAGTGCTACATGATGATGGGGTGGAACAGCTAGGAGGCATACAGCAAGCTTCAAGTTTACACTTGGCCCTACTCAATATAGCAACATGCTGACCCTCCTCCCTGCTTAATGCGCCATAAGGTAACCACTTTTCATGCTTCCATCACTTAAGGTCACAAATTTTAAGGCCGATACTGATACAGAATCTTGTGGAGGAGGGTGAGAGGGGGAAAGTCAGGGTTGAGGGGGGGTGTATCCCTTTTATTACCAGCCCGTACCACAGATGTGATGCTTACAATAAAGACCCAGTATAAGGGATACCGAGTGCAGGTATCCAGCAGAGATGGAGGATGAAAGTGAGTCAAAAGCAAAACAACAACCTAACTATAATACACGATAGACAAATGGAAGGAAGCTGACAAGGCATGACCAGCAGTGGGACTGGGAACAAGGAGAGCAAAAGTGGGGTAACAGGATACAGGGTACTTGATGCAAAGTACAGGATCACGCAGGGATCAGGATAATTAGCAAGAAGGTATATGGCTAACAGGCAAAAACAATGAAGCACGGATGTAAAGAGATCGGTTATATACTTTCCCAGCAGCCAGCATCAAGTAGATCCTAATTATTGACATCTTCTGGCTGCTGGAAAACACGCACTGCACTGGTGGCCGCCGAAACTGCACCCTGGGCATCACAGTGCCACCAGCAGATGGTACAGGTCCTGACACCACAAGCTCTGAGCTACATGGAGCAGCCCAGGGAATAGCATTGGTCTGTACCTGTAGGTCAGTGCCATCTGTTGGAATAGGATGGCTGAGGGAAAGCCAGTCACATTGCTGTTGTGCCTCTCACCTCACTTTCCTCCTACACCACACTACAATTCATAGTATTGTAGCATAACACAGAACAGTAGAAACAGCGGGTACACATTATGTAGCCCACCACAGTGCAATTTACTATAATGTATAACTAAACTGCATTTTTTGTAATATTGTACATAGCACTGTTTAGGACTTTCTTTTGCTGCTAATCACTCTGTCAGCTCCCCCTATCTACTCCAAATCTCTCCAACACACACAGACAAACGGCTGTTGGGAACCCTGATTTGATAGGGAGGAGGGTGGCAAATATGAAATCCCACATTATTGGGCTTTCTCTGCCACCTGACTTCAGTTCAAAGGTCAGGAAATGTTTTTTTGCTTATTGTTTGCTATAGCAAAGTTGCTGTTTTCCCGAACTGTAGACATCAACTGGACCTGCACACGGTACTCATCCCTAGTTAGGATGTCTCCCTATACACAGAGCTTTTTTTGTGGCAATGTGTAAATAGTCTTATATAAACTACATTTAATGATGGCAAACAACTACATTTAATGAGTGCAAGGTAAAAAGCTTGTTTGCCTTTCGGTACAAGTCTATAAGCACATGCTTTGTGTCGAATGGTACATTGTAGATATGGTCCTATGTAGAGCATAGTGACTATACATATCAGTATATCTTAGCCTGTTCAGTTGTTAGATCATTTCATACTAGTTGATGTGAGCTACATCATGTTGCCCTTAGTTCTTTTTACTGTCTGTTGAAAAATCACTCACTGTATAAAAAAATACTTTTAGGCTGGATTCGCACTATTGTGAATTGGATGCAGGTTTCTCCACATTCAATTCACATAGGAGACTGTGACCACCTCTCAGTGAAGCTGGCTCACACATCTCCGGGGTGGTCGCGGAGCACACTGCAAAGGAGTCCTGTGAATCTTTGGCTCAGTTTCAGGTCCGAATTCAGGCAAAAACTCTGACTTAATTTGGACCTAAAACGGTGAACGGGTAGACACCAGACACCCTGCTGTGATCCCAGCCTTAATCATATGCATTATTTAATAAAACATTTAATTGAGTGTTAAGCAAATTAGATGTTTGCTAGTGTTGCTCACGAATATTCGTATTGCGAATATTCGGCTCGAATATGACATATTCGAGTATTCGCGATATATTTCGAATTTCGCGTGAATATTCGCAATTCCGAATATTCAAATTTTTTCAATTTTATTTTTAAAACAGATCACATCCTATCGACGTCTAAAACCATTGCTGGTTAGATTAGAGACCCTGGGCCGAGTAGCTAAGCTGAGGCGATCCTTTTATGTTGCCGAATTGAAAAAAAAAAAATTGCGAATTTTCGCTAATGCGAATGCGAAAATGATTGCGAATTTTCGATAACTGTGGTAGGAGAACTCTGATTGTCTCTGATGCAAAAGGGGGGGGGCTTTGTGTATGTTTCTGTTATGAATATTTGTATGTTTGATATTATTTTTTTTTTGTAAGAAGGAAAAAATTGCGCATACCTTAAAAAAAGGGGAGAATACAGCAGCAACTCAAAAATGTTATACAACATAAATTAATACAAGACAGAAAATGGAGTCGCTCTACAAGAATAAAAAATATGTCTAGTGACAAGACATGTGGGCAAATTATAAAATAAGCAAGCGCAAATAACTTGTGAAATACACAGTGAAACAAATATATAAAGAAATATAGTCCCAATAATAGAAAAATAATCTTTCATAAAAATGTCTTTGATATGTGAAGTGAAAAAAAGTCCAAAGTATGCAGCATGAATGTGTTCAATCTTCAAGGTGTTTGATTGACAAACGGCTGTGACAGATGGATAGAGTAAAGAATCACCACCAATGCAAAACACTTTTTATTTTCTATTGTAAAATATCAAGAATATTCTGAGCCAATCAGAGTGCTCCTTCCGCATTTGCCGAATATTCGCAATTATTTTGTATTGTAAAATATCAAGAATATTCTGAGCCAATCAGAGTGCTTCTTCCGCATTTGCCGAATATTCGCAATTATTTTGTATTGTAAAATATCACGAATATTCTGAGCCAATCAGAGTGCTCCTACAGCATTTGTCGAAATTGCGCAGTAAATATCGCATTCGCATTTTGCGAAATTTCGAAAAAATATCAAGAATATTCTGAGCCAGAGTGCTCCTACCGCAGTTATCGAAATTTCGCAATTATTTTCGCATTCGCAATAGCGAAAATTCGCAATCATTTCATTTCGATAAAATATCACGAATATTCGAATTTAGCGAATATATCTCGAATATTCGACTATATATTCGAGATATATCGCGAAATCGAATATGGCGTATTCTGCTCAACACTAATGTTTGCCCATCTGGCCATTCAAGTAGCAAAGAGTATTAGCAAGGTATGGTAAAAGTTATAATAGTGATCTATCCTTGTATGTAGGTATGGTGGGAAAAATAGAAGAAGAATATTCTCATTTTCAGTTGACAGACCCCCAACTGAAAATGAGAACATTCTTCTTCTATTTTTTTCACCATACCTACCACACCATAATAAATCAATACCAATTTTCCATTAACAGGTTCTCTGTGGTGTCTGTAAACAATGTGACTATACCTTCCTTCCTCCTTTCATGCTTCTAAAATATAGCACATCTTGAATTTGTCATGACCACATTATGGGGGCTATAATTTTTTGCTTCCTTATGCAAATCCTAGACGTATAACTGTGCCTGACTTCAGTTATTTTAAAACACAGACCCATAGATTTAAAAATGGAATACCCAACCCCCCCCCCCCCCCCGTGCATTCCATGGGTCTGTTATCAATATTAAGGGGAACCCCTCAGCATAAAAAAAAAGACGTGGGGTGGCCAAAATTCCATACCAGATCTACATCGGGGGACCCCCCACTTAAAGCACCCCTGCCTCAAAGCAACCCCCCATATTGGGGGCATTGTGGCCTGGTATGGTTCAGGAAGAGGATGGTTCTTACTTGTCCTCTCCCTTTCCTGACCTGCCAGGCTGCATGCTTGGATAAGGGTCTGGTGTGGATTTTGGGGGGGGGGGCCCACACCGGTTTTCTCTTTGTTAACTTTTGGCATGGGGTTTCCCTTAAAATCCATACTTGACCCAAAGGCATTTTTTCTATTGCCAGCAATCGCATGCAACTGTGAGTCAATTCAAATGTAATTTTTTTTCTTTAGAAATGTCAGTTTTGCTGCAGCAGTTTCTATACATGGAACAGATGCGCCACTTTATAGGCAGACTAAGGGGATCCCCAGGCACTATATTTAAAGGAATTTATCATGGTTATTGTTTCACTTTAAGCATCATTAAAATCACTGCTCCTGTAAAAACGATCTTTTAAAAAGAAAAACAATTTGCATTGATACATGTCCCCCAGGGCAGTACCGCCCCCCATACCCTTATATGGTCAAAAACTTGCATATACACTTCCCCTGCCCAGACACGCCCATAAGACTCTCCTAGTCATTGTTCATTGGTTGTTGTATAACTCCTCCTGCTTGATTGGCTGATTTGTAAAGCAACGTAGCTCTATTGTTATATAAATAAAAATTGCTCCGATGATCAGTAAGTCAGTTTCTCGAGCTGTGGAGCCAAGGATGTGAGGACGGTGACTATGTCCATCTACTTGGGAAGATATGGGTTGTACTAAGATGCATTATACCAAAAGTGACACGCATAGCATATAGTGGAACTTCCAGGACAGAAGTCCCAGTATGCAATGACATATTTTGCCATTTTTAGTGTAAAAAATTTGTGTGTTGCGGATTTTTCATTTTTGCTGTGGTGCTCCTTTTCTTCTAAACGCTCCGTAGTCTTCATCTGAGGCTTTCCAAGAGGCTCCAATGTCCATAACTGTTGCCTATTTGGAGCTATTGTACTCAGTTTGATATATTCTACTGCATATAAGTCACAGCATGAAATTGGGACCCAGAGTGTCCTAGCCACACCTTCTGGACGGTTTAAGTTTTGTGTTAAGGCTTTTAATATGTCCATGAGAACCATGACTAAATCTATTCTAAGAATACATAGAGCAAAATAAAGAAACAGATGCAACCATTAATATACACAATGCCATTTACTCATATGTACAGTTTCATTTTAACTACATAAATTAGAAATGCATCTTATAAGCAAGTCAAAATACATTACAGTCATATATACACACACTTCAGCCTTAAGTAGAGGTCAGCTTTCCATACTCGTGGAATGCCCCTTTACTAGAGTACCTGTTTATTAGATTAACTGGACATACGGTACTTTAATTAAGGAAAATAAGAAAACAATGTTTCCATGCCCTATTGTTTGGTACCATTATTTAAAAAAATATACATCTTTCACTGTATAGGCTTTTCCCTAACAATAACTGGCTCTGGAAGCTTTGAGTAATGGAATGGTTATAAATGTATGGCACCTGTGTTTTTTGAAAATGATAAATATTAATGAATGCCATATTATGCCCTTATTTCTAATGTGAAAAATAACACTGCATGTTTTTGGAAAATATATAATTAAAAAAGGATTTTCTCTGTCCACGTTAGTCATTCACACATCATACTCATGCCCAATAGTCATACACAGCTTCAAAATCTTTCTTTCCTTCTCTTCCCAGCATGCTTAAATCTGAAAAAAACATACTGCATTGTTGAGGTTTGCTTTAGGGTTATATTTAAACTTAGCTCTTAAATTGCTATAGGTGGAAAGTGCTATATATTTACAACGTGTTTTTAGAAGAACACCTTTGCGCATTTTATTACACAGTCCTCCTTGGTGACAAATATTTATTAGATTTAGACTTTGTAGCACTTTATGCAAATTAGCTGCACAACTGTATAACCAACCAACAGTGATACTAGAAATGGAATGCTCTTTTGCTCTTCAATTTAGGACACAGAATGGCCTTCTCCTCAAGGGATCTGCTAAATGTATTCATGCAAAGTAGTGGGGAGGTGTCTAATGTCTTGTCGGAACAGCTGCTTGTCAGAATATTCATTTCCCTGCAGTTTTCATGTGTGTGAAAATGTCTCCAAAATTGATTATGGAAATTCTGACAAATGTCTTAGGAATAGCAATGAGCATATCATTTTCTAGCTATGGCAGTCACTGGATTTGGCACTAATTGAGTATGTTAATCTCCTGTTAAATGTTTCAGAAAAACGTGTTACATGGGTGATTGGCCATCATGTTATTTTTCTGCATATATATCAACGTTTAAATAAAATTATAGGCTATCAATAAAAAAGTAACAGCTCTAATTCTATAAAGAAATATTGTAATATAACAGAGCATACACAAATTGTTCAGTATTATTATGTTAAAGTTAAGCTTATATATGAATTTTTTGTGTTTGCCTTTGTTCTACGTATAAGGTGGTTTACATGAACAGAGCATTATATTTGGTCTTTGTTCACATAATGTTGGCTCATTTTAGAACACCTGAAAATTGTAGTATTTATGAACATCTGTAGCTTCAAAAGACACAAAATTAAAATCCACCAAAAAACTTCTGAGCAAAAGATTACTACATGAATAGGTACCACGAGCCATCATTTCATGGTGTGGCTGTTGGTAGAAACCAAAAAAATCTGGACATATAAATCACGCAAGTCAGTTGGAAGTAGTTTCCACTACTTTAGGGAGTGACGGATCTGTACATGGGTGCAACAATATCTTTCTAGAGCTCAGCTGCTCCCTTCCAGAACTGGTGGATACCTTGAATCAATCATATGAAACTGGATGATCCAATATTAATACATTTTTTCCCCCCCAATCGGGTCTCTAAGCATATATTTAATCCCCCGACCCTACCTCATTAAACTTAGGAAGCTGTTAGCTTCAATTATTAGGAATGCTGTCACATTTCATATGGAAAAGCAAGCACCTACTGTGTCATACACATCTATATGTCTTTACATGCTCAAGTCTTTTAAACCTGCGTGACTTTTAATACCCTTGGAACGTAGAGTACATACATACCACACCTGCCTAATTTTTACTAACACGTTCACCTTCCAAAATATTCCTATACAGTACATGCACAAATAAGCCCTCCGTCAGTCCAGTGGAACATCTAGTATTGATTTTGAACAAAGGTAAGCACTAGTTTTCCTCTGTACAGTGAATTGTAGGTCAAGGGGGAAGAACATGAGGTAAATAGCTCTATTTTTCTCTTGAGTTAGTGAAAGTAGGACGAGGAAGACCATTACATAATAAAAAATAATAATACCGATTATGGGTCTGCGTAACATTGTTATTCTCTCACAGCTTTTCAGTCTATAGTAATATAGACTTTTTTTAACTTCATCATAAATATGATCTAAACCAGTGGTTCTCAACCTTCCTAGTCTTGTGACCCCTTGATAAAATTCCCCAAGTTGTGGGGACCCACAACAGTAAAACTATTTAAATAGCGTAGTTTGTCAGCACACAAGACAAGTAATTTGCGCCTCTAACCCACAGACATTTAGCGCTCCCTGAGTCCCTTCCACTCGTACACTATTAAACCCCCTTATAGTACATTTTAGGATGTACCACTCTTTGTTCTTTCCTTGTCTTTTATCTCTCTCTATCCCAATTTCTTGTCCCCCATCCCTCTCTCTAGCCATCTTTCATGCTTTCTTTCCCTTTTACTTTGTTCCGTCCCCTCTTTTCCTCTCCCTTCCATATGTTCCCTATTTTTATTCCTTCTCAGTACTCCTTTGTGGGGGTGGGAGATGGGGGAAGTTCTGATCAGCCAACTTAGCTGCTCTTCATCAAGGGCATCTGCTGATCGGATTACTGTAGTGGGGACTTTTAATGGCAACTATAATCACAGGTAGTGTTACTCACGATGTCTCCGACTTTGTGATGGCTCATAGCAGTGACACCTATGCCGAAATCAGGAGTTAAGGACTCCTTCAGCCTCTCCCACTTCACATTTCTCACCAGTTAAGCGCCATACACACGGTAGGACTTTTTGACTTCAAAATGAGCAGGTTTTCAAAAAAAATCCTACTGTGTGTACGCTCCATCTGACTTTTTCGGTTTTCATCGGACAAAAGTTCGCTCTGCAAACAGACAAACTTTTCTGCAACAAAAGTCCTATGGTGCAAAGTCCTATCGCGTGTACAGAAATCCATCAGACTTTTGTCCGAAGTGCAAACACGCATGCCCAAAACCAATGTTAAAATCAACCAACAATAGCAGACGTTGACCAAAGGGTGACGGTAAAGAGCAAAAAAAACTACATGATGTTGGGAAAGTTTGCAGAAAAGTCCTGCCGTGTGTATGCTATGGGTGTGCCCAGCCAACTCCTTTCAGACAAAAATCTACAGAAAAGTCCGATCATGTGTGTATAAGGCTTTAGCTGAACTTTAGTCTCTTCTTCCCAGCCATGCCATGAACTGAATGGGTGGCTGCGAAAATGCAGAGTGGGCTGCCAAGGCCTTCAAGAAAAGCCCAGCTGGGTGCCAACAGGCTCCAGGGACTGCCGCAAAAAGGCTGGGAGAGCGGTGTGGGCTTCAGAAACAGCCCAAGATTCTGTGCCCCCCCCCCCCCCTAGTAAATCATCATTCGACCCCCAGGTTGAGAACCACTGATCTAAACAGTTGAGCAATTTGACTCAGGCGCTAATTATTTAGGAAATTATGCATATTTCCCTTCTTTTTTTTAACACAGTGTTACATTGGTGCTTCTATACACAACTGATCTGCAGAACAAAGTTTACACCTATAGGTTGTGTGAAAAAAAAGCATTTGTGCCAACAAGACTTCTAAATGTATACCGATACTAGGTAAGGGAGGACAGGGAAAAATAAGTTGGCTTCAGTAATCTGTTCAGTGCAGTTTGCTCTGAGCTTTGTCAGACAGAGCGGGGTGTAATAAATAAATGGATAGTCATAAGCAACTCAACAGGCATGGATATGACATAAAAAAAAGACAATACAAAGAAAAGGGAAATA